>NW_022437000.1:11550856-11555990 GCF_009761245.1 Sapajus apella | reverse complement strand
TTCACACTGATGCCCCAGCCACGCTGCAGTTCCTCCATTCCTCTTCACGCTGATGCCTCCCTTGTCTTTGAGGCTCTGCACATGCTCTGCCCTCTGCCTGGACACTGTCCTTCTGCTGAGCTGTTCCCCAGATCCCCCTTAAATGCCGCTCTTTCAGAGAGCTGTCCTCCTCCCTGCGCCCCTGGATGACTTTCAGTCTCCTCACCACAGGCCCTCATGAGCCCCTGTAATATCCCATGGCCACACACAATACAGTGATTCTTATCTGTATGACTGCCTCTCTTCCCCACTCAACTCCACACTCTGCAGTCAAAGACCACATCCTTTCCAATGAATGCTGTATCCACAAGTTGAGCACAGAGATGAGACATAAACATTTATTGCACTTATCAGTTGTCCCCAACTAAAGACTGAAAGAGACTTCTGGAATTCAGGATGCCTATATTGCCCCCCAACTGCTCAGCCCAGGCAGTTTTCTGGAAAGGGAGATGCAAGAGCTACTCCTGGAAGAGGTTCCTCTTCAGGTCTCTGGCCCCAGTAAATCAGGCTGGCTAAGTGGGAGATACACATTTTCTTTTGCTTCTGTGGTTTAGACTAAAGCCAGGCAGCAGGCTTCTTAGTCTGCATTCTCCAGGGTTTTATCATAATCTCCATCCTCTAGAGCAGGTTGCTCCCCCTCAGCACCATCAACATTCGGGACCAGATACATCTTGGTTGGGGTCGCCGTTTTGTGTATCTTAGCAGCATCTCTGGCTATATGTCAATAGCACAACCCCCCCCCCCACCCACTGACACATACACACAGTGTGACAATCAAAACTGTCTCTAGATATTGCTAGGCATCCCCTGGGGCGAGGGACAATTGCTAGAATTGCCCCTAATTGAAAACCTAGATTTCTAGGTTTTTAAGATTTTTGCCACTCTGGTGATGAGAAGGGAGGAGGAACAGAAAAGTAGACCAAGGAAGAGAACACATCTTCCAATGCATGAAGAAACATGAGTAAGCCAAGTACTCTGATCATCTTTTCTCCAGGGTGCCACCTGGGTAGTCCAAGAGTAAGGGTAGAGCAGGAAGGATTCCTCCAAGCTGCATCCTCCAAATAGACCCAGAAAGACTAGACAACATGGGGAGAAAATAATCCAAGATATAATACAAGAAAACATCTCAGAACCACAGAATATTCTGCCAAAAAGTACCAGCAGAATGAGAGAGAAATCTCAGAATATCAAAGATAAAGAAAAGGTCTTAAAAACGTCCAGGAAAAAAAATGAACAGAATTTCTACAATTTCCTGCTGCCGCCAGTTTCTCATCTCAGTTGCTAGTACTAGAAGATAATGGAGTCTAAGTCTTCAACCACAGAATATTTTTATCAAATTATATTTATATGTCTACTGAAACTGTAACTGAATGTAAAGGCTTAAAGATACACTTTCAAGCATTCAAATACACAGAAACTTTACTTAGGGTGTACTGTTTTAAAAAAACAAAAACAAGAATGTATTCCACAAAGGAGTAAACCAACAACAGAAATTCTGGTCATGCTCATTTGTTTTAATCTTCCTCCCTCTCCCTTCCAAGAATCTTCTTGCATTGGTAGGCAGGGTTTTTGGTGGAGGTGGCGGATGGTATATGTAATGCCAAATCAAAGGAAAACAGAGAAGAACAAGAGATATAAAGGCTAGGAATGAAAATATAAGTTTTTAAAGAATTTAAAGAAAGTATTGGAGAAGCTGGTGGATAGAAGAAAGTAGACAAGAGAGAAAATGAGGTTTTTAAGATTTATTGTAATCTCCAGAGCCCCAATGTGGTGTTTGAGATGGATATGTAAAGAATGGGGTTATTTTTAAATTGGGTCTTCTTTGGTGTGATATCTTCTTTTGACCTAAAGCTTCTATGAGACTGGGCCACCTGCATGTTTTAGCGGAATTGCAACAACAATAATCTCAGTTCAAAACCACAGATTACATCATCAAAGGCTAAGATATACGATGGATAAGTCAGTGAAGAGGGCCATCTGGTATAGATGAAATCAAGAAGAAAACTTTCATTTTTTTAACCAGAAAAAAATGCAGTTTACAGGAGGAGGTTTAGAAAAACTTAGAGGTAAAAATAACTGTAGAAATAGACATGCTAAAATAATGAAAATGAAATAATCAAAGGGTTAAAAGCAGAGTAATAGAAAGCATAAAAGAATCCATAAAACAAGACAGGAATTAAAAAGATTTCCATCTTTTTCTATTCCTAGTTTTTACAGCATCAAATTGAGCCACTTTAGAAATCGCATCTCTTCTTAGCAAACTCCCCAGGTGACTATCATGCTCCCGGAGGCCACTCCTCCATCCAAGGCAATACTATTTGAAGCTAAAATAAGAAGTGTCCATTCTAGAAAATGAAAATTATGTCACTATTTGCAGATAGTAACATAACTGTATGCTTTAAAAAGCCAACAAAATTAGCAATAACTGCAACCAGCACAACAAAACTATTCTAATTAATGAGGAATTAATGATGTAAATGAAGTACCCAGATTGAAAATAAACATACCAAAATTAATGTTGCAGTATCCCAAGGCCACTCTACCTTGTATTTTTGATTGCCCACTGTTCTTGCATTCTCCTGTGTCACTTCTTTTCAATCTCCTAATCAGCTGTCTGAGATTATGACCATGTTAACAACACCTACAACTTATCAAGGACCATAGTATGTTGCAGGACCTGAGTGAGATGATTTACATCATTTATCACATATAATCCTAACAACTCTCCATAAGGCATTCTCTTCAGTGTGTGAATTGGAGTACTAATGTTTAGCAAGGCTAAATGTGTCAGACAACATTGCATTCATAGGGAATGGGAAACCTGGATGTCCAGCCCATGCTTCTCTGGATGCAAAGTCTGTGCCCTTCCCCGTCACAACTCCACAGCCTCTCCCAAGTAGCTGACATGTAAATGCTGGTATGAGTGGGAGCTGGTGGCTTCAGCCCAGCATTCTTACCCTTAGAGTAATAATTTTGTTGGCAGGGGGTGTGTTTGTAAGAAGGCAGAATCTTTAAAAAAAAAAATGAAAAATGATGTCATCTACACAAAAAGACTGAGCCCCAGCACCGCACAGCAGACCTGTGACTCCGGCACACAGACCTGTGAAGCTCAGCCCCATCTGTGGTGATGTCTTCCCTCCCAGAATAGACTTCTCCAGCACCTGGGCTACAGCTCCAAAAGATTAAAATGCACATGCTGCCTCAGTGATCTCCGATTCAATGGCTTTCTGACGATGATCAGCAGTATTTACTTGGAATATTTTTCCAGTCATTTTATTTTTGTCCTCATCCAGCTGACATTCTATTTTTCACTCATTTTTATTTAGTTTCTTTCACATTTTGTATTGTCTTTGGGTTCTTATTTTTGTTCTAATTTGTATACTCCCTTTAGTGAGAGATGCTCAGCCCTTTGCTCCTTTTAGAATTGGTCTCCTGTCCTCACACAGGGCTTGGAGATTCAGCTCAGTGTCCACCATCCCCACCAACTGTGTGAATGACAGCAAAGGGCTGCCAGGGTCGAGGGTTGCATCCTCTGTGTGCCGTGGCAGGTACTAATGCAAAGGGGAGATCTCAGGGGCACAGGGAGGAGGCATGGGGACAGGAAGTCCAATGGGCAGTGCTTGGCAAGCATGGCCTTCACTTTTCTCTACATTTAATAAAGGGAAGCAATGAGTAGGGAAAAGATGAACCGAAGAGTCTCCAAATCTCCTCCAGCAGGTCACCTCCACAGACAGCTGAGCATTTTCATAGCTGCTTTTAAAATACTGACACTAACAAAGCTATATCCATCCTCACCCACCAAAAGAAATGTAAAATATACATGTATATATATTTGGAGATGGAATCTCGCTCTTATTGCCCAGGCTGGAGTGAAATGGCGTGATCCTTGCTTACTATAACCTCTGCCTCCCAGGTTCAAGCCGTTCTCCTGTCTCAGCCTACCGAGTAGCCGGAATTACAGGCGCCTGCCACTACACCCAGCTAATTTTTGGTATTTTTAGTACAGATGGGATTTCACCATGTTGGTCAGGCTGGTCTCTAACTCCTGACCTCAGGTGATCTACCCGCCTCAGCCACCCAAAGTGCTGAGATTACAGGCATGAGCCACTGTGCCCAGCCAAATTTATATTCTTAAAAAGGGGTTGTACACATGGAAAGATGCTTAACATCACTAATCTTTATGGCAATGCAATTTAAAAAACACAGTGAGATACCACTTCATAGCCATTGGGATGGCTATTACAGAAAAAGAAAAAGAAAAAATATCAAGTGTTGGTGAGGATGTGGAGAAATGTGAACCCCTGTGCACGCTGGTGGAAATGTAAGATACTGCAGCTGCTATGGAAAAGAGTTTAGTGGTTTCTCAAAAGACTGAAAAAGGGAATGACCATAGGATCCAACGATTTTGCTTCTGGGTATGTATTCAAAAGAAGAGAAAGCAGAGGCTTGAACAGATGTCTGTATGCTCATGTTCACAGCAGCATTTTTTGCAATAGCCAAATGTGGAAGCAACCCAGGTATTCATCAACAGATGACACATAAACAAAATGTGGTATATACATACAGTGGAATATAATTCAGCCTTAAAAAGAAATTAAATTCTGACACGTGCTGCAACGTGGATGGCCTTGAAGATGTTATGCTGAGTGAAAGAAGTCAGACACAAAGAAACAATTATTCTGTTATCCCCCTTGTATTAGGTTCCTAGAATAGCCCAGTTTCTAGAGACAGAAAGTAGAATGGTAGGTCCAGGAGTTGGGGGACAGAGGATAGGGAGAGTTTCCATTTGGGAAGATGAAGAGTTCTGGAGTTGGATGCTGGTGATGGTTGTGAAAGAGGTGAAGGTGTTTAGTGCCAAGGAACTGCACACTTAAAAATGTTTAAAATGGCAAATTCTTATGTTATATCTATTTTACCACAATTTAAAAACTCAAAATTTAAAAGGGGGCATTATTTTATCCTGTTGGCCTCCAAACACAGATTCCATGCAGACAGCATCACTAGGTGTTTGAGTCATGCAGGCAAGTTAAGAGGCCAGGAGAGGCAGAGCCCAGCCGGAGTGAGGCCCGGGAGGCCACTCTGCAGTGAGCCAGGA
>NW_022437000.1:11514156-11550846 GCF_009761245.1 Sapajus apella | reverse complement strand
GCCGGAGTGAGGCCCGGGAGGCCACTCTGCAGTGAGCCAGGAGAGGCAGAGCCCAGCCTGAGTGAGGCCTGGGAGGCCACTCTGCAGTGAGTTGGGCTACAGGGGTGCAGGAAAAGGCACTGGAAGCAAAAGACATGAAGATGGAGGGTATGAAGCTGAATGAGGAAGGCCACTGCATGTCCAGGCCTGCCCCCTGCTGCCTCCAACAGCACTGACCTCTCAGACTATGTGAAGCCATCATAACCAAGCTGGGATGTGGGAGGAAAACATGAGCATGTATGCATGTGTGCACATGCACACACATACACACACATGCACACACATACACACACATACACACACACAGGCACAGCCTGACAAGTCCTACTTTGAGTTATCTGTGTCACAAGTGGGATCAAAAGCAGGCTGACCTGCACTAGGGATTTCATCCTAAGATAGTGCTTTGTGGACATTGTATTCAGTGGAAACTTCAAAAATAGCCTTGTGTTTCATCCACCTTAATCATATCTGCCACCCATCTTGCCCCTGCCTAGAGCTTTCAGTGATTCCCAATAAAGAGAGTAGAGGCCAACAGGAGAGGGGCTCACTGGCATTCAAACTGCCAACATCACGGTGACGTACTCAGTGTCACATGCAGGGCCAGGTCATCTAAAACTTAAAAGTCACTTTACAGTGGAGAAACACCACTGTCAGACACCGCCTTAATCAACTTACCAAGCTAACGTCACCAATATTGGAACAAACAGATATTCTGTTCCTCCTGATAGGGTGCACTGAGAAGGACACAATATCACTTCTTTAGTATTCTGCAATCTGTAAAATAACGGGCCTGACCTTCTTAAAATTATCAAGAAAGGCAAAAAAAAAAAAAAAAAAAAAAGTGAAGTATTATTCCAAATCTAGGAGCTGATTCCAGACGAGGAAAAGAATATCTACAAAGGACATGACTGTAACAACAGATAAAATTTGGACACAAAAGGAATTGAATTAAAGCTAAATGCATTGATTTTGGTGATGATGTAATCACCATAATGTGTAAGACAAAGAGAGGAGCCCCACATGAAGGCAGACAGACAGGAAGACGGCCATGTGAAGATACAGGCAGAGATGGAGCAATGTGTCTACAAACCAAGAGACACCCAGGACAGCTAGCTGTCACTCGATGCCAGGAGCAAGGCCTGGAGCACAGTCTTGCTCAGAGCCTCCAGGAGGAACCAACCCAGCTGACCCCTTGGTCTCGAACTTTGAACTCCAGGCTGACATGATAAATTTCTATTGTTTAAGCCACCTTGTGTGTAGGCCCATGTTGTGGCTGCCCCAGGACACCCGTACCCACCCCATGCTCAACTCCACCGGTGTCCATAGCTGCCCCCACTCCCTGAAGCCCAATAGGAGGCCACTACCACACTCTGAGCCACGTGACTTGGCTCAAACTATCAAGCAGGTTTTTCTGAACCTCATTCAAGACAAGATCTTGAGAACATGGGAGGTGAAAAGCAAGACTCACATATGGAGCAATTTCTCATATTCCTTCCATTAGTTGGCAAGTACCTACTCTACACCATCACATGCCAGGCACTGTGCAGTTGCTTAGGATGGACACATCTGAAAGCAAGGGAGATGGAAGGGCTGCCCTTGTAGAGATTAGAGTCTAATGTTAGGGACAGACATGTAATAAACATGATCAGTAAATAAATCACATAGTCTGTTAGAAGGTGACAAAGGCTGCCGGGAAAATTCATCAAGGTAGGGACTAAGGGAGAGTGAAGAATACTGGCATCACTGCTTTTTTGGGTTTTGTGTGTGTGTGTTTCAGTCTGAGTTTCGCTCTGTCACCCAGGCTGGAGTGCAGTGGCACAATCTCAGCTCACTACAACCTCTGCCTCCTGGGTTCAAGCAATTCTCCTGCCTCAGCCTCCCAAGTAGCTGGGATTACAGGTATGTGCTACTATGTCTGACTAATTTTTGTATTTTCAATAGAAATGGCATTTTATCATGTTGGCCAAGCTGGTCTCGAACCTCTGACCTTAATTGATCCACCCACCTCAGCCTCCCAAAGTGCTAGGATTACAGGCATGAGCCATCACGCCCAGCCTACGTCTATGGAGAGTAGTTGAGGTGTCTCCTTGAGAAAGCAATGTTTGAGCAGAGACTTGGAGGAGCTGAAAAAGCACATATGTGGATTTCTGCAGAAGGATGCTCCCAGCAAGGGGGAAGCCAGTGCAGAGGCTCTGGAACAGCGGCATTCCTGGAGGGTATGGGCAGCTGCAGAGACCAGAGGCTGGAGCTGAGAGAGCCTGAGCAAAGTGTAGATGAGGGCAAAGAGGTAGACAGGGAGAGTGAAAACACGTGGAGTCACGTGTTGGCCACGGCAAGGGCTTTGGGCTTTGCTCTCAAATGAAATGCGGTGGGGGCATCGGTGAGTTCTGAGCAGAGCAGAGCCCTGAGTGGCATTTTAAATGGATCTCCCTAGCTTCAGAGGGAGTTTATAAGAGGCTATAGGAGGAAGAGGGAAGGAAGAAGACAGAGAGACCAACTAGCAGGCTGGTCACTTAGGAAAGAGAGGATGTGGTTAGGGCTGAGAGCAGGGTGGCAGGGATGGGGAGGTGGGAAGGGGTGGGTTCTGAGGATATTCTGAAGGTAGAGCCAACAAGGCATTTGGGTGGAGTAAAGTGGGGTTTGCTGAGAGGTTTGGTCTGAGCATCTGAAACAATGCAGTGGCCTTCAGCACAAGCAGAGAGCTGCAGGGGAGCAGGTTTGGAGAGGAAAATAGGAGTTCTGCTTTGGATGAGAGGAGCCAAGATGTCCATGACCATCCAAACGGAGCTGGAGCAGTCGAGGTTTCTCTCACTCACATTGCACAGGCTGTAAATATCTCCACACTTCTGGTCTGGGAGCACCACAGCTGCAGAAACTGCCTCCTGCTTTCATGGCTTGAGATGCTTCCATCACATCCATTCTCCAAGGGCAACTCGCTGTGTGCAGGCACCAGCGGGATGGGGCTGTGAAAGCCACCCCCTTCCTCCTCACCCCTGGACTGCCTGAATCCCTGTCACCTCCCTGCCCTCTGTACCTGAGAGGCACACACATGTCTCAAAGGCTGGGTCTTGCCAGCCTTGGATGTGCCCCATTCCTGCTGTGGGGTTCTAAAGAAAAGGGGAACGGAAAGGCCATCCACCTTCCTCTGACTGCCCCCCAACAAAAGGCTCCACCAGTGGGCCCACTATGCCTCAGGAAGGGCTGTGAATGCCTAGCTTGCCCCTCCCTGCAGAGGCTGGAGGGACGGGGAAACAACATGAGGCACCCAGCCGTGTACACATCACACAGCACATTCTTCCACGGTACCCATGACACTGGGCTGATGAGCCTCGACGGCATGTGGGGAGAGCTAGACTCCATGCCCATGAAGACAGCAGGAGAAGGAACAAGAAGCCCCAAAAGCCCAGGCCTCACACAAACCAACCACTGCACCGCACACAGAAATTTGCCCAAGAAAATATCATTTTCATAACATAAGCCCTAGCTAAGACTTATGGATGCCTAAGCCCTATGCATCCCTCCCAGTGACCCACTGCTAAATGCCAAAACTTCAGAAACACAGAATTGTAGAATCTGTAAGAACAGGGAAAGAACCAGATGTCCAGCAATGTGGATTCCCCAGGTGGGAAGGAGACTGAATACTGGAAGCAGGAAAACAAATTTCTGTGTCAAGGGAACTGCTCTGGAGAAAACTTGTCATCAACGGGAAGTGCAATTTAGAGAATATGAATCCATGGAGAGGGTTTATAATTGGCGACTCATACAGGCTCATTATGCTAATCCAAGAGTTAGGGGGAGGCCAGGATCGCCTGTAATGGCTTCTAATTGGGTTAATTGGAGGCTGCAGGCTCCTTTCCCACAGAGAGGGACTTCGCCACAGTCATGTTACATAAGCCACATTCAGCAGGTGGGGGGATGTTTATGGGGGAGAGGAGGACGGGCCCCCACTCCTCTGACTCCAGCCGGCCATCCCAGACCTCCCGAGTCTGCAGCTCAGCCCAGAGCAGAGGACCACAGAGGAGGCTAGGACTTGGCCAGGCAGCAGCTCACAGAGCCCCACACGACAAGGCCTGGACTAGCAGGGTTGGATGCAAGTCCAAGAGCTGGTAGAAACAGGACCTTCTGCAGGCCTCTGCTCCCACCCAGGTCCTGAATGCAAGACACTTAGGTCTGCCAGCAAGCGCGGTCCTTCTCCGAAAACCACCTCTTGTATAATCAGCTTTACTAAAATCATTGGTTCAACTGACTAAGACATGCAGGTCTCCCAGACACACTGTTACAGGTGGACAAGCCGCCATCCACGTGGACTGCCACAACCACAGCCCTGCTGGTGCCAGCCCTGGGCAGGGACTCTGCTAACTGCTCGCATACCTAGCTGATCTCATCCTCACAACAGCCCTCTAGAAGGTTCCACAGTTATTACCATTTGAAAGAAGAGGGAGTGAGGTGGGCCTACGTCATGGACTGGGTCAGTGCCCAGCCCAGCCCAGCCAAGGTGGGGAACCTATGCAGGTGACCTCAGGACCACGCTCCTGGCTGCTCAGCCTCCTGCCAGCCCAGAGAGCAATGCCTCCCGCTCACTCAGCCAAAGGCTCCTGCCACCTCGCCTTCTGGCCTGTTGACCCAGTCACTCTCCAAAGAGCTGCCTGGCCCCAAGCCCCTCCCCTATCAGGGCAAGAAGGTGGTGGGCTACCAGGTGCCCCTGAGAGCTATCCCCAGAGAGGCAATGACTGCATCAGGGACAGCAGTGAGACTGCTAAGGGCCGGACAGCGGGGACCCCGGGGAGCATCAGTCCTTAAAGTGAAGGAGCCTGTGAAGAGCCAGAGGGGGCCAGGAGCCCAGCAGGTGCAGCCTCAGCCCCAAAATCAGCAGAGTCGAGGGATAAATGATGTAAAGGAAACCAGATCTCTGGCCTGTGTATGTGTCAGAACCCCCTGGAGGCCTGCAAAGACACTCCCAGGTTTCTGACTCATGGATATTGGCACTGTGGCAGTGCAGCAATTGCCTCAAAGCCTAGAAACTGAATCCACCACTGACCCCGCACCTCTGTGGAGCCAAGCAGGAGCATTTCAGTGTTGCTGTAAATCAGCCTGAGAGGCCAACGAGTCCCCGAATAACCTCGGCTTTGCGTTCGTTTTCATTAACAATGTATATCCTTGTGTTGCATTAATACAAGTGATCTTTTCCCTAATCAAATCCCAGATTTTGTAGAGAATATTAATGGGAACAAGGAAAACTGTTATCTTTAAAATGAGAACTTTCAAAATACTGAGGCTACATTAAATAAAAAGGCTTTGGAATTTAGTCATTATAATAACCTCTCTCAAATCTCAGAAAAGACAAAATGAAGACTTCCAAATGACCAGAAAGCAAGGCAGGACGGAGGTGGCATCACAGCTCCACCTGCCTTGAGCAGAAACCACCACCTAAGCCAGCATCTCCACGCTGGACAGCTAGTTACCTTGTGCAGACTCAGGAAAGAGCCTGAGTTCGGAATCTGAAGCAGCAACGGCTCGTCAGTATTTAAGGAGGAGGGGAACTCTGACCTGTTTACTCCATGCCACTAATACTACAAGATGTTTCATCAAAAATATGGCCAGGAGCCTCCACGCTGCTCCATCCACACCCTCTGTCCAGACCTCCCCGACCCTGACAGTGCTTCCATGTCAAAAGTTCACTCCTTTAAAGCTTCGATCAGTTCCTTTCTTCCAACACGGCCTCCTGTCACTGTCCTCAGCGCTCTGTTTTCAATCTTTCTGCCCTCTTTGGCTGTGGAGTCACTGCTGACTCTTCCCTCAATCTCCTCACACTCAACTAATCACCAAAGTCTGTTAATTTGGTTTCTAGGTATTTCTAAATTCTGATCACTTCCCTCTGTCCTAATTGTTTTCCCCATGTTAGACCACTGATCTATCCCATCTGTTTTTATAGTAGCCTTTTCACCCTACTTCTGCCTTCAGCCTCCTGGCTCTGTTCCCAACTTCCCCACTCACATCTACCCACTCATCCATCCATTCATCCACTAACCCACCACCCACACCATCCATCCATCTACACAGCCACATCCACCCACCTACCCCCTCATCCATCTATCCATCTACTCATCCACTCATCCATCCATGTACCCACCCACACATCCACCTACCCATTCACCCATCCATCCATATATCCACCTACCCATCCATCCATTCATACATCCACACATCTATCCACCTGCCCACTACTCATCCATTCATCCACCCATCCATCTATTCATTCATCAGTCCATCCACACTTTCACCCACCCATCCATCTATCCACTCATAAATGCGTCTATCTGTACACACATCCACCTACCACTCATCTAGCCATACATACATACATCCACCGATTCATCCACCCATTTGACCATCTACCCACCTATCTATCCATCCACATCTCCATCCATTTATCCATCTACCCACCAATCCATCCGTTCATCCACACATCCACCCACCTACCCATCCACACATCCACCCACCTACCCACTCATCCATCTACTCATCTACTCATTCATCCATACACTCACCCACACATCCACCCACCCATGCATTCATACATCCACATCCACTCACCTACCACTCACTCATCCATTCATGCACCCATCCATCTATTCATCCATCCATCCAACCACATACTCAGCCACCCATCCATCTATTCACTTATCAATGCATTCATCTATACACACATCCACCTACCCCTCATACATACATAGATACATACACCCACTCATTCATCCATTCAATCATCTACCCACCTATCCATCCATCCATCCACCCATCCATCCATCCATCCATCCATCCATCCACATCTCCATCCATCTGTTCATCCACCCACCCACTTACCCATTCATCCACACATCCACCCATCTATCCATTCATTCATCCATACATACACCCACCCACCCATTCATCCATCCACACATTCACCCATCCATTCAACCACACACCACCCATCCATTCACCTATTCATCCACCCATCCACACACCCACACATCCACATATCACCCATCCATCCACCTATTCATCCACCCATCCATCTGCCCACATACCCACCATTTATCCATCTGTCCATCCATCTACACACTCATCCATCTGCCCACCTACACATCCATCCATTCATCCACTCATCTAGTAGCCACACCATAGCCACTGTGCTCCATCTAGTGGGAAGGCATATATGTTTTCTTGCAATGGCTCTTCAGTGCTTTTAAATAAATTTCAAACTTTTCAAGCAATAGACAAGGTCGTTCATGGCCTGATCCTTGCTTACTTACTGTCCTGATCTAATGTCCTGCTATCCTTCCACCCTTTCCCTCCAATCTCCACAGAAGGAACTCATCACATTCTCAAGCACGTCATGCTTCGAGTTCCTCACTCCATCTAGGTCTCAGCACAATCTGTTGTGGGATTTGTGAGATACCGTCTCATGGAACAGACTCAACCACCCCAACCCTTTCAGCTTTCAAGTCTTAGCTTAGTTGTGAATTCCTTCAGAAGGATTCCCAAAACACCCCCGCACCCCAAATCTGAAGGGATAATAACAAGTATCTATCTCGGGGAGTTTTGTGGGAACTAAGTGAAATTATGCATGTGAAATATGTAGCATAGCACCTGAGACATAAATGTTTAAAACTTGACAGCCATCATGATCATCCTAAGTCCCCTCCATGAAACCCAACCCTCCCTTAATGAAGCCTTTCCCACCCCTCCACATGGTCATCCACAGCCTGTGCTCCTGGCCTGCATGGATTTTCACTGTAGATGCTCTGTCTGTTTTTAATGTGTGTACCTCCCCACTTCTTCCCACTTACCCAAGTCCTTCAAAAACAAGGGCTGGCACAATTCCTTCCTGGAACACAGGCACTCAACATGAATGGAATGAATATCCATGTGCATATTATTATCACTGCTATCATAAAGATGAAGAAAATGAGCCTTGAAAAAGTTAAGAAACTCATCCAAACTTACCTTCTTAGTAAGTCATTAAACAACATTTGCTCACTGACAAATTCCAGTGCAAAAAGACGTACATCTTACGGGTAAAAGTCTGCTAAAATAAGAAAGAATAAAGGGGTAGTACAGGCCCAAAAAATATGTGAAAATTTCAGAACCATGAAACGACAAGGTGATGTGGGGGCTTGCGTGGCTGGGGTGAAGACGTATGGGTGGGGCAGAGGGAGGTAAGACCAGGAGTAGGATGAGATCCACTTGAAAGGGACATTGTCCACCAGAATAATGGGGTCTGACATTTATTGTATACACAACTGGTAGCCACTAGAGAAATGTAGGGCCATGAAGAAAGCAGACCGGAGGAGGGTTACGGGGAGACCCCTGGCCTAGCACGGGTTACCAGGGCAAAGGTGTAAGGCAAGGCTAATGCAAGGTCAGACTTAGAGTCACGTAAAGGACTTGGGAACACAGGGCTGAAGGGGAAGCTGAAGGAATCTAGGAAGATGGTGATGCTGTTATGTGGGAAGTCATAGAACAGCTTATCAGAGACATCAGTTAGGGTAAGGAAGACAGAGGACAAGCCCCGCTTGGAGCATGTTGAGTTTGAAGTGCCAGTGAGACATTTAAGTGGAGATTTCTAGCAGGTTTTTGGGTGTCTGGCCCTCAGGAAACACGTCTAGGCTTGACATACAGTCTTGAGGGTCAACGATGTTGTGGACAGTACCCGAAAAATGGATGAAAATCTTCCGCAAAGAGTTCACAGAGCCAGAAGCGGAAAAGAACACGACCCAAAAGCCACATGGGAGGTGGAGCTTATGTAGGAAACACAGGCAGCACAAGGAGATGGTCAGTGACGAAGGAGGGAGGAAGAAAAGCAGGAAGTGACGTATTAAGGTCAGATGGAGGATGTCCTGGAATGTAGACTAAGGAAGTTGGATCCCTTTTAAGTGAACTACCTAAACCTTCTATCTGTGATTCTCTGCTTCCAAACTCTGTTTTTCCTGAGAGCCGATACTGTGCTACAGTAAATGCCTACACAAAAAACCTTTGACAGCACAGCTCTGGTGTTAAGGTACACACTTGGGAAGCATACCATATAGGCAATGGTGGAGTTGAATAAATGTTTCTCCACTTGTTTTTTTGTTTGTTTGAGAAGTTTCTGATTGTGATGCAGGTCACCATCGAAAGAGAAGAGGGCATGGGACCGATAAATGCAGTTCCTTCTATACCAGATGCTCTTCCACGTAAAACGTCCTCATCTGCTTACTGCCATTCAGGGCACACCATAAAGAGAACACCTGCATGGGTGTCCGGAATCTGCCAAAGCACAGCCCACGTGCACGGCCCGACCGTGTTCCAGTGCAGTGTGGGGCTTGCGGCATGTGAATGATCTCTGTCCCGAAACTTCCTTTGGCTCTGTTTGCACCCACCCAAGAAAGACCCTTGGTCCTCCACCCTGTGTGAATGATGCCCTCCAAGGCTTTTGGTCTTCCCTCTTGCCTTCCTTTTAAGATCTTTTCATATTTTTCCTGCTGGTTCTGTTTGCTTCTTTTTAAGCATTTTCCTGTGATGTCTGGAAAACCTTATTTTCATTCCTAACTTCACATCTTTCTTCAAGACCCACTTCAAACTGAGCACTTTTGATGGTTTATTTTAGTCATCAATGAGGCCAAAAATTGCTAACTCATTGAAAACATTATTTCTGTCTACAGTAGACTTTTCCTCCAGAAAGAGATTTCCTAAAGGCTTACAAAAACACTTCAGATTCAAATTGTAGCAAATTGTCCATGAAAAACCAACAAAACAACAGCAATGTGCCCAAGTTTAGTGGTGGTGGTAGTTATGAACTATTTACATATCGCAAAGTACCTGAATCATAAAAACAGGGAAATCACAGAACAACTTCTCCCCTAGTGGAGGCAGTCTGTTCAGGTGAGGCCCTCCGTGAAGGGAGGGGATGAAAGGTTTTAGAGTCTATTTAAAGCAGCTGATGTTCTGGCAGCTGTTATTAGCTGACACCCTTCTGTGTTCAAGCCTGTTACGTAACCTCCTCCAACATGCTAGGGAGCCGCTGAGTTTTCATCCAGCAAAGCCTTGTTGAACATCTGCCATGTGTCATATAGGTGGGAAGAGACGAGTAAAAGACAGACACTCTCTCAAGCTGCCAACAGCCTACTAGGAAATAGTGTGAGCTTTTAATGTTAAGTCATATTAAACTCTTAAGTCAAATTAAGCAGATCCGGCATTGGCAGTGTAGCCATAACTTTCTGATGTTAGTAAAAACAAAATTGGCGACTTGAAATTAAATCATGCCAAGGTTTTGATACACTTGTCTTAAGATATTAATGAAACACTTCAAAATACTGATATGAAGTGTCCAGGTTCTCAGATGTTTGTTGTGTGAATTTTGTTTAGTTGTGTGTTTGTTTTTTTTCCAGTGAATGTCTGGCACATTACAATCCTCAAACGTGGTTATGTTTGTTGTACTGGCGTAATCAGTGACTTGTACATTCGGCAACAGCGTTTGAGCAAGTTTTATCAGCAAGCAATATTTTCAGTTAATAAGGTTTCAAAAATCATGTAAGGATTTAAATTTGCTGAATGTGAAGATTGAAACTCAAGTCACTGCTTATTGTATTAGTTTAGATGCTAGCACTGCATGTGCTGTGCATATTCTGATTTTATTAAAACAGAAAGTTGAACTGCACAGTCTCCTTTGTTGTTGTTAATTGTGGTTTATTTTCAGAGGTGAAAATAAAGCTGTGCTCTTGCCTGAAAAATTGTAAAATGTTAAAAAAAACTAGTTAATGATCAAGTCATTGAAGTCTGGCCTGATGAATGACGTAACAGAGGTGGGTGTCGAAAAGCAGCCAAACGCTTCGAGGGAGGGCAGCAGGAGCTTGGCTTGGCCTGGAGGTGGTCACACTGGGCCCCAGGCATTCGCCAAGCCAAAAAGGGGAGGGGAGGAGTGGGCTGAACAGAACCAGAGAGGAAGGAGGAGGAAAGGGTACACCGCGCGGGGCAGCTATGAGCAGTTCACGGTGGACAGAGCAGTTCAGGGTGGACAGAGCAGTGAGGCTAGGGAGCCCAGCGCAGGCCTTGGTGTCCACCCAAGCAACCCGCCTTGTGCCATCCAGGAGACACAGAGCTCTCCACAGAGGGGCAAAGCAAGCAGAGACCTGCATTCCACAGAGGCCACCTGTGGCACAGGGGGACATCGGGGCAGGATGCGTGAGGCACATCTGGTGCAGAGAGGCCGATTCAAAGACCAGTGGAATGACCACAGCCACAGAGGAAAATAACTGACACAGCAGCTGTGGGAAGAGAGAAGGTGTGAAAAACACTAAGAAGATGGAGGATTGAAAGGATGAAGCTAACCTTGAACTGGCATGTATTGTCTAAGGAAACAAATCAGCAAAAGCCACAAGGTTAATTACACACATGTCCATAAGAACAAGTGAAGATGAGGAGCCCTGAGGCTGCCTAATCATGAAGGAAACCAGGCAGCAGAGGAGGAGAAACAAACCCCCTGGGCCAAGGATGCTGAGTCAACCCTCACACAGTCGAGCAGTAAAACCTGCCTCGATGACAGACATAAGTTTTCATATAAATTAACTATTTTCTACAACAAACACTTTACAAAAAATAGATTTCTAACACAAACATTTACTGTTCAACGTTAGCCTTCAACAGATCTTGGAAATAGTGAAACAAAACTTTCAATACTTTTCAATAGAAAAGGGCTTTGCTCTTCTTCATAAATAGATTTAGACACTCAACTTCATGATTATAAGATATGAAATGCACAGAGCTTTAACTTGAATTTTTAAATGATGGTATGTGACCACTCACCAGCATCTAACACGTCGCAAGGGCTAGCCCAGGATTTGCACCCCTAGGCACAACGGGTTTCCACTGCGGCGCCGACCTCTGGCACACTTCAAACAGAATCACCATTTCTAGCCAGAACTGAATTAACGGTCTCCAGGACTTTGAACGTCACATGCCTCGTAACATATGAAGTTTGAATAGGAGGAAAGAGTCTAGAATGAGCCCAGGGTTCTAGCTTGGGCCTCTGAGACAATTCATGGAAGAGGAGCATGCAGCTGGGAAGGGAGCAGTACCTGATTCAGGGTGCTGCTTGTGGACATTCAGGTGGAGAAGGCGCTCCTCTGGGGCGGAGCAGCTGTACAGGTGGAGCTACTAGGAGGAGCCAGGGGGCAGCAGCCAGAGGGCAGGGGTGGCCCTGGATGGGGTGGAACCAATGAGGGGGTGGGGGAATGTTCTGGAGAGGGGTACAGGTATGGGAACTGGGAAGGCACTGTAAGATGGCAGATTCAAGGGCATCAAAGATGCCCTGTGTACCCAGCTTCATTAGCCAGAATGTCTTTTTCTAGGGTCATGGTCCGGGTTTTTCAGAACTGCACGTGCGTAGCTCGGATTGCTGGCTGCCTATGACCTGAGGCCACAAGCTTGTGGGAAAACAATGTCCTCTGACACAACAGCCCATCAGCTCCCCCAGTGGCCAAATCTGGAAAAATTTAGACATCAAAATGAAGGATAATTCTACTGGATTACATATAACCCATTGCATAAAATGGGAATGAAAGACTGGATCATGCCTATAATCCCAGCACTTTAGGAGGCCACGGTGGGCGGATCACTTGAGGTCAGGAGTTCGAGACCAGTTTGGCCAACATGGTGAAAACCCATCTCTACTAAAAATACAAAAAACTAGGTGGGTGTGGTGGTGGGTACCTGTAATCCCAGGTACTCAGGAGACTGAGGGAGGAGAATTGCTTGAACCTGGGAGGCGGAGGTTGCAGTGACTTGAGATCATGCCACTGCACTCCAGCCTGGGCAGCAAAGTGAAGCTCTGTCTCAAAAAAAAAAAAAAATTGATGTATAGAAGTAAATAAATTATAAATAAATGAGGGAGAAGAAAAAGTTCTCCCTTAAAAAATATGCCTATGCCTGTCTCTATATTATACGATGTTATATTTTATGTTATTAGAGTTTATATATCAATACTACTTATAATACCTAAATAATACAGAAGAAATGATGGGGCTAGGGAACCACCAGTAGATGCTAAAATGAGGACAGAATATTTCCATAATGTATGTCCCCACAAATCACTAATTAGAATAAAATATAATTTTAAAACAAAGAAACATAATAGACATCAACGCCACACTAACCACAGGATCAAAGCTCCAATGCTGGAGCAATCAACGTCAGCTGGCCCCTGAAGTGCGGCCCGGAAGGAATGCGGTGGCTTCAGTGACAGTCCCCCCCGGGGGCATGGCTCAAATCCCATCATGCACAGCACCAGACAAATCCAAATTCAGGAGTCATCTGCAGAAGAATGGGCCTTCTTCAAAAACTTCAAGATTAAGAAAGACCCAGAAAAGCTGAAGAACTGTCCCAGATTGAAGAAGATTAAAGAGCCATGACAACTAAGTGCCAAGTCGATTCCTGGATTCAATTCTGGACAGGAAAAAAAAAAAACACCTAGGACTGATGTTACTGAGTCGGTTGATAACATGAGAAATTCCACAGTCCCAGCTGTGTCCGATTTACCTGGAGGCCTGTAGGGGAAGCCTGTTGGCCTCATCACCAATGCTTCCATCCACGAGGGGTCTGCGTGGCCAATACGCTCCCAAGAGATGCTGCCGCAGACCTGGGGACCTCACTTTGAGAACCGTTGGATTAGAGATCGCATAACTGAACCAGATGTTAACTTTCCCAATTTTGATAGTTATGTTGCATAAATGTAAAAGAATATTTTGATCTTAGCAAATGCACATTTAGATAAAAAGACTTGACTTAATCTGGGACAGCTTGAAAAGAGAGTGTGTGTGCTTGTATACAGATAGGGTGATAGGCAAATGGTGTCAAAGGTCAGTCATGGCTGAACCTAGCTAAAGGACATATGGAAATTTATTAGGCTGTTCTTGCTGTTTATTAGCATTTAAGATTGAAAGTCTATCACAATTAAAAATTACCAAACATATTGAAATAAAATATCACCGCTTTCCTGCAGTTCTTGTGAACAGTGAAAGCTCATTGTTCTCTAGGCTCCACTCACATGGATGCTAGAGCCTGCAAGGCGGGTGCTAGGACTTCAGAGAAAGTGCTCTTCCATACTGAGAACCTCAGCAAGTCTATAAGCCCTGTCATCTATAAGCAAAATGGAATGTATGCATACCTTTCTCCTGGGAAGGGGTCCTTAACTTTTGAACAACTAGGGAAAAAAATAAGCATCACTGCACTACAGAAAATACTGTGAACTCAAAAAAAAAAAAAACCTAAGCTTTATTTGCTGTCTTCTGTAGGGTCATGGGCCCCGGGCAGGAACACTGCTGTGAGCTTCACACCCCTGGTCGCTCACTGCCATCACCCTTCCTGGCTGGTGGGTCCCGGGCCTGCTGGCTGTTAAATATTTAGAACATCACCCAACAGGTAGGCTGCCAAATGTATGCCCAAGGAAGAGAACAAAGGACTCTTTTTCCATACACAGAAGTCCAAATAGCTAAGCAAAGACTACAACACAGACACGGGTGTGAGGCAACCTGACCTGCATGGGGGCGGTAGGTCCCAGGATAGAAAAGACAATGTTTTCCAAAGTCGTCCCTCCCTTGGAGGCACAGGAAGGAGAAGGCTGCTGTTGCCACCTCCGCCTCCATCCAGACCTGGGGTCTGCAATCACCTGGGGAAAGGAAGGACGTCAGCCCAGTCCGGAGGACTCAGTATGTTCAACGTCAGTTCGATGTGCTATAAAAGTGCTTATAAAACATAGCACTTCTGTAACTACTGACAGAATTACACATCACAATAGCTGCCTTTTCTGACCCAGAAACTGAAGTCAGGTAGGGAGCGGGGCTGAGAGGGGCTCTGAGGGGCTCTGTCCTCCCACGAGAGGGCCGCAGCTGCACAGCTTGGCCATTTTCAATGGCTGGAGCAGACACTCAGGTGCAGGTTCTTAGACTAGACAGATTCCCACTCTATCCCCCTCTAAAAAGTAACTCTGTAAGTCTATTAATTACCAGCCCTGTTCCTTTGCTGGCAATAAATGAGAGGAGAAATCCTGCTAATTAAATATGGAAAAACTACCTGGTACCCATTTTGTGTGGTGGATTCCACCACCTTTTCTCTGCTCCTGAGGCACTGAGGAGGCTGAGATGGACCTTGTAGAAAACATGGAGGGAGACTGGCAGCAGGAACGGTGGCGTGTCAAAACCTGGTATCAATGCTGGATGCAACTCCAAGGCTGCAGAGCCTTGGCTGGAAGATCCAAATGATGCTCTCGTGGTGTCAGTGAACTTCACGGGAGAGGCTTGTGCCGGAAGTCCGGGCGTCTTGTTATTGCACCTGGGGAAGCGTGAGGGCTGCTCAGGGCACTCACCTCCCTTCAGGGAGAAAGCCCTCGGGGCCCAAGACCTGGACGTGGACGAGACACAGTCACTTCCCGATGAGGGGACAGTGGGCAGGTGGCGGGATCTGCCTCGGGCACTCATCCACGAGGTGGAGGTGGCTGCAGCAGCTCCTTCCCCGTCAGCTGCACTGGTTAAATGAGAAGGTGCGTGGCGAAATGCCAGGTGCGTATTAAACACGCCGTCAGGTTCGGCTATTATTTTTTTGACTGGGCAAGCCTGGCCTCCTATCTCTGACTTCTGTCTCCTCCCAAGCTGCACGGGCAAAGTGTCCCATAGCACCAGATGCCTGTCCACCCCCAGCACCCACGATGCTCCACTTCCCTTGGTCAAAAGTCTGAAATTCTCCCAAGTGAGGTTTCTTTTGGGATAAGAGTCCTTTTTCAAATGCTGTACCAGCAAGTGGAGGCGGGAAGCCCTGCAGGAGACACTGAGAGGGAGAGGGTCACAGAGAGGGAGGTACTGCTGGGTGGGTCAATGGTGGTCTTGGGGCAGGACGTGCCAGGGAGGGGCCAGTTCCCAGAGGGCAGGACTCAGTCAGGGCTGCAAACTTGCAGGAGGGGCCCAGCAGAAAATGCCCGCCCACCCAGGCACTGCAGGCCCCATGCCTCGGGGTCCTTGGGAATCAGATGAAGGAGCTCCAAGGATCAGGAGAAGTAAAGAAAAAAGAATGGGAAGCACCCCCGACGGACAGGCCTGCCTCCCTCCCCTCTGCGCCCCACTGGCAGCTGCCATGTTCAGCTGGCCTGAGCCCACAGAACCTCCTCATATGAGCCACACTCTCCTGGGAGAGCTGGGACAAGCCAGCTGAGTCCACAGCTCACCCCAATCACAGACCATTCACCAAGGGACCAGCTGTGGAAATCCATGCTGTCAAAAACAGCAGCCACGAGCCACCTGTGGCAAATTAGATTTAAATTCATCAAAATCAAGTAAAATTTAAAATGTAATTCATCAGACACAGAAGCCACATGTGTATCTCAGTGGCCATGCATGGCCAGCGGCTGTAGCAGTGGACAGCCCACAGAAGAACATTTCCGCGACCACAGAAACTTCCATCGGATCGGATCACACTTCCGTGAAATTACACAAAACAAGATGTGGCATGCTGCCTAGCTGGAGGGACAGGACAACGGCTGGAAGAAGGTGACACGCAGTGTCAGGCAGGCCAGACGCAGTGTAGATGCTTCCCGTTTGCCTTCCAACTCTTCTCCCGTCAGGATCTAATTAGATTTTTATGGGCATGTTTATTTCTGGAGAGTCAGAAAAATAATAGGGCATAAGGGCATCTTTTGAGGGACTGCCTTGGGCAGGGCATTCTCATGTGCTGTGGCTTCTCATTGCTCACAGCAGGTATATTTGAGAAAGTTGCCGCAAATGACAAATTAGTGAATCCTACAGCACCGCTCCTCAGGACACACGGGGCTAGGTTCCTGCAAGCCTCTGGTCACATCTTTGTCAATGGACCCAGGAGGAGCCTCGTTTCATGTATGTTCCTGTTGAAAGGCACCTGATTTCAGAGGCACCGACCCTGGGCGGGCAGCATCATGACCCACGCCTGAGCAAAGCTCATCTCACACGTGTTTTCTCGCAGAAGGGCCTCCCTGCCCCTTGTGCTTAGGACATCAGACAGCACGTCAGCACCGCGCTTGGCTTGTTTTAAACACAAAACATGTGACCATGAAAAGGATACTTGTTCACAGGCTGGGCCCTGAAGCGAGAAGGCAGAGTGTGGCCTTGTTCAATCTCAGCTGGGAACATGTGTAGAAAAAGCAGGCACGTCTGGTGACTCAATCTTTTCTCCCCTCTGTGCACGTCCTCAAAAGCTCTGCAAGTACTGATTTTGGAATTATAAATAAATTCTAGTGAGCAGGCAAATTTGCAAGTACAGATTCCACCAGCACTGAGGAGTGACCATTTACCAACCAGCCCTCCTAAAACGCAGCGCCTGGAAGGAGCCACCTCCAAGCCCTGGGCTCCTGGAATCCACACTCAGCTATTTCCACCGACCACACCTGCTCCTGAGAGGGCTCTTGTGCTTCAAAGCACTTTTCTTGGATCCTCCAAGCAAACTATGAAATGTGCAAAACAGATGTTGTTATTCAAATTTTTTAAATGAAAAAACCAAAATCCGTATCTTTCCCCAGATACAAAGTGACTGAGCTGAGGAAATAACTCAGATGCTATCTTCACTCTACCGAGATTTTTCCTTTCAAAATATGCCAGGGCCACAGTGATTCATCTGAGCATTTGACGACGGCTTCCAAGCCCCTGTGCCCGGCAGTGAGAGTCTCACCTGAGACAAGCCTCATCCCTCCCCTCGCTCTGTATCACAACTCTCTAAGTCACAGGGAAATAAGCAAGTGAGCAGGAAATTACAATCCATGGTGCCGAGTTCCGCATGAAGAGGCTCTAGTAGGACATGGGGACCTCAGATCTGGCTGCCAAAATCATCACCGGAAAACATCAGACACAAAGAGAGGGAGGGCTTTCCTGAACTCAGCCATGTGGGACAGAGCGTCTGAAAACGCTGACACCCATCAGCCATCAGGAGGGACAGGCATGGGAGGGGAAGCTCTGTGGCAGCGTTACCCTATGGTCATCGCAGCAATGGGATGAGATGCGGAGCCCCACCCACCCCAAGGCAGCGCAGAAGCTAACATCTCCACCAGCTTTTAGGGTTCCTTTGTTCTCACGACCACAAGGTCCCAGTGTGTGTATGTACTCCTTCTGAAAGGAGTAAGATGAAAAGTGAGCCAAAGACACCTGCCTTCCTCCTGCCCTCTGGGTTCACCTGCCCTCCTCCTGCCCTCTGGGTTCACCTGCCCTCCTCCTGCCCTCCGAAGTCACCTGCCCTCCCTGTGCCCTCCGGGGTCACCTGCCCTCCTCCTGCCCTCCGGGGTCACCTACCCTCCTCCTGCCCTCCGGGGTCACCTGCCCTCCTCCTGCCCTCTGGAGTCACCTGCCCTCCCCATGCCCTCTGGGATCACCTGCCCTCCCCACTACCCTCCAGGGTCACCTGCTCCCCCCCTGCCCTCCAGGGTGGCGACAGTGACAGTGGCTCCCTTCGTGGCCAGCATGGAGGCATTCGGGTTGCTTCCATCGCTGTGGCAACTCTGCAACATGATTTTTAACGACGCGATTATTTAACCAAATGTTGTTACTGTAGGAAAACGTTCTGTGTGGAGACTTGCTTAGATTACTTTCACTTTGTTTCCATTGCCCAGGGATCTCATGGTCACTCCATCCATGGAAAATCCAGAATCTTCCTTAATGCAGTAATGGTACATTTCTCTTGCTGACATGAACAAAAAAATGTCTGTATCACAGGACTGAAGAGGGATATACACTCTCTTGAAAAGGCTTGTGATGACAGAGCCTTGAGCAGATGAGGCTTGAAGGTCTGGCAGCTACGTCGTTGTATAAACGGTTATTTCCAGAGTTGACACCAGTTATAGCTGTAGCCCCTCTCTCTCTCTGACATTCCCCTCCTCTGCTGGAAATCTCTGGCCTCGTGTGTCCTGGTTCTTTACTGCATTTCCCCTTAGCCCCAAGTGAGAATGCAAACAAGGAAGCATTTATCAAGCACCTCCTGAGCTGGGCACTGCGCTAACCTAACTCGGGGAGACGGCAATGCGGTCCCTCCCAAATGCCCCACGAGTGCCAGCTTCTGCATTTGCAGGGAATTCCTGCTGCCTTCTCCAGCCCGTTGCTCACCGTGGCATTTTCAGATCTTGTCACAAGTGGCAACTTCTGATCGTTTCATTCAACAAAGGGTCATTGTCACAAACCTGATGAGTTGCAAAGGTTCACACAAACACCGAGTCAGGCTGGAAGGCTCCATGGCAACCTCATCCCGCCCGTTCCATTTTGCAGGGGTGTCACTCGGGGTGAGTGAGTGCACACCTCCCGGCCTTGGTTTCTTTGTCTGTATAATAAAGAAATCAGATTGGCTTCCTGGGGCCTGTGTGAAGGTTACACGAAGTCGAAATGCACAACAGAGTCCGCTGCTGCTATCCGAGGCCGTCCAGCAGAGTAGGGCCTGCAGCTTCAAGGCGCTTTGGCTCTACTGAGCACTAGGGGGTTCCCCCACCGAGTCAACGTGCCCCAGGTCTGGGACAAAGCAAGAGAGGCTCCCAGAGTCACAGGACAGACACCCGCAGGTCTGAGAGCCCACGAGTAGCAGTCTTGAGGCGGGGTGGGCCAGGATATTGAGTCTAGGTCTGAGAAGCAGAGGCCTAAGCTGACCCTGAGTGCCAGGCCACCACACATGGCATATTCCTAGTACATGGGAGAGATGCAGCATATCTTACTCAGGTTGGCTTAGCTGAAGCAAGCTCTTAGAAGACCTTCACTGCCAGCAGAGCACACGTCACGCCCAGCCGGGCTCTGTGCTGATTCCCACGCGGCCGGCTCCATCATCAGCTCACTCACCTTTACAATTCCAGTCCTGGAAGCTGCTGATATTTGAAATATCAGGAAAGTATCTTTGCCCAGAAGATATGACAAAGTTTAATCTGCTTGAAAACAGGCCTTTGATGCATGCAAGAGAGAGAGAAGCTCAAATGCATGGCCCTCCAAGACAGGCCCCACCCATGCAGACCACACCCACCTCACCCCTGCCCCTGCCAGGCTGCCCTAACCCTCCAAGGCAGGCCCCACCCATGCAGACCACACCCACCTCACCTCTGCACCTGCCAGGATGCCTAACCCTCCACGCACTTGCTCCCAGGTAAGCCCCTCATGCACAGTGCCGCAGGAGGGCCTGAGAGGCCACGCGCCACTTTCTCAAGCCTGCACCTCGACCCCCTTCCTGCCAGAGCAGCCCTGGCCTGAGCACAAGGACCATCGGTCCCCGTCTCCCATCATGGCCCCTGCACCTGCCGCCCAGCTTCTCACAGCCCTTTCCCCAACAGATCCCCGTCATAGTTTAGCCCTGAATTGCAAACCCATTAAAGAAGGCCCAGACCAAGCAGAATGTCCCAAAAGGGAAGAGGAAATGGCCAGAACTTGTCCTAACCACCCACTCTGATTCCTCCCTTCCTTCTACAGATGCAGCCTAGCCCCCAGGCCAGGGGTCAGCTGTCCTTTCAATGTCTTTGATGCAAAGTTTCTGTTACAAAAAAAAAAAAATGGCACATACCAGGGCCAGGGGAACGCCCAGCACGAGTACAGAGAATCGAGGGGTTGTTTCCATCAGCACTCCCAGGGGAGGGAGCCACGAGCCCACCCCAGCACCCCGAGTGGCCTCTGCTGCCCCCCACCCCAGCACCCTGCCTGGTGGCTGCTGTCCCCTACCCTGGCACCCCCTCACCCTGACCCCTCCCTACACAGCTGGTCTCCTGAGAAGAGAGCTGGCAGGGCTCCCTCAATCCTTCCAACACAGCAGAGCTCCCATTTCCAAAGCTGAGCTGTGAGTATATGTTGGGCATTTCATACACATCCCGGCAATCTCATGAGTGGGCCACGGGCTCACAGAGGCATTCAGGCCACAGTTGTTTTTGGTGTTGCTGGTGTTCTTTAGCCTTCAGCATGGTAGCCACACAAGGAGAGTGGCCATGCTCGGGCCTGGGGGGAGCACCTGTGGGCACCACTCATGGGGAGGAGCACCAGGCCTGGGAAGAAGGCAGCCTGCCCCACAGGGCTCCCAGCACCTTCTGTCTAGGGGACTGCAGGACACAGGGATGGAGCACCTGAGAAACTCACAGCCCACTGACCATGGTACAAGCAAAGCACCAGGTGTGGCATCGCTCACTCGCCCCAACCGTGCTTGCTCCACACTCTGTGACACGGATACACGAACGCACAGGACACGGAGGACAGAGGGGCGAGCGGCTCTGCTCACATTCCCCTGAGGACTAGAAATTAAAACGGAGCTGACTGAGTAGGCAAAGCCTGTGCCCAGCCTCTCGATTCAGGGCAGTGCAGGGTCCCATGGCGGAGGTCACCAGAGGCACAGGTGTGTGTCAGTCACAGCCAGGCCCACGGGCTGCCCAGGCCGGTCCCACTCCAGCTCCTTTCCTGTGCCCCTCCCTCCTTCCATGTCCACAACTTCCCCACACACAAAGCCGGCTCTTTCTGCAAAGACCCGGTGACGTCCTTGCTCCTCAGAGGCCTTTAGAGGGGATGCTGACGCCCTTCGTGCTGCCCCAGAGGAAGGAGGCACTCTGTGTGGGGCTGTCCCTCTCAGCACAAAGGTACAGGGACACTTTTCCTCTGGCTCAGGATCGGGGGCTTTGGCATCCTTAAACCTGCTCATACAGGTAAAGCTCCAAAACATCGCAGAGATCACCAGCAGTTGTCTGGGTGATGGGTATTATTTTTCTGCTTGCCTAGTTTTAAATTGACTAGAATGAACTTTTATTACATTTATCAAGAAAAATAAAGTTCTGAATTTAAATGACGACCAGGTGGATTTTATATGGGTAGCAAGTTTTAGTGGTAATTTCAAAGCATGTAAAAACCATAAGGCCCCATCTCACCAAAAAAAAAAAAGGGCCACCTCAGTGAGATGCACTGCCCTCCCTCCTGTCCCTCAGGTGGGAACTCCATGGTGTTCTCATGCCACATGGCTAATTCCATTTGAACACACGTGGCCCACGTGGTCATGTCAGTGAATACCCTGTGCAGAGAGCAGTCAGTCAGTGTTGTGTTTGAGAGGATCCTGGGGGGTCTCTTCAGACCCCTGCAGTCCCTGGGGCTTCAGGTGACCAGGGGCCGTCCTCAGGCTGCGGGATCTCCATGGCCCAATTCCAGTTTGCAGACACCTACCCTCTCTCAGTGCCTCCTCCATTCCCACACGCAGCAGCAGAAACGGGCAAGGGAGGCCCTTCTCCCTCTCACTGGAGACAAGTTGTAGGATGCCGAAGTCTGTTCTGTTTGACTTGGTCTCAGCTCATCTCTGCAGTCTCCTGTTTTGAAGGGCTGGCTGTTGCCAGGCCCCTGCTGGCCACGGTAAGCATGTCCCTCCCCAGGCCAGGATGCTGCTGTCTGCCACCTGCCCCACCCCAGGTTGATTTGCGCCAATGGCAGAAATGTGTACAAAATTAGAGTATATCAGAAAAGAGAGCTTAGTCACATGTTCATCAAGCCAGGCTGTGGGCTGGCAGTGTCTGGTGCCCCCCACGGCCCTAGTTTCGGGAGGGCCACCTCGGGCACCCAGGCCTCCCCACTGAGGTCGGCTCCTGAGCCCTGCCCACTTCTCTACAGACACTTCTGTTCCCTCAGCCCTCTCACCCCTCCTTTCTGAATGTGCCATGGGCTCCCTGCTGAGACCCGGTCTGATAAATGCACCTAACAGTCTAGAACAGTGATTCCCGAACTGTTTATGAGAATGAGCATGCACGAACTGGGAGTGTCTGCAAATTCTCCGCCACACGGGTTCAACCAACAAGGTTTCAAGACCACCACCCTCGGGGTCAATGCAAGGGCTCTTCTGAATGTGTTCCTTCCAGTTCAGGGGACTGGTAAAGATTTTTTAAATATTTAACTATAAAAATTTACAGAAGAGTCCAATAGACAATATGGATGTCAGGATGTCTTCAAAAAGAAAAATTGGCCTTCTCCATCCCCTCCCGTTGCCCCTCTTCAGCATTCAAGTGGCCCAAGTCTCCCCAGTGAAGATGGGCCCTGAGATCCAGCAGCTCCCCTAGCCACCACGGAGAGTCACCCCAAATCAACAAGGGGTGCCATGTTCTTGTCTTGGGTACTGGTCACAAAGCACCCATTTGCCTTATTCTGCAGAAGCCACTGTTTAGAGCATCTTCAGGGCTCCTCAAGAGCCACAGAGCTCCTTGGAGGGAGGTTCCCCAGCTCATGGGTGGGCAGGGTTATCTGCTGAGACCAGGTAAGCTTGGTGAAGCTTGGATGCTGCATTTCTGGTGGGAGGTGGAAAGAACACAGACCCCGGACCCCCGTCCGGAGAGGTTTTGGCACCACGGTAAGTGAAGTCAGCAGCACTGAAGGGCAGTACACCCTAAAACAAGATGCAGCCCAGGTACGGGCTTCCCTGGAACCCTGGGCCAGAGCTGGAGCATGTCTGGAAGCCGAGGTGAGACGGTGTTCACAAACCAATGGGAAGCACAGTGATTCTGAGAAAACTTTTGGTTTTGCATTTAGTGCTAGAGCCTGAATATAGTTGATCTCTTTCCAAGGGGAAAATGAAGGTCTCAACTAAATTGCCTTCTTTTTGTAAAGTCTGTTTGTGCCCAGGATAAAAGAGAATGTTTTGTCCCTTTCAAAATCAAGCAATTTGTGTCTCTGAGCATCAGGTGTTCTGTGTGATGATTACGCAGCTGACTGCCTTGAGTCTGTTTGTTTCACACCTCTGTTTTAAAGCGCTGGCCATCATAAATCTAAATGTTGCCTCCATGGTTCTATCTAAGCATCTCAGGGAAATGGATCCTGGGAGATAGATTTTCCCCCAAAAATCAATTCAGATATTCTTTCCTTCTCAGAAATTCAACTAATTATCAAATTAAGGAATCTTTTATTGTCGAAGAGTCACCCAGATTGATTACCAACTTCCACCAAATTTAAGCTATGAAAATGGAAAGAAACATCCTAATGTAAAGATATTAAAATAGAGAAAAACGCATGTTAGAACTGATGAGATACAGTGTGACAAGGGCTAACGCCTACTGAGACCTTAGCCCGCGCTGTCATTCGAAGCCTGAGCCGTACCAGCTCATGTCAGTCTCACCTCAGCCCCATGAGTTAGATCCCACCATCTCCCCAGCTTCGCCCTTGAGAAGGTGAAGGTCAGAGAGATGCAGGCACTTGCTCAAGGTGGTCCAGCCAGGCTCCGCCTGTCCAAGCAGCTGGACACCAGGCTCTCATGTTCCCACCACCAACTGACCAGGTGTCCGCTCTCTCTCAGCGCCATTGTGGTTACAGTTCAGCAACCAGCTCAGGCTCCACAATGTCCCATTATTTGTGAAATTAAACACATACTATTTATAATACTAATAACCTTTCATGAGAGAAGTCCTTGCCATGAGATGAGAAAATAAACTATAATATTAAGACCACATCGCCTAACAGAGATGCAGACCACACATTCCGTAACCTTAGACATTTTCTGGAGAAGTACGCAATCTGGGAGACCACAGATTACTGTCCTTAGACCAGGCAGAGACACCTGCCCTGAACCCCATACCTCTGTGCTTCCTGCTCCCACCCTCCCCCAACACACCATCCCACAGGGACAACGACCCAGGAGAAACGCCCGCTCAGATGGGGCCTCCGGAGCCAAGGCATACCATGGGTGCCAGGACCTCAGAATTCCCCATACAGATGCACACAAGGCCCCTTCCTGGGCTGCCAGGGACCTTTTCCCAGACATGTCTTCCCAAAGAAGACTCAAGAGGCTGTCTAGGGGCCGGAGGGGCGTGTGGATGGAGCTGAGAAGCACAGAGCAGGAAGGGGCAGCTGGCCGTGGCACTGAGCTGCTTGGCCTGAATCTGGCTCCTGTGCAGACGTCCTAGAAGGTGAGGATTCTGAGTTTACACCAGACCTTTAGGTTCACCAATGTAAAAGGACATTCGTTCAGGTAGGAGACAGACCCTGCGTGTGCAGCTTGACTTGTAACTGAAATGCTTAGACATGTAACGAGAGCCTAATCCTGCACTCGTGCTCTGGACCACACAAACATCGGGGAGGGGCAGCCAGCTCTGCATGTTCTGGAGTTCAGTGGTTTGCTTGCTGGAAGCCTGCTTTTGTGGACCACAGTACCACGAAAGCCAGAACGTGAGGGTTTAGATAGGCGAGGAGGTCAGCGTCTTTGATTTCAGCTGAAGGATATGAGGCCCAGAGTCAGGATTGGAAAAGATGAGTGGTTTCATATAATTAACAAAATCCAAAAGGAGGAAAACTCCTACGTTTATATGCAAAGGTAAAAAGCCACTTCTAAAGAATTAAAATGACCAGCGTGAAGACAGTCCCTCTGCCAGACACCGCACACTGCACTACATTTTTGCTGAATGCTCTGTTGCTAAGTGTGGTGCCACACAGATTTTTCTAGTTAATTCCTTCCCCTTTAAGTGTATGACTTCACAGTCTTTGCTGCAAACCTAAAAATGATGGCAAAAATGTCTATAGCAGAACTCAACTCCAGCCATTTAATCAAACCAGTTAGGAGATTCATGTTCTAAAATGTATCTCTGTTATATACTTTCTTTAAAATTAAAAATAGCTACAGTATACGGTGATATTGACAAAATAATAAAAATCAATTCTCATAGTAATTCCAACCATTGTCTCCACAAATAAGTACAATCATAAGTCCTTAAACATCAATTCTGAGGAATATCACAATCACAGTATAGGAAATAAATATGTTCTTCACGTTGAAAATATATACCAGATGCTTTTAGAATAATTAACAAATTCTCTACTGAATGTTTTCTCCAAGGGGCCAGGAACTTTGATGTAACAATTGTTTCCTAAAACATTATTTCAACTTTTCAAAGAGAAAAAAAGGGATATTTTAAGAATTTATTTAAAGCTTTGCAGAAAAGACAGGAGTCATCTTTTTCACTTTCGAGATAACACATCCTTGGTATATGGCATTCTTAATAATACACATAAGCCAAAACTAAAACTGGTGTAAAATATATATTTGGATATTCTCCTGTTTGTCTGTCAGTAACCTATATTTTTCAGAAATTGCAGGAGGAAGCTTCATCCGTAGGTTTCTGAATCGTGTGCTCAGGAGGGCATGGTGAGAATGAGGTCTGCAAACCTTCCGTGTCGGCAGTGTACAAGAAGCACTCATCTGTAAATAAGCTCCTCATTTTCAACAGCGCAAGGAAACAAGGAAATCCTCCAAGTAGTGACAGGCTTTGTACCAGATCTTTGAACTTTGGAGACGTAATTTGCATAGAGCAGTAAAAAAGCACTTAACCGACGTCCCCAAAGTTTCAGAAAGGAGAAGGTCAAGTAGAGCAGGATGAAAACAGAAAAAAGAAATGGGCGCGCTGTGGTGCAATTGTTGACAGATAATTATCGCCATAACGCCCTTTGACGCTGTTGACACAAGCTGTAACATGAAAACACAACTGCTGATTTCCTTCCACAGCTCCGTGTCTAACATTTCTCTAATGACCAAAAATCATCACTCTTCATCTACATTCTCATTCCCTTACAAATCAAATATAGGGATTCAAGCATCCCTATTCCATATGCATATACTGCCTTATCCTGTAGATAATCTAGTACAGCAAAGTAGATACAAACTATTTGATGATTAAGGATTAAAAGACTTAAGCGAAGTTAATGGGAGAAAAGAGGATCAGTAAAGACGATGAAAAGACTTTGACTTTGTTTACATTCACCTTAAGGTAAGTTCATTGTATTTGCCCCTAATTTAAAAGGTCAGCTCCCCTGTATTAGACAACAGTCTCCAGAGGAGAAAAGCCACAGGGAACAAATCCATGCTGCACTCTGGATCCTATTCCCTCCCTCCTCTCCATCTCCCTCCTCCACCTTCACAGCTAGTTCTACAAGTTAAGAAAGAAATCATCACAGCCAGGTGAGTCCACGGCCCTCATACCCATCAGGAACAGCCACTGACCCAGCTGAGTCTGTTTCAGACCAGAATAGCACTAGCGCTGTCCCAATGTTTCCGAGTAGCTGTGAGCAGCCGGCCACGGTCAGAGGGGCAGGTGGCCACACTCGCACTGGTCACCTCCTCGCAGGGTCTGCTTACAGAACCAAAGAAACTGCCACTACCCACCGTGGTCACCACAGCAGGTGGCCCCAGGGCACAAGATGGGAGCCTGGAGGGGGTGGTGGACGTTTGACCCTCATGGCCTTTAGACTGGATGCAGGGGACCTGCCGTCCAGACACAGCGAGCCCTGGCCAGAGACCAGGCAAGGGAGGATAAGTGGGCTGGGGGGCACTCACCTGGGAAAGTTCCAGATCACCAGAGTTCCCCCTGCCCCCCAGTCCCTGCCTCGTCCACCCCCCACTCCTGTCCCTGAGTCCCCTCGTTCCCACATGTATTCCCCCTGCTGGTCCCCTGGGAGATCAAGCCTTTAAAAAAGAAAGGAGCAGCTCTTTCCCCAACAAGAGGGGCTTGTGGCTGGCGTGTGGGATGCCAGGGCTCCGAGTCAGGAGGAGGAAGTCTCTCCTCCAAGTCAGCCCAGCTTTCACCAGAGTAAGGGCAGAGTGGGCTCGGGTCATGAGCAGGGGAAGGGGGGTGGACCTTGGCCTCCAGTGGAGCTGGGAGGAGGGCCTGGGTGAAGAGCTCCATTCACAACAACATCCCGGCCCCATCTGCGGACGCCCCCTGTCCCCGATGTGTCGGCACTCTGTCCCGGCTCCCCTCTGAAGGCCTGCACTGGTCATTCGCCCACCACACACCCAGATGCCATCTGGCTCGGCTCTGGGGCTGTGCAGTGCCCAGGGTGTGTGTGTGAGCTGCCGTCTGTAGCCGGCGCTCGCCATGGAACTGTTCCTCTGCCAAGAGTATGGTTAGCCCAAGCGATGCAGGGAGAACGTGTGCTTGGCCATCGATAATAGGGGACAGTCATTATAAGTGGCTTTTGTGTCTTCAAATAACCAGAGAGAACATCAGACTCAAGACCAGAGTCCAATAGGCCAAAGCCGTCCTTTCCTGAAACCTGCCCACTGAGCGGGGCCAGACGCCCGGAGCCACCAACGGAACCCTCCTCCCTTCCCCTCTCCTGTCTGCACATTTCCACAGCAAGGTCTGCACAACTCGGAATCAGCAACCTGCACACCCTCAGGCAAAAAAGAGCCAAGTTATCACCTGAGAAAGTATGTACTGTGAAGGCGAGAACTTTGCATCAACACCACCTAAGAGTTAAAGTGAAGAAAATTATGATTTTCAGCTGAACAGTGCCGTGACAGACAATCCACAATTTGCATCCAGAATGAAATCTATTTATCATTTCTTCCACAGAGAAAATGCTCCAGGAACTTTCCTCCACAGTTTCCCTTACCTTGAGTTGAAGGGTAATTCTGTGACAGTTAACAATCTTTTCTTTCACATCCATTCAACCTTAGCGTAAGAATAAAGCCACCATGCGATGCAGCTCTGTCAGCAGGAGAAAGTCAGAAGGACTTGTCACTTGTCGGGGTTTTTGACAAAGTATATAATGGGAGCCAAAAGAATCCTGGTTTTTTTTCCCCCAAAATGAATGTTAAATAGATTTAAAAATCAGAATGTATTAATGTGCTCATGATATTGAAAAGCACAGAACACTTACTGCAGCAGAGTAAAATATATACAATTAGAATCCTCATTTTGAAAGACTTCAATGAAGTAATATTTGTTAGACCTGAAACGCATGGAGGCATTTCAGTAAAGCATAAAAATATGCAGTTGCGTAAACTAATTGAATAATGACATATGTTGCCACAACTGTCAGCTTCCACTGTGCCTTTAAAAAGTTCCTTTTCTTAAGCATGTAATTTCATTGTTAAAATACCAAAACAACACACAAATACCTGATAGCCGGCATCAGCCCCGGCCCACACCCCTGCCTTAGCTGTATGCATGCAAACACTCCTGCGCTTCGGTCCGGTTCCATTTTGCTCTCATTTCCGTGAGGGCAGCAGGTTTACCACGCACTGATCCATCGTCTCCAGATACTGTCAAAGTTTAGTCATTTAAAATTGCGCATTGTGGTACTCATTTCAATTTCTCCATTCTTCAGTCCTGGACCACGCATGGAGTTTGCAGAGCCCTTAGGCTAAGCCAGAAAAAGGCCCACTATCCCTTAGGAGCCTCACAGAAAAGGTAACCCGGAGAGGAGCCACCCATGACAGGGAAAGCACCGCCATCCCCCTGACCACCGCAGTCCGGCCAGAACAACACTTTCCTTCCGGACGCTGCTGTCTTTGCCCACCTCGTCCGGGACACTTCTCCGCTTACAAAGGTGCATTTTCTTTCTTTTTCTGCCCACTGACCTGCGTTTAGAGCCAAGCAAACAGAACTTAAAACATCAACCAAAAATTATCCCCAAAAGAGCAACTAGAGTATTCTGTGAGAAGGAGCCTCATCTCATGCTTACAATCTGAGTAGACATGCTAAGCTTCACCGTTCCTACAGCACCGTGCTGCGTGGTAACAACAAATGACCTCATGGAAAAGTCCCCTTTTATCTGCTGGCCCCAGCCTCTGGGTCTGGGAACACCAAGGTCATTTCCATACGCCAACATAACGATTGGGATGGCAGACATTTTTGCAACACAACTTTTCACCAACTTGAGATAGAGAACAAAAGTCTCTGCTGCCCACGGAGCGGCAGCCAGCGAGCTGTCTGCAGGCGGCAGTTCCAGCCCCTACCTCGATGCCAGCAGCCTGCTGCGTCTGCACAGCCAACTTCCTAGCTAAGTTCAGCAAACACAGATTTCACCAGGAGAAGCCACCGGTCCACCTCCAGACCACATTACGCCCAGCACCGGCAGGTACCACTGGGTCTCCAAGGACCCCGGACACAGCCACGAGGGCCAGCACAGCTCCCATGACCAGCAGACATGACCACGAGGCTGCTCAAAAGCTTCCGCGCTTGCCGAGAGGCACAGCAGCTGTCAGATCCACCTGTGAGCCAGGTCGAAGCCCCCACAATGCAGACACCGCTTCCCTCCACCCACCATGTCCTGCTCTCTCCCTCTCCACCCTGCCCCCCAAACTTAGCAGGAAATCCACAGCAAGTTGTCCCCTCAACACTTTACCTGGTCCCAGCTGAGCCCACGATGCACCATCCGCTCCTCTGGGGGCCCGGCCTGCTCACCTCCTGAGCGCCGTGTCCCATCGCCCGCCGGTGCCAGGCTGTGGAGCTGGAAGGTCCCTGAGAAACGAGCCTGCTCCTGTGAGCTCTGTGCAGCCGCGGCAGCCTTTGCAGTGATGAGCACAGCTTGAGCCCATCCACAATTAACTGAATATTGTGTAGCAGCAACAAATCAACAACGAAACCGGCGCGCACATAAAGCCGGCTGCCGTTTCAGAGGGAGGCAGAAGGGCAGAGCCACCGAGTGCTTCGTTTCTTCTTCAAGATCATTCCAGCCAGCTCCTTCTGCTATTTTTACTGTACCATAATGCACTAGGTCTGGCTTTTACCCTATTGAAAGAACATGAATATATTATTATCCACACAAAAGAGCAGGTTATTGTTTATGAATTACCAGCCTTCCCAGCAACAAAGGCTATTTTCATAAGAAAACTCAATTTCATTTTAGCTCCAATTTGATTACCAGCTGAAGAAAAGAAGCTCTGCTCCTAACCCTCAAAGGATTTTTATTCATACCATTGAATGGGCTTTATTGCTTCCTTTTCAAAACTGACGTAGAAAGCTTTTAGAGTAAAACATTGACAAAAAATTATTGCGCTGCTATTTTGTGCAATAACAGAGCTGAAGAGGGGCAATGATTTCTCAGTCATCCTTCACTGTACTCCAGAATAGCGGAGGCTGGAATTAATGACAGACCAGGCAGAGGAGGCACGCGAAGGTCTCACAATGCACGTCAAATCTAAATGATCACTATACATTGAAAGGCCCCCAAAAAAGCCCACAGCTGATTGATTCATGGCTTTCACAAGAAAGACAGGCTTGAAGGGTTTATTGCACCACAATTTACTCGGAATTATCATAAAAATGAATGTAGAGGCTGAATGTCACCCCGGCACGCTCCAAAACCGCAAGCCCAGGGACAAAGTTCGCGCGGGAGCCGCCGCCGCACACCCCACGCTGCACGCCAAGGGCTGTCAGGGTGGCCGTCATTGAGCATGACTCTGTGGAGAATCTTTACCCCAGAATAAGCTTTCATCTTCACAATTTTAAAGTGGAAAAAAATCTGGCCCAGGAACCCAGAGGCTGGGTGTGCCTGCTACACACCTGCGCAGTGGTGGGGGGCCTGGAGGGCGCGTGCCCCTGGTCCTGTTTGTTCTCATCCCCCAGAGAAGTGAGAAGTTTGCGAGGACTGGAGTGCTCACGAGAATGGTTTAGGGTAAGTGTTTAAACGATACAGGTAGTTACTGTTGAAATGACTTTCTCCACACGCACATTAAAATTCCTTTCATTAAAAGTTGAGCAAGAATGGCTAAGCCAGTAGGGTTGCCAAAGAAACCTGCACTTGCAATTATGCAAATAGAGTCTTTGGTATAATAACACGGTGTTCCCAAGGCCCCTAGACAATGTCCTGTTCACGCAGACGCCTCAGGCAGGATCTGACGACCTCGGCCAACCAGCACCGAAAGGTGCCTCAGTGCCTGTCCCCGGCCTGGGGACCCACTCCTCTCCGGCCTTTCTCATCCAGCACAGTCAGGGTTTATACGTGAAGAATTGTGACCTCCAATGTTTTGTTTGGTGAGAAATATTCACATTTAAAAACAAACACACCAAAGAAAAGGTAAAAACTCCCCCACTTGGCCATTGCATTTTCAAAAGACTTGTTGAATTCCAACATCATCAAGGTTTTCTCAGTTCTCTGTCAGAGTCAAGCCCTCTGCCCTCTCTCTCTCAGACAGCTTCTGGAGCACAGAGATGATGCCAGCTGTCCTCCAGGGAGGAGCTGGGTTGACAGAGGAGCCGTGTGTCCTTCCCAGGTCATCACATACACCAGGAGGGGCTGGCCCGGCTCATCCCTGCCGCCTTGAACTCACCCCCAACCACGGCCCCGTGGGGCTCTGCCTGAAATCCGAGGCTTCTCACAGGGGATCCTCTGGGGTCTCAGGGTTGCCACATGTGCCTTGAAGGTTTTCAGAACCATTGCTCTAAACTGAATGACTTCAGGGCCCCTGAACATTACTCTTTAGTAGAAAACAGGAAGATGTCGCTGCAATAAATCCTTCTCCACGGATCCCCACGTCCTGGCGCCAGAGTGGCTACAATCTCATAACCACTAGCACTGTATTTTAACAACGTCAAGGCTGATCATTTAGAAAAACTACTTCCATCAAGCATTCACGTGCTAACAGAGATTTCAGTGCTGGGCATCGGGCTGACAATGAAAGACAAGGAGCCAATTTATATTTTGCCTTTCTTAGGGCTTCTGGTCCCTGCACACCCAGCCTGTACATTAATAAGATACAGTCAGTTCTAAAGTGAAACGTTGATGGTGGTTATATTCTAAAGTTACTGTGCATACTGAATTTGCAAGTACTGAAATTTGCAAATTCAGAGAATTTGCTCCTAGAGAAATACATCTGGTCACAACAGTTTTGCCAATCCATTCATATATGACCTTGTTTAATGTTTGTTTCTATTTAATAACACCTTATTCGACATGTAGTATTGAGTCACTAGCATGGAACTTACAGCCAGCAGCATGCATGAGTGGCTTCTTGAACAACGTGTTATCTCCTGAAGCACTGCATAGCTTTCCTGCACTCAGGAACCCCAGACAGCACTTCTGCCCTATGCTCCTGAGCCATCTCACATCGTGAAATCACCAGCAAAGGCACAGACATTTGAAAAACATGGCCCTCGAGGGACTGTAAAAAGGACACTGCACAGGACGAGAGGAAGTCTCAGCATCTCCTTGCTTGATATCATCCAGGGATACACATGCCTGGTGACACTTTTTTTTTTTTTTTGAGATGGAGTCTCACTCTGTCATCCAGGCTGGAGTGTGGTGACACAGTCTCGGCTCACTGAAACCTTTGCCTCCCAGGCTCAAGCGATTTTCCTGCCTCAGCCTCCCGAGTACTGGGACTACAGGCACGCACCACCATGCCAGGCTAATATTTGTGTTTTTTAGTAGAGACAGGGTCTCATCATGTCGGCCAAGCTGGTCTCAAACTCCTGGGCCTTGTCCTCCCAAAGTGCTGGGATGACAGGTGTGAGCCACCACGCTTGGCCTAGTGACACGTTTTGCCATTTGACTATTCTGAGGATGTCTGCAAACGACCACAAAAGTCCAGGATTTTCGGAGGTTACAAATTCTAGCAAGCAGCAAAGCTGCTGTGGACTGAACTCAATCCCCCCCCAACTCATGTGTTGAAGCCCTAACTCCAGCGATACTGGATTTGGTGATGGGGCCGTGGGAGGTAACTGGGGTTAGATAAGGTCATGAGAATGGGGTCCTGATCCAATAGGTCTGTGGCCCTGTAGGACAAGGAAAAGAGAGGGGCTCTTTCTCCCTCTCGCCATCACGCGAGGACACGGTGAGAAGGCAGCCACCTGTGAGCCAGGAAGAGGTCCTCACCAGGAACCAACAGCCAGCACCTCGACCTTGGACTTGCAGCCTCCACAACAGTGAGAAATAAATGTCAGCTGTTTAAGCCACCCAGTCTGCAGTATTGTGCTTTGACAACCCATGCTGACGAAGACAAAAAGCTAAAAGTGGAACATCAGTGAGGCACGCTCAGTGACCAGCCAACACTCATTGAGCACTTCCCGTTTACCAGCTGGTGTCTGTGTGAGCCGGACCAGAGCTGACCGGAGAGTCCCAGAGCTTGGGTGGGACTCCAGGAGTGAGACCTGAGGAGGGTGCTGGGAGATACCTGGCCTGCATTTTGAGGAGCCGTGACGGACGAGGCTACGGAAAGGAGCAATGGCCGAGGGAGAGAAGGGCAGCTTGTCAGCAGGGGCACAGGACCGGGCCTGCCTGCGCTCAACAGGGGGAGCTGGGAGATGAGGCCCTGGCCTGCGTGACCGCCTAGTGGTAGGGCCTTTCCTCCAAACGTGGGTCTCACACCCCTACCAGCATAGTCACCTGGGGGTCGATGAGAAATAGAAGCTTCTGGGCCTGTCCTGTGCAGTCTGCCTGGCATCCCTGTTGTGGGGCCCTAGTAACCTGCTTCTCTGATTTGCCACCCAGTGACCCCTACAAAGTGTGGGTGCTCTTAAAAGCCCTAACTCTGAGGGGCAAAATCAGGTACAAAATAGATGCATAATCCCCAATCAGTGATTTTATGTTCAAAATAAATACACAGGTTGCACCGCCCATGAAAGAGTGCTTATCTCCCAGCTGTGGTGTGGCCCCGAAAGCCAGAAATGATCTCAAAAGGAGGCTAGGTGTTCACATCAGGCAGACCTGCCATTTGCTTGTGGGACAACCCAGCCCTTTCGTCACACTAGGCACCCCTCAAAGCCAGGAGCACCTTTATTCAAGTGGACACCTGCCACTCCGTTAGCTGTTCAATAAAATACCATGGCGAAATGGCTTTACGCTGGGCATACTGGCTGGAGAACTCGGAAGGAGGAAATCCTGAGTGTCACGCCATACGCTGACTGCAGCTGACCGCTAAGAATCAATGCCATTAAGGAAAACCATGGATTCAAATACTATAGGAGTTTGTTTACCTAAAGGAAAAAAGGAAAAGACCTTTGGAATTGTGAGCCCACACTCGCTCACATTTCCAAACAATGTAGAGCTTCTCTCCACCACAGTGAGTTGGCTCTCTTTCTCCCTCTTCATCCATAAACACAGAAACTCCCTTTCCCTCAAAGGCCTTCCTGGCTTCCAGAACTTGGAAGCAAAGAAATAAAACCACTGTGCAACCAGAAAATACCTTATCCTGTAAGCAGCTTCCGTACCCCCTAAGCAGAACTACATAATTTGAGTTCCAGAAAGTGACAGCTGATTTTCCAGAGTTCCCGAACACCCTGCCAGTGTCTGTCCTGTAAGTAGAGTCTAGACCTCTGAAATCAGAGTCTTGCAACAGGTTATAACCAAGGAGGCCACGGAAATGAAATAACCCTGTGATCACAAGCAACCAAGCCCCCGTGATTCACCCTGAGTGGCTGCATCCCCTCTTGCTGATAAGCAGTGACATGCGTGAGTGCCTTGATTAGAGCACAGCATAACAAACAGCAATGTTTCCTCCGAGCCTCTAAGCTAGCTTGGGAGGATCTTTTCTGCAAGTCTCATGGTATCATCGTAGACATTCAAGATTCACTAGATATTTCAAGAAGCAGGTGAAACTGTCATTCACTTCTCAAGAAAAAAACCTAAAAATTTCACGAATTCCCATTTCATGTTTTTATTCATTGTCCAGCTTTTATCTTATTCTATTTCATCCTTCAAAATTATAACCTAGACACATGAAATCAGTGCTTGGATTGTGCACTCACCCCTTCTCCAGGTCTCAAAAGATGGAGAATCTGGCCTTATCTTCATGGTAGTCAGCTCATAGCTCATGGCGGTGAATGCGCGTTCAGAATTAGAATCAGCATTGGTACGATCGCTACTTTACCCTCAGTTCCTGCATATGTAACAGTAAGAAAGTGAGCCAGGTTCAACCCAGAGTATAAATTACCTCATTTAGGGAATTTCTACTTAAAAGCCTTATGCATTAACAACTTTCTCAACTGGGTCCAGCAATGTCGCTCCAGTGACAGGCATTTTAGGCTCCAAAGTTGCAGGCGGTCCCCAGGGATGGGCATGGCCATCCTATGCCTTGTCATAGAATGCAAAGGGAGCCGCACCCACCTGCACCCCAGAGGGAGAACTGGGCCCCCAAATGCACGGGACCTGTCCTCACCCAACCTTCCCCCAGGAAATACTTCCACACATCTAGAAAACGCTCCCTAATTCTGAAGGAAGAAATGTGTGCTCAGCCCCAACCTCCACGCACACCCTGCAGCCTTCCTGCTTCCGCTCAGATGCTACATGCTGCCTCCAGGGAGGCTTCCGGGAAGTGTGTTTTACTATGAAGAGCAGACACGGCCGTGGGGCTAGAAGAGTGGCATGAATGAGCATGGAGCATCAGACGCTCACCCAGTGTGAAAGAGCATGGAATGTCAGACGCTCAGCCAGTGTGAACGAGCATGGAGCGCCAGATGTTCACCCAGTGTGAATGACATGGAGCGTCAGATGCTTACCCAATGTGAACAAGCATGGAGCATCAGATGTTCACTCAGTGTGAATGACACGGAGTGTCAGATGCTCACCAGTGTGAACGACATGGAGTATCAGATGCTCACCCAGTGTGAATGTCATGGAGTGTCAGATGCTCACCCAGTGTGAACGACATGGAGTGTCAGATGCTCACCCAGTGTGAATGTCATGGAGTGTCAGATGCTCACCAGTGTGAACGACATGGAGTATCAGATGCTCACCCAGTGTGAACGACATGGAGCATCAGACGCTCACCCAGTGTGAATGACATGGAGCATCAGACGCTCACCCAGTGTGAACAAGCATGGAGCATCAGATGCTCACCCAGTGTGAACGACATGGAGTATCAGACGCTCACCCAGTGTGAACGACATGGAGTGTCAGACGCTCACCCAGTGTGAACGACATGGAGTGTCAGATGCTCACCCAGTGT
>NW_022437000.1:11504341-11514146 GCF_009761245.1 Sapajus apella | reverse complement strand
AACGACATGGAGTGTCAGATGCTCACCCAGTGTGAACGACATGGAGTATCAGATGCTCACCCAGTGTGAACGAGCATGGAGTGTCAAATGTTCACCCAGTGTGAATGTCATGGAGCGTCAGATGCTTACCCAATGTGAACAAGCATGGAGCGTCAGATGTTCACCCAGTGTGAACGACATGGAGTGTCAGATGCTCACCCAGTGTGAATGAGCATGGAGCGTCAGATGTTCACCCAGTGTGAATGACATGGAGTGTCAGATGCTCACCCAGTGTGAACGAGCATGGAGTGTCAGATGCTCACCCAGTGTGAACGAGCATGGAGCGTCAGATGCTCACCCAGTGTGAACGACATGGAGTATCAGATGCTCACCCAGTGTGAACGAGCATGGAGYGCCAGATGTTCACCCAGTGTGAATGACATGGAGTGTCAGATGCTCACCCAGTGTGAATGAGCATGGAGTGTCAGATGCTCACCCAGTGTGAATGTCATGGAGTGTCAGATGCTCACCCAGTGTGAATGAGCATGGAGTGTCAGATGCTCACCCAGTGTGAAAGAGCATGGAGTGTCAGATGCTCACCCAGTGTGAACGACATGGAGTGTCAGACGCTCACTAGTGTGAATGACATGGAGTATCAGATGCTCACCCAGTATGAATGACATGGAGCATCAGATGCTCACCCAGTATGAATGACATGGAGCATCAGACGCTCACCAGTGTGAACGACATGGAGTGTCAGATGCTCACCCAGTGTGTCCTGGCCTCCGCTCTCTGGCACCACCTGGCTGTCCAGAAATTTAACCCAATCCTGATACTGGCTGCCTGGGGTCAGCACAAACCTCACAGTCTATGGGGCTCATCCCACGAGGCTGCCCCTGTTCGGACACCAGCCACAAGCTCCTGACTTCCAGACCACCAGTGCTTCAGCTACAAATTCTGGGGTTCCCATGCTCTCTTCTCAGGTTTTGTAATTGCCAGAATGACTTATGGAACTCAGAAAACACCACATGAGTGGCCTATGGGGCTGGTGAGTCCAGCAGCCCTGGCACCCTGGTATAGGCTGTGTTCCTGTCAACAGGGGCCTTGCGAGATGGGAAGCATACCCAGAACTCGGTGGTCATCTCAGTGCCCTGGAGGGAATGCCCTGCAAAGCACTTGGAGCATTTGGGAGACGGGCACACTGGTTTATTAAGAATACAAACACATGGCCAGATAAGAGCGTAGGCCAGCAAGGTTTGGGGCCACAGGAACAGAGGGTGGCTCAGAGCTCCCATGCCCTCCAGAGACTGTCCTCCCACTGCGGACACACTCACCATCTGGAAGCTGTCCAGCTCCATCCTTCCAGGGTTTCCATGTGGAGTTTCATCACGTAGGCATGACTGGTGGGGCTCAACTCCAGTGCTTCTTCCCTCCCTGGAAGCCAGAGATTGAGGCCAAAAGTTATCATCCTGTGGCTGGTTTTGCGGGGAGAAGAGGTCACTGGAGGTCAGAGGGTGAGGCTGAAAGTTCCCACCCTGTGGCTGGCGGGAAGAAGAGAACACATGTCACCTCATTAGCATAGACTCAACATCAAAGGGGTTCCTCAGAAATAAGGAAAGGCCAGGTACAATGGCTCATGCCCGTAATCCCAGCACTTTGGGAGGACGGGGTGGGCAGATCATTTGAGGTTAGGAGTTCAAGACCAGCCTAGGCAACATGGTAAAAACCCTGTTTCTACTAAAAAATATGAAAAAAAAAATTAGCTGGTGTAGTAACTGGCGCCTGCAGTCCCAGCTACTTGGGAGACTGAGGTGGGAGAATTGTTTGAACCCGGGTGAGCTGAGATGGCACCATGTGGATGCTGAGTCAGATCCCTGGAGCCTCCTGATTAAAGCCTGTGAGACACCAACCCACACCCCCTGGGGTGTGGACTGATCCTGACTCCGAAAAGCTCACAGAAGTAGAGATAAAAGGAAGCAGGTCATGCTGGGCACTGCTGGCTGCTTCCTAAGCAACCATGCCCTAGTCCCTGCCTAGGAGCACGCGACTTTGGTTCCGTTCCCCACTCCTGACATGCAGCACCCCACCCAAGGGGTAGCAAGCTCCACGCCAGCTCTGGGGTTAAATGGGTTGACCCATCCCAACTGAGGCCAGGATTGTTGGTTTGGGAGCAGGAAAGTGGCCTGGGGCTTGCTAAGGGAGCTAGAGCAGGTGTTCTCTGGCTCCTGAGGGTTAGACACATCGAGAAGGTAGTGTGAGGGGAACCAGTGCGGGCTGAGGTGGACGTGGACACAGGCACCTCGATGCTGCCAGGGGGGAGCTCGGAGACCTCACAGAGCCACTCCCTGGGCACGCACCCTCTGGACTTGGAGTTCATGTTCATCACCCATTTTAACTGTGCAGGCCTGAGCAAGTGAAGCCTGGATTTTTCTGAGCCGAGGGGCACCGAGAGAGGAGCTCTCGGCCTTTCAATTTGCCACCATCTTCCCTGGCATGTGCCAACAAACTCCCACCAGGATCCGGGGCCACCGTCTTCCCTGGCACGTCCAGACAGAGTCTCCCCAGGATCCGGGACCTCCCATGGCCCACACCTCTTTCCAGCCTGGGCATGGCTCCCGTGGCCGATGAGGCCTGAAGGCAGGTGTTCCAGAGAGCATGTCAGGAGGACCAAGCCCAAGTGGGAGATCGCTCCTCTAGGTGGTTAGTGGGCCTGCAGGGCGGACGTGTGGGTCAGGGGAGGGGCTCTGGCCACACCCAGGAGGGAAAGGGGCAGTGGCTGGAAATGGAAAGGAGGTTGTGACGTCAGGAAGAATCCAGGGAGTAGTCTAAAGCGAATGAGACCGAAGAAGTGCGCAGGCCTCATGCAGCAAAACACAGAAAGTGCCTTTGATGAGCGACCTCTGGTTTGTGCTGTAGGATAGTCTGCTACGACCATTTAACCGGGATGGTCTGGCCAGTGCTTCACAGCGTGAGCTGAAGAAGAACAGAGGCATTGGTGCAGATGGAGCTGGTCTCGAACCTAGGCTCTGGGGCTAACACAGCCTCTAAGATGTCAGTGAGGCCAGGTACCCTAAACAGTGAAATCACTCACAGTGGCCTTCACACACAGCAAATGTGGGATGGATTCCAGATATGTTACTTAATGTCTTTCTATTTTTCTCATCTATTTCAACTAGGGCACTTTGAGCACAGGTTCTGCTCACGCCAGGTCCCGCCCTGTAGGGGAAGCAGTCACAGGCGCTGTGGGGTTTGCAATTCTCAGTGCAGCTTCCCAGGTCTCTGGGACTGCAGGTGTGCTGGCTCGACCTCACACACACATCTGGGTCCACACGCCACACTGGAGCCTCAGAATCTCCTTATAGCTGAATATACGTCCATTCCGAAGTGATCAGTAAATGTATCAGGAAAACCTCAGGCATTTTCTTTTTACTAAAAAGAAAAAAAAACAGGATAGAAAAAAATCTAAATAAGATATCCGAAGAGGATGAAAAACCAGTAAGAAGAGCCACAAGTGAATGGGCCACTGGTGTGGAAACGGCTGGAACGATGGGTTGACGCTGTATCCATCTTCATCTCACGCACGGCTTAGAAAAAAGTGCCAGAATTGCTTCTGTGTCTGAATCAAAGCAAGGAAATAATACTCTGGAGGTTTCTAAACGGGAGGCAATGCTTTCCGTGAGAGTTAAACGGCAGAAGTACAAAGTCCCTTCACAGTGTGGAGAAACAGGCACTGTCAGCAGGAGGAATGTCCTCGCGGAGAGAGGAGGGAGGCGGGAGGAGAGGGAAAGGTTGGTAAAGGACTGTGATACGTGACGGCCTGGGACGGACATGCACCGTGGGAGTGTCTGGAGCACAAGGGTGGAAAGACCCCGTCTGCAGAGTGCCCTGAGCCAGGCAGGGCTCACACCACAGTCCCAGTAAACGGCACTCCCAGACTAAGACTGTGGGCAAGACAGTGGTCATTGAAGCCAGATCCCAGCCAGGGCAAATTTCACCTACTGAGTCACTGTTGTGACCTTATCCATCAGCAGAGGCTTCATTTGTTCCACGGAGCTAAGCCACGATGCCCTGAGGCCAGCACCTCATCTTCCAAGCTCTGTCCCGACTTTAGCAGCCAGGAACCAAAGTCTCATTCGTGCAGTTGGCCTGGATGCTTCCAGCACAGAGCTCCACATCAGCATGGGCACAGCAGGTCTCCCACGGGAGCCCTGCTCACAGCCCAGTCCAGTTCTGCAGACAGAGGAGGCTCAGAATCGCTGCTGGGGCTGGACTCCTCACCAGCCACACTCTCAGGCCAGGTTTGAGCCTGGGATGCTCCACTGCCTCAGGAGGGCACTTCAGATGGAGCCAAGCACCCCGGTGGTCCCAACCAGTAAGAGACCCATGCAGCAGAGTGGCTTAGGGCTGGATTCTGGAGCTGGCTGAGACAAAGCCTAACTGTGCTACCACGGGACGTTTCGGAACCGTCTGGTATTTCAGGTTTTCACTGGAAAACAGGGTGACTGCCGCCCCTGACTCTGGCTTGCAGTGAGGACCGTGCCTTCACGGAGGGAGCACAGGACGGGCGCTGGTTGCCAGCAGGGCTCACCCCACTTCCCGTCTGCCCCACTCCTCCTGAGCACACACACACTCACTCGAGGGACAAAGGGCCTGCTGTGCTGAGCTCCGGGCTTCTGCCCCTCTCCCCTGCTCTCTTCTGCCTTGTCTTTGCTTCATTAGGGCCCATCCTGCCCCATCCGTCTCCCCCGGGAATGGTAGTTGGCAGGTCTGCCCACCCGGATTCCAGACACCCCATTTCCAGTTTTGACTCTGCCAGAAAGATGAGCTGAATGCATCATCACTTCTTTATGTCCCGAATGTTCCATCTGTGAGAGAAACATCATTCCTGCCAAGTACCTGTCCTCCCAGAGATGCAGCCGGGATGAAGCACGCTCACAGAACAGCCTGACGCTGGGGGAGGAAGGGACCCACACAGTTCTTTTCACGTACGGTAGGTCTGGGCTCTTTGCTTTTTAACAGGATGGATGTCACCTGCAAAAACAATGAGACGGCAGGCTCTTCACACTCGTCCCGTCCCATGGGGGCACCCGGCCTGATCTAGCCTCTCTTCTCCAGAACCTCCATGGCCCAGGTCCAGTTCCAGCTTGGCCATGAGAAGATACTGGTGAAGCTGAGATGGCCAGAAGTACCAGTCTTGCTTCCAGTGACCAGCCCTGTCATCTGCACACACGTTCACATGCTAAAGAGACAAGATGCCTGTATTGCCATGTCTCTCGCACAGAATAGGCTGTCCTGAACATTCTGAAATTCTAAAGGCACCGATCTCTTCTGTTACAAACTCAGTGCAAATCATATTGCCATTTCTGCTTGCACATCCAAGAGGCAGGACACTTGGGACTCCAGAGTGGGGAAGGGGGCTGGGCCACACCCTTGACACCTGGCATCACATCCTCTGCGGTGGAATTTCATTCAGTCCTCCACTGCCTGACTATTCAGGGGTTGATGAAGAACCATTTAAACACCACCTATTTTTTTCTACTTACTGGCTGAACTGTTTGACCCATTGCTGCTCTCACCTCTTCTCTCTGAAGTCCTCTCTTAGACATCACCTGCCTCTTGTGTTTTCAGACTGAACCCAATCAGGAAAAATGGAGCACCTTGGTACACATTGCAAGAACACATTTCTGTTACTTGTAGGAGCAGCTCCAGCCCACGTTGGCGTAAGCCACGAATGTCGTCTCGGACTTTGGTGGAGAAGCAATGGTGCCACTTGGTAAACCGTGTTGTCACAGTAAAGAGTTAATCCAATATGCATTAAAAAAGCAGGCAGCAGGCCAGGCATGGTGACTCATGCCTGTAATCCCAGCACTTTAGGAGACCAAGGTGGTTGCTTCATTTGAGGCCAGGAGTTCAAGACCACCCTGGCCAACGTGGTGAAACATGTCTCTACTAAAAATACAAAATTAGCTGGGCGTGGTGGCACACACCTGAAGTTCTCGATACTTGGGAGGCTGAGGCACAAGAATCCTTGAGCCAGGGAGGTAGAGGTTGCAGTGAGCCAATATTGCGCCACTGCGCTCCAGCCTGGGCAAAAAAGTGAGATTCCATCTCAAAAAAAAAAGAAAGAAAGAAAAGGGCAGGCACTGCTACTCTTACTCACTGGGTGTGTCTAGACCACGGGGCCTCCGATTCTGAGGGTGAAGTCCTCTGGCTTGAAGGGGCAGGAGTGAGCAGGAGCTCTGTGATCGCAGTGACCCTAGAAATCATTTTGAAAGGAGCAGGGCGGCCCGTGCAGAGAAGCATGGAAGGGTTTGTTCGTGGCTTGAGGTTCTCAGTCCGAGCCAGAGCTGCCCCTCATTCGTTTGAGACGAGGTGAGGTAAGGCTCAGCCTCCCACTGAGTCCTGCCCAGGGTCTCTGGGCGCTCCCTGCCCAGACTCTACTTACAGAGCGGAGCTGGCCTCACTCAAACAAGCACCTGCCAGTGACAGCACGTGGCAAAGGCAGCACTGAACCCTTGGGAGGAAATTAATAACCGCATGAGAAAGGGGCAGAAAGAGAAGCAGGGCTGCGGGGCAGGAGGTGGCTATGGGAGGCACGAGCCCTCTGTTACAGCTTCTGAGGGTCGTTCCCTCTGGACACCTAAACACAGGGACCAAGTGAAAACATGAGAAGGGCCCTGACCGTGGTCAGCAGATCAGGAGTGCTCCCATAGTAGGACGCTTCCCACACAGCTCCTTCCCGCTCCTTTATGAAGCCCCATTGCCCCTCAGGAGGACGCTTCCCACACAGCTCCTTCCCGCTCCTTTATGGAGCCCCATTGCCCCTCATTCATTAAGCTTCTTGTTTAGAACGAGCATGGTGTGGGTCATGGAAGTAACTCTGTCCATGGACCAAGAGTTGAGGGTATGTTTTGTTCTAACCCCTAAAACTCACTACAGGAACACAGTGATATTGACTCACAGAGTTCACAGTGTATTCAAGTATCCGAATTTTGGAGTTCATTTTGAGTCAGAAGACTTGGGTTTTATGTGACCTCTGGCTTGGTTTCCTTATCTGCAAATTTAAAATTTAGGCTTTTGTTTTTCACTTAGGAGATGAAAAAGGGAACAAACCATCATTCTTGACCCCAACCAGCTAAGAGACTAGAAGTGTGAAAATTCTAATTAAATTACATTCCATTGTTTTTCACATGGAACGTAAGCACATATAAACTAAGCGAACAGTGGGGCGCTGCTGTGCAGGGCAGGGCGGGCAGGGCAGCCCCTCCATCTCTCAGCCTCTGGGGGCTCTAAGAACCCTTAGGGCTCCTAGGAACACAGTTTGCAAACCCCTAGTCTACCCCAGCAGTGCTGTGAGCTGAGTTACTTCTCTGTGTCCTGACGCTCCGCCTGCCGCTTACCAGTGACACCAGGTGTCCTGGGTCCCACCGCCCCCATTTGTGGCATGAGATTATTTGATTAATCCATCTCCAAGACACAGTATCTTTCACTTCCAAGTGACTGAAACCTTATCAAATCTCTCAAGCAAAAAAATAAAATAAACCCATGAAACAAGAAGGCGGTGGAGAAAGGGTGCAGGGTGGGGGACACAGAGGTTTCAGACCAGAAGTTCACTTGAAGCTAGAGGCAGCCTCTTGCTCCCAGTTCTGACAGACTCAGTCTTGGCATCACCTCCCTCAGCCACAGCGCAGATCCCCACGGCTGCAACAGAGAACCCTCTGTGGACAGGGGCTGGTCTTCCAACAGGCCCACAGACATGCCCAGCCACCTCTCACTGGCCAGGTGGATCCTTACCCAGGCCTCACAGCCCAGGGATCATCCACTCCGTCGGTGGCACCGTGGGGACACAGCCCTGGTGTTAGGCTGGGGTCAGTCTCAGCAAAACAACTCAGTGTTGAGTGAAGGACAGTGGTTCCCATGTGCAACACGGGCCCTGAGCGAGACTCCTAGGGCGGCCGTAACAGCACTGCAAGACGGAAGTTTAAAACAACAGCAACGCGAAGCCTGCAGTCAGAGTGTCGGGACCTGGGACCCTGAAACCGTGCCCCTCAGCCTCTTCCAGCCCTGCCTCTCCGCCCACCCTGCCTCCACCCCCACAGGGCCCCTCCCTGTGGTCTTCCTCTGTGTATCCTCCTATGACGCCAGTTTGACTGGATCAGAGCCCACCCCACTGTGACCTCACCTTAGCTAATTACACCTGCAACAACACGACTTTCAAATAAGGTCACGTTCTGAAGTACTGGGGGTCGGGACTTCCACATATCTTCTTAACCCACACAGGTGCCAATGCCAAAGATGAGGAGGGGCACTGAGTAGTCAAAGAGCTGTCTGAATGCACCCTGCCTGGTCCTGACCCCAGGGTCCCGAGAGCCCCTCTTCCCTCGGTGCGTGATTGGGTAGGGGGAGTCAGATACAAGGGACAGAGCCCAGCCCAGTGGGCATAGTTCAGGCCAGGAAGGCACCTGGCAGCTAGCGATGTGGCCTTGGAACTCCCAGGAGGAGTCCACCACCCCGAAAGCCTCACTGATGCCCTGACCCTGTGGGCCTCTGGGAGCACTTCCCCCTTCCGCATCCATAACCCTGTGTGACTCCACCCACGTCCTCAGCAAATGCTACCGTCCTCTCGCCACCCTGGGGAAAGCAGCAGGGGCCCCGCGTTGGTCCATCCTCAGGGACCTTTCCATCCAGTCAGGAAAATAAAACGGCAAATGGACACTGAGAAGTATGGCAGGAGGACAGAGGAGACAGAGCACGAACTCCTCAGCTCCAGGCTGCAGGAAGGCCACGGGACAGGCTTGGGGGAGGAGTGGCATGATGGCTAGTGTGGACAGCACAGGCGAGGGCTCTGGGGCTCAGCTGTGACTCTGCGCAGGGTCTCAGAGAGGTCTTCATGCCCTGTCACATCCACACAGTGACACCTGAGTCCTGCCAGTGGGCAGAGCAAGCAAGGCTTTATCATGGCTATATGCATCCGTTCTCGCACTGCTGACAAAGACATACCTGAGACTGGGCAATTTACAAAAGAAAGGTTTATTGGACTTATAGTTCCATATGGCTGGGGAGGTCTCACAGGCGGAAGGTGACACCTCTCGCCTGGTGGCAGACAAGAGAGAGCTTGTGCAGGGAAACTCCGATTTTCACAACTATCAGATCCCATGAGACGAGAACAGCGCAGGAAAGACCCGTCCCCACAATTCAGTTACCTCCCACTGGGTTCCTCCCATGATGCATGAGAATTGTGGGAGTTACAATCAAGATGAAATTTGGGCAGGGACACAGCCAAACTGTATCAATGGCCAAGAAGCGCTTATGGCCAGTGACACATCACAGTGGGTTCAAACCTTACCTGAGCATCCAAACCTCAACCTTCAAGATGAATCGCTCAGCATTTTGTTGTTAGTCTAGAGCCAGACCTGGAACTCAGCACTATTTAGTGATGGCAGTCATTTGCCCTCTGTTCCTAAGTCCGCCATGATGGCACTGACACACTTGTATTGTGTTTTCCAACAGGAATCTACTGTTGGGTTCAAGTCAAGATTCAGAGCAAAAGGAAGGTCTTCTCCTCCACCCATATGAGTCACTCCGACTTTTTAAAAATGGACTTTACTTTTTGGGGCATACTTAGGTCCACAGGAAAATAGGTCAGTAGTTTCAGAGTTCCCATATCCCCTGCCCCCAATTCCTGCAGCCTCCCCCATGATCAACACCCTCAGTAGAGTGGCCCACTAGCTGCAATGAGAGGGTGGAGCCTCACGTGACCCACCGTCCAGCACTCACACGGGAGGGAGGAGCCTCACGAGACCCACCGTCCAGCGCTCACCTGGGA
>NW_022437000.1:11502753-11504331 GCF_009761245.1 Sapajus apella | reverse complement strand
AGGGAGGAGCCTCACGAGACCCACCGTCCAGCGCTCACCTGGGAGGGTGGAGCCTCACGAGACCCACCGTCCGGCGCTCACCTGGGAGGGAGGAGCCTCACGTGACCCACCGTCCAGCGCTCACACGGGAGGGAGGAGCCTCACGTGACCCACCGTCCAGCGCTCACCTGGGAGGGAGGAGCCTCACGTGACCCACCGTCCAGCGCTCACACAGGGCACATACTTGGAGCTGGGGACTCCATGGGTTTGGACGAATGTCGGCCCCTTGCCCCAGCATCGTCGTACCACACAGCAGGGTATCACTGCACAGGAGGTCCTCTGTGCTCTGCCTATTCTGCCTACTCACCCTCCTCCCCAGACCCCAACCCTGCAAACCACTGGTCCTTCTACTGTCTCCACAGATTTGCCTTTTCCAGAGTGACAAACAGCTGGAATCACGCAGTCTGTGGCCCTTCAGACGGGCTTCTCTGGCTTGGAATATGCAGGGAAGCTCCCGCACGTCTTTTCGTGGCTTGAGAGTTTCTGTTTCCCTCCTTTCTGCTCGGTGCTGAGTAGCATTCTGTTGTTGGGCTGGGAGCAACGTTTCATTCACGTACCCACTGACGGACATCGCAGTATCTCCAGGTTTGAGCCGTTATGAATAAAACAGCTATAAACATTCCTGAGCAAGGGTCTGTGTGGACACAGTTTCCAGCCCCTTAGGTAAATCCCAAGGAGCCCAACTGCTGGATCATGCAGTAAGAGCAGGTTTTGTTTGGGTTTTTTTTCTGTTTTGTTTGCTTTGATTCAGGCAGTGCCATCTTTAGCTTATGTAGCCTCGAGAGCCCTTTCCAATAGATCGCAGACCGTGGAGAGCTGCATGAAGGAGTCTGTCACTGATGCATCTGTTTCTAATGATGCTGATAAATCTCCTCGCTCTTGCAGTGTCTGAGATGTATGTCCCTCTGTGCAGTGCTAACACTGGACATGGGGAACTTTCAAAGAGTGGATCCAGGGGGAGGTGACCAGAGGGACTGGGTGTGCGTCCCTGTAGGTGTTTCCTGATCTCAGTGGCCTGAGTGCAGCTCCCAGCAACATGCAGGCTCCAGGGACCAGCACCTGGACACCCCCTCGCCCCAGGCCCCAGCACTTGGCTGGCTGTGAAGGACTCAGGGGACTGCAGCTGGAAGATAATGTAATCAGAAGACATTTGGCCATTTCAGGAAGACAAGTCCCTACATTCATGACAGGTCGAAAGAAGGCATGAATTCAGGTAAGGACCTCCTAAATGGTGGCAGATGCCAAACACAGGCATCCTCAGTGAAGGAAGCAGATGACCCTCAGGGGCCTTCATAGTTGGCAGGTGCACAGGCATCCTCAGTGAAGGAAGCGGATGGCCCTCAGGGGCCTTCACAGACGGCAGGTGCACAGGTATCCTCAGTGAAGGAAGCGGATGGCCCTCAGGGGCCTTCACAGACGGCAGGTGCACAGGAATCCTCAGTGAAGGAAGCGGATGGCCCTCAGGGACCTTCACAGACGGCAGGTGCACAGCCATCCTCAGTGAAGGAAGCAGATGACCCTCAGGGGCCTTCACAGACG
>NW_022437000.1:11480337-11502653 GCF_009761245.1 Sapajus apella | reverse complement strand
GGGCCTTCACAGACGGTGGGTGCACAGGTATCCTCAGTGAAGGAAGCAGATGGCCCACAGGGGCCTTCATAGTTGGCAGGTGCACAGGCATCCTCAGTGAAGGAAGCAGATGGCCCACAGGGGCCTTCATAGATGGCAGGTGCACAGGCATCCTCAGTGAAGGAAGCAGATGGCCCCTAGGCCTTCACTGTCCCAGGGCAGAGCAGACACCAGAAGGCAAGTCTGTGGTTCATAAGGAGAGGGAAAAAACAAATGCCCAAGCTAGGAAGAAGAAGAACCCAATAGGCGGTCAGAGGGATTACGAGTGCTAATCCCACAGAAACAAAGCCGAAGAAGCCCGTGTTGCCATGCTCAAAATAGCCAGCATGATTCTCTTGCATTTTTCGTGAAGTATTGTTGTTTAAGTTTCCCTGACGTGGCCCGCATCCGCAGCATGGTACAGCAAATTTGCTCTCCCAAAAATATGCCTAGGATCATAAGTGGATAAGTTCTACGTAGCAGAAGGCCACAGTCATCTCAGGCCCCCGCCCCTGGGATCAGGCACAGCTGGTGTGTCTTCACACACCCTATGTCCTTCTCTCATCCCCTCCAATATCCAAACCCAGACTCCTTCCTCAGAGCCAGGATGTCTGAACCTCCCCCCTCAGCCACTCTCTCTCTCTCTGAACCACCAGGAAGGGATTTGGGATAAACATTCATCAAATACTGCATGTTGCAAATACTTTCCATATGTTGCAAGCAATCTACACGCAACATATTAGGTGGTCATTTCAGAAAGTTAAGTCCCTGCATTCATGACAGGCTCAAGGAACGCATGAACTCAGCAAGAATTTTTTGTCATTAATTTTAATGAGAAACCCGCAATTACTTTTGCACCAACCTAATCTCATCATGTTTTACACCTGTGAAAATAGCATGGAAAATCTTTCCTAAAAATGAGACTTATTTGTATACCATTTACATGTTTCAGTTGATCTGGGGGTCAGTTCCAGGTCTTGTTGGCAACCCCCTCCTTTTTTTGTTGAGACAGAGTTTGGCTCTTGTTCCCAGGCTGGAGCACAATGGCACAGTCTCAGCTCACTGTAATCTCTACCTCCCAGGTTCAAGCAATTCTCCTGCCTCATTCTCCTGAGTAGCTGGGATTATAGGCATCAGCCACCATGCCTGGCTAATCTTTGAGTTTTTAGTAGAGACAGGATTTCACCATGTTGGCCAGGCTGGTCTCAAACTCCTGACCTCAGGTGATCCACCCACCTCAGCCTTCCACAGTGCTGAGATTACAGGTGTGAGCCATCATGCCCAGCCTCAGCAAACCCTTTTATGTTGACTGGTATATAGAGCTTTGCTGTTTGTCCTCAAAGGAGTCATGGACTGAGGCCACATGGAAGGACATCAACGCATAGGCAATTATTAGAAGAAGAGAAAGAGGATAGCGGACCCTTTATCCATGGCTTCACTTTCCACAGCTTCCGAAGGTCTGAAAATATTAAGTGGAAAATTCCAGAAATAATTCATAAGTTTTCAATTGTGCACCATTCTGAGCAGTGTGATAAAATCTCAAGCTTCCCACTCCATCCCGTCCCAGCCGTGCACCCTCCCATTTTCCAGCATCTCCATGCTGCCAACTCCCCTTAAACCTCATTCATCACTTAGGGGCCCTGTCAGTTATCAGACCCACAGTCCAGGGATCGCAGTGCTCGTGTTCAAGGAACCCTCGTGTGACTTCATCACAAAGCAGCGGGGCTGGCAACAGGGGTTCACCTGAGAGAAGCTGGAAGGTGCTGCTTTAAGTAAAAAGTGACAGTTCTCAGCTTAAGGAAATGGTATGCTGAGGTTGCCAAGATCTCCAGTATAAATTAATCATCTTTTTGTAAAATTGAGATATTGTTATAATTATTCAGTTTTATTAGTTATTTTCAATCTCTTACTGTGCCTAACTTATAAATTAAAATTTACCCAGGTGTGTATGGATAGGGAAAACGTGTACCTGCAGCTCAGTACTATCTGTGCTTTCAGGCATCCTTTTCTTCTGGGGGGGCAGTCTTGGAACATACCCCTGAGAACGGGGGGATGATGGTATTGAATTAATAGAAAACCTTTTGGCCAATCACATCGATTGTGTGCATATGCGTCACTTAAGGAGGCTAGGTGATGGCAAGGTGAGAACCAAAAACCTTGGTGTTTTAAAGCAAAGCTCTTTGTCTCATATTCCATGCCCACAGCCAGCCGGCCTGTCCTGCTGACCCAGCCTCAGGTGAATGGAGCAGCCGGAGCCTGGATGCTGCTGGTCACTGCGGCAGGAAGCCCCTGCCTCTGATGGCCAACTCCCAGGGACCAGTGCTCCAGCTGGGAAGCTGCCACATTCTGCCACAACATGGCCTTGAAACACAAGTTCATCTTAGAGCAAGCGAGCAGGATGTTGGGATACAATCTGAGCATCACAGGGGCACTGAGTCCTTGAGGACAGGGCGCCGTGAGAGATGCACCCGCCTCACAGCCCAGAGCAGGCCAGCGTGACACACCCAGCGTAGACACAGCTCCGGCTCAACAGCCGCCCGCCCCAGTCACCCTGTTTCAGATGACCCAACCCTCATACCTCCTCTGACGGCCAATTCGCTATGGTATCTGTGCATTTCTTCTCCACCTAGCCTGTGTCAAGCATCCTGTCTTTGTGCTAGGTCCCTGCCAACGCTACGTGTGACATGTGAGCCGTGCCCAGTGCCACTTTTCCCAAGTCATGGCCTCACTGCCTGACTGCCCAGCACAGGGAATTTTAAACTGATTACACTTACATCTCTCTTACCCACCACATGGCCAGTACTTCCCACGTGGCCCACTCCTGAGGGGTCCAGGAAGCTCAGTGTCCAGCCTGAAAAAAGGGATGTGCTAGATGTTGAGAACAGCCCCAACGCCAGCCGCATCTGCAGCAGACTCCTGGGGCAAGTCTCCCAGGCCCTTGCCTTGGTCTTCTGCCCAGATCAGATGGAGGAGACACACCCCGCCCTACAGGGACCAGGCAGAAACTGCTCGAAAGTCAAAGCGAGGATCCACACAGCACTAACGGGTGATTGCTCTGGGGGTGTGGGGCTTGGAAGGCGGGCGCTGAGACATCCTCGGCCTGGGTGGGCAGCTAGTTTGTGGGCATTCATCACATGACTAAAATGAGGCACAGCCATGACACACAGTCCCAGCAACTCCCAAACAACACAAAGTGCAGCATCTCCTCAGCTTCCATTACGGCCACATCTTACAAAGCAAGAGTGTGCATTGAAGCAGGGCAACAGTGCTGTGTGTGCACACATGCCTCTGTGTATGTAAAACTGGGCGAGCTCTCAGCCCAGCCGATGCCCAGCAGTTTCTCACCTGCATGGATGCCCGGCAGGATGCTGAAGGGCAAGTGGGATGCTGACCAGCTCTGTGCTCTGGCAGTGCCCCACTTCCCCTTGCAGAGCAAGGTCTGGCATCTCTAAACCCTTGCTAAGTGCATCTCCGCCCACCCGCAATCACAGGACACCCGGAAATGCCCCTTCCTGTCAGAGCTATTCACACGGTCCTGGCATACGTGTCATCACCATGCAAGGACAGAGACACCCCAAGAAGCAAAGTGCTTTCTCAGGGGCACACAGCTGCTCAGTAGCTGCTCTGAGACCAGAACCCAGAGTTACTGCCCCTCCCAGGACCAGCCATGCTGACATCATTGCAGATACCCTGGGAGGGAGGGGCTCCTTCACCACAGGAAGAAAGCATCAAGTGCTTGAATGCGTCACCGCTGACCATGGTCCCAGAAATGCCAAGATTCAGGTGTATTGTACAGTAACAGCTCTGAGCCTCGAGATATTTTAAAACTATGCCTGACTGTATTGTTTCTTGTTGCAAAATAAAATACATTTCTTGCAAAAGCAATAAGAAAATGCAAATATACAGAAAAGGACAATCACCCAAAGACAAGCATTGTTAGCATTTTGTTATGTTTTCTTTTAATGAGACACACACATACATCTTGCAATGATTGAATTTTATGTGTCAATTTGGCTGGGCCCTGATGCCAAAATGTTTTCAAATATCAGTCTAGATGTTGCTCTGAAGGTATTTTTAGGTGAAATTAATCTTTGACCACTGAGCTTTGAGTAAAACAGGTACCACTTCCGGAGGCAGGAGGGCCTCATCCCGTCAGCTGAAGGCAGAAGAAGAAAGACACTGACCTCCCTGAGAAAGTGGGAGTTCGCCTCCAGACCGTCTTCCGGATCGGGACAATCACCTTCATTTTCCCTGGGTTTCCAGCCTGCTGGCCTGCCCTGCAAATTTCAGATCTGCCAGATTCCATAATCATGTAAGCAAATTCCTTAAAATCAATCAATCACTCTCTCTCTCTCTCTACATACACATGTGCGTGAGCACAAACACACACACCCTATTGGTTCTGTTTCTCTGGAGAACCCTAATATACCCATATATATATATAGATAGATAGATAGATATACATACATACACACATTTTTTAATAAAAATAGAATCTTACTGAAGCATGCTTCATTCATTTGAGAATATGAAGATAGTAATTTCCTCATAAAAGATTCTCCTGCTCCTTCATTTCCAATAGCTACACAGAATTCCATGGTGTGGATATGCTAGGGTTATTTTAGCTAAGGATTTGCTAAATTTTCAGATGATCCTGCTTTCTTATTCTCCTACGTTTCTGACAAACTTCATTTCGAAAGCATCAAACAGAAAACAATCCAGGGGTCTTGAAGACCCCCAGGCCTAGCATGAATCTGCTTCTACTGAAGTTGCCCTCCTCCCTCTGTTGAGGAGCTGGAAGGGTCTCAGCCCCTGGCCTTCCCTGGTGGGGGGTTGGCAGGATGCGGAGGAGTCTGAGGAGACCGGGGCCCAAACTCCTCTTCACAGAGCCTGGGGCCTGCTTCCATACGGGGCTGCAGGTTAGTGGGTGCACGCTATGACAGTCTACACCTGGGCTGCTCCCTAATTGATAATGTAATTATCGAGGAGAGTCATATTGCTGCACACACAGCATTTTCAACCGTTTATCACAATGTTGATCTTTATTTTAAATATAAATCAGGCAATCATTTATGTCTTTTATGTTCTTTGTATTTATTCAAGAATATTTAACTGTAGACAAAAGGTGACTTATTCATTATTCATCCTGAACAAGGCAAGTATGGCGATTTGAAAAGGCTGACATTTGAGCTTTTTGCCAACACTAGCAAAATTATATCCTTCCCATTGTAAATCAATGAAGTAGAATCATTGTGCACAAAGGAATTAAATTGCCTTGTCACTTTAATAAGGCCACCTTATATACAACCTTCAACCAACACCATTGTGCGGAGACACGGTGGCTCTTCCCGCTCTGCTCAGCCCTCAGTCGCCTTCCAATTAAACTAACATCCTGAGTCTTTCATGCCACTCTTCCTCTTTCTTGAGAGACAGTGTCAGAATGTCACACGCATAACTTGCTATCAGTGGCATGCACACATCGGAGGGAATTAGCATCCCCAGCCTCGGCTGTGCTTCTGGCACCTTTTAAACTTGTTCATCAGGCCTTCCTCTGCCAGGGCCCTTCCCCCAACACCCTGCCACGCCACTTCCCTCACTCCCTTCACGGGTATGTACATACACACACACACATGCACCAATACACATGCCCACACATGCACAGACACACATGCACACACACAGGCGCAGACACACATATGCAAACATACATGCAGACACACATGCAGATATACATGCACATACATGGAGATACACACACATGCACAGACACATGCACATGCAGACACACATGCACATGATCATACATGAGATACACACATGCATGGATACACATGCACACACATTCAGATACACATGCAGACACATGCAGACACACATGCACAGATATATGTGCACAGATATACATGCACACACATGCAGATAAACACATGCTCACACATGTAGATACACGTGCAAATACACACATGCACACATGCGTAGATACATGTACACACGCAGGTACACATGCACACATGCAGGTACACACACACACAAATGCAAATACACACATTCACACAGATACACATGTACACACACATGCACACATGCACACACATACACAAATGCAGATACACATGCACAAATACACGTTCTCACACATGTAGATACACACAGATATACACATGCACACACACATGTACACATGCACACACATCCATAGATGCACGCTCACACATGCAAATACATGCTCACACATGCAGATACATGCACATACATGCAAACACATGCACAGATACACATATACTCATAGATGCAGATACACACATACACACATGTTCACGCATGCAGATATATGTGCAGCTGCACACATGCACACACTCATACACATATGCATGCACAGTCACATGCACAGATACACACATGCACACATACAGACATGCTCACACACAAACTCACACCTTGAGGGATAATACTATTAATTTTGTTTTCATTTAGAAAGGTGCAAATTTTCCAGGCAGGAAGCATTTTTGTAACAACAAATGAGAAGCTCTCAAATGTAAACATCTCCGGCAGACAGCTGAAAAGGAAGAAGGCATGCCGGGAGCGAGGCGAGGTATGCCGGACAGCAGCGCAGAAAGCACCTCCTGCTTAGAGCAGGGAAAGCATCCTCCATCTCCACATTAAACTCATCACACTGGAAGACAAAAGACACAAACTGCAAGAGCAAATGGAAAGGAGAGGGAGTTGGCAGCTGGTGAAAGGCGTGGAGGCACCCTGATGATGAGGACAGGCGGACACCAGCCACTGGTGCAGACAAACACGGCACAGGGAAATGTGTGCCTCTGGGTGAGAGGCGGCCTGAAAAGCCAGCAGGGACACCCAGGGCCATGGAGAAGCTGTGGCCACAGAGGCATCTATGTCTCTTGAGGCAGGGATGTGAGGAGTGTAAGGGGTGTGTGGAGGACACAGAGTCATCAAATTCCAATGAGATGCTATTTAGAGCCCCAGGTCCCTTCTCCCAGCCCCATAGCCAGGAAACGGAGCCTCTCCGCTCTGGCAGAAGCAGGCAGGTCAGCCTCTGAGTGGGAGCCATCCATGATCTTGGCATGAAGCAAAGAGGAATGGCCGACGGTGAAGGCAAGGTGTGACCTGGACACGGACCGAGGCCTGCATCCCTGGGAACCTGCCATCCTTCCCCCTCAGTGCTCAGGGCACCTGCTGCCAGGCCTGTGCCACCATCAGCAAGTAGGAGGGTCATCCCATGCCCACAAGGAAAGACAATAGAGCTTAGGGGGTGTCTCCTGACGAAAAGCGAGGTCCCCACACAATCACCCCCCAGTCAGCAAACCTCACCCACAGACACCAAGCATCAGAAGTGTGCTCAGTTTCAGAAATCCCAGGCATTTGGTGAAAGCTCCTCCCATAACAAACTGAGAAGGAAAGGCAGAAAAGCAAGCATGAACTCAGAGCAAGTAGGTGTCACAAAGGTGACCAGGAAAACTTTTTTGAAAGGGATAACTAACAATGCCAAAGAGAGGAGAGGCTGATTTTATGAAATGAGGAGAGGATTCCATAACAGGAATCTCATTCAGAAAACAAAAAAGACAACATGAGAAAAATGCATTTTAATTTAATTGGAGGAATAGAGATAGAGAAAACCACCCAGATAATAGAAACAAAACAGAGAAAACAAGGCAGAGGTGGAAAGAGGGAGACAATTTAAGGATTAGTCTAGGAATTTTATTATCTATTTTCAAATATCATAGAAAACAAAGAGAGCTGAGAACCAGGTGGTGAGGTGGTCTCTCGTCCCAGTGCGGTGGCCCAAGTCCCCTCCTGCCCTCAGCCTCCCCATCTCCTGCCCAAGCGACCTGGTGGGTGAGTAGCAGCTTCCACACAAGAGTCTCCTGTGGGTGCAGTGGAAGGACACAGAGGAGTTTTCTCTGAGAAGTGGAACTTCACTTTGTGACCAGTCACAAAACGACCTGCCCCAGTAACCCAGTAGGCAAGGAAAGAGCTGGGCTCATCCCCAGGGTTGCCTGGCCCTGAGCACAGACTCTGTCTCCAATTACAGCGCTGGAACATCCTCCAGCATCTCCGCAATCTTACCTTCACAACCACCACAGCCCTGGAACAGCCCCTCCATCTCCACATCCCCACCCCCATCACCACAGCCCTGGAACACCCCACCATCTCCACATCCCCACCCCCATCACCACAGCGCTGGAACAGCTACTCCCTCCGCCATCTCTGCAGAGCTCACCCTGCTCCAGCTTCCACCCCCAGCCCAGGTCTGTAGAGTTTGCATTTGCATCAGAGCCACATCCTTGACTTTGGAATGACTATCTCACCCTCTGAAAGGGGCAGGATGCCCTGGGAGCTGCCTCATTCACAAGTGCCCTCTCTTATTCCTTCAACCAATAAATTTGAATTGAGATGATGCCTGCTGTGTCCAGAGGTGCAAAGCACAGCCAGACTCCTGGGATCAGCTGCCTACACATACACCTTCACCTGCATCTGTGCTGCTTTGCTGCACTTTACAGGGATTTTATGTTCATAATCATACTCCAGTAAGGAGACATGGCAGAACAGATGGGGATAAAGTGGAAGAAGTGTTTGTGGATGGTCTGAGATCCCTGCAGACTTTCCTCCTAAGGACCCCAGGGCTTTCAGTCATTGAGCTGCTACCCCTGGGGCCACTGACCCACCAGGTCAGTGGGTCCAACACAACCTTCCAAATGACCCAGAAGAACCAATGACCCAAAAGACTGTTGAAACCTCTCCACTGATTTCTCTCACCAAGAGATGCTGGAGGGGGAAAAAATAAGATGAATAAAATATGATCAAAAGAATCTACAATCAACTTCCATGGTAGGTAAAGTCACTTATGTGTGTTGTATTAAATTTTCTTTTTTGAAAAGTTATTTTAATATTCCAATAAGGGTTATTTATTAAATTCATAGTTAAATGGATAAAAGGAAAGTTAGAAATTATTTTAAAAAGCAAAAACCAAAAAGTTTCCTAGAATCAAAGGATAAGACTTTCTAGGTTAATAGCCTTAAGAAATTGGTTACCCTGATCAATGCAAAAAAAAAAAAAAACAACAACAAAAAAAAAAAAAAACAACCTAAACGAAAGTTACTCCACTGAGAAGCCTGGGAACAGCACCCCTATGTTTCCATTCAACTTGGAAAAGAGAACAATCAGAAAATGAGCCAGACCAGGAACCTGAGCCAGGACAGTTTCAGGAGGCGGGAAGGGGAGAGTGGGGGACAGCCATGCCAAAATGCAGACAGACCTGCACAGAAAGTCCCACTGCATGCCCAGAAATCCTGCAAGCAGAGAAATGGGGGTGCTGAGAGGGACTGGAGGCCATGACACCCCAGGAGGGGCAGGCACATCCCTCACCCAGATGATGGTTTGTAACACCATCCCCTAGTCAGGAGGCTCCTTAGAGAAATGGCTGACTCCAGGAAAGGCAGGGAAATTACAGGATGTATACAGATGGTATATTTCAGAGCCAGAAAGTAAGGAAGTATTCAAGCAAACAAGATGAAGGTGTGTCAGAAAGACCCAGAAGCAACCGGAGGATACTCATGAGGGCTAAAACTGAAGCAATGTGAGGAGCAACAGAATAAACAATAATAGCTAACACTGTATTATAACCCCTGAAATAAAACAAACATGCACAAGACCATACTGACATAAATGACTGAGTTTATAAATAAATGTGGAAGAAGAGACAAACCTTCCCTACAGAAAAATTCTAATTAATACATGGAGAAAGAACAATGGAAATAGAAAATCTAATACACCAGAGGAGTAATTGCTACAATAAAGATTCATTGACAAATGCTAAAATTGGCATCCAAAGCTTAAAAGAAAGCAGAATATTTACATGACTTCAAAATCTCTCTCCTAAAATGTGATCATTACTGTCATGTTTTTAATATGAATCCCACAAATCCTTAGATACTCACTTCCAGGACATGGGGCTTACTTTCCCTCACTTGAGTGTGGGTTGGACCCACTTACTCACTATGAAGAAATATGAATAAGATAATGAACAAAGAGTGGAAAAGAAAAGAACAGTTAATTTAACAATGAAGGAATCTGGCAAAACCACCTTAATTGAGTGATTAAAATAAATATTAGCAGTAATAAGTCGTATTGATATCATGTCCCTCCAATATGATTTGATGAGAAGGATACATCATCTCTGCAGTATTCTTATCCAAAATCCACAACCTTGGCCTAATCATGAGAAGCACTAAGCAAAGCCAGTTTGAGGATGTTCTACAAAATATTGGACCATGATTCTTCAGAAGTGCCAAGGTCATGAAAAGCAAGGGGAAACCAAGAAACTGCCATAGGCTAGGGAGGCTAAAGAGACCCAAGAAATGCTTGTGGTATCCTGGATTGGATCCTAGGACAGAAAAACGGTATTAGTGGAAAAGCTGGGGTAAACCTAACAAAGTCCATAGTTTAGCAGACAGTCTTGTAGCAAAGTTAATGTCTTAGTTTTGATAAATATTTCATGTTTAAAATGTCATCAGTAGCGAAATATAAGTGAAAGTACATATGAGAACACTTTGGATTGTCTTTTTTATCTCTTCTAAAGATATAAAATTATTTTAAAAGCAAAAGTCTTAAAAAGAAAGTGGCATGAAAACGTGTGGGACTGGAGGTGGCAGTCTTGGCAGACACTGTGTTTGGGGAGGGCGAGGCATCACTTCTAGACTTTTGGTGAAGGGAAAGGAGGAAGCAAGTGGTGCAAATTAAAAATCCTACAGGAAAGGCCGGGTGTGGTGACTCACGCCTGTAACTCCGGCATGCCGGGAGGCTGAGGTAGGTAGATCACCTGAGGTCGGGAATTTGAGACCAGGCTGGCCAACATGGGGAGATCTCATCTCTACTAAAAATATGAAAATTAGCTGGGCATGGTGGCATGTGCCTGTGATCCCAGCTACTCGGGAGGCTGAGGCAAGAGAATTGCTTAAGCCCAGGAGGCAGAGGTTCCAGTGAGCTGAGATTGTGCCACTGCCTCCAGGCTGAGCAACAGAGCAAGATCCTGTCTCAAAAAAAAAAAAAAATTCCTACAGGAAAGAAAATAGACTCATACCCTGCAAAGGCACCCTCTGTAAGAGTATGTTCTTAAACTGAAACAAACCCCTCACTACTGCCTACATAGCATCACTGATTGTTGCTAGTCTAGTAAAACAGAAGATATTTCAAAATGCACAGAAAATAGAAGACATCTCGTTTGGTGAAAATTCTCCACCCAAGAGAAAACATGAAACAGTGGAGAATTGTAACAAACACTCCAAACTCTATTAAATATTATTAAAACAACAAATGTGGATTAAAAAATTTTTACATCAAAAATTCAACAGCTAAAAACAAAACATGTTTTTTAAAAAACTACTGAAATATATAAAATGAGAAATCGCTAAATTTAAGAAAACAAAATAAAAAGAAATAAAATTACACTACTGGGTGTCCGGGAGAAAAAGGTATGCAACTGAACATATAAAAGGAATATTGAGGACACAAAATGAAAAGATAATAAAAATAAAAAAATATTTTTAAAGGATCAAACAAAACAATACATAAAGAAGACAGACAAAGAAGATCTAACATACATATAATTGGAAATCAAAAAAACAATGAAAAATAACTTTTATAACTAGATTTCAATAAGTTGATAACTAGAGTTCAATAATTGTCCAAGACAATTCTGAATCTATGGGAAAGAACTAAACTACCAATCAGGGGTAATTTTATAGCTTTAAATAATTAGACAAATATATTTAAAAACAAAAATAAAGAAATTAAGTCCTCAATTTAAAAAAACTAAAAAAATAACAATAAGCCAAAAGAAAGCAGAAGAAAATAAATACGGATGAAAACAGAAAATCATGTGACAGAAAAATTTTTTTAAAAAGTAGAACCATTACATAATTCAAAATGCTGCCTCTTTCCAAAGAAATGAACAAATGACACTTGCATACTATGCCTAATTAAGACAGTTAAGGAAAAAAAGAAATAACTAGCGGGGTTGGCTGGGCATGATGCTTCATGCCTGTAATCCCAGCACTTTGGGAGGCCAAGGCAAGCAGATCACCAGAGGTCAAGTGTTCAAGACCAGCCTGGGCAATATGGTGAAACCCATCTCTACTAAAAATATAACAATTAGCCAAGTGTGGTGGCACATACCTCTAATCCCAACTACTTGGGAGGCTGAGGCACAAGAATCACTTGATCCCTGGAGGCAGAGGTTGGAGTGAGTCAACATCATGCCATTGCACTCTAGCCTGGGCAACAGAATGAGACCCTGTCTCAAAAAAAAAAAATAAATAAAAAGGAAATAACCAGGGGAAAATAGCCATGAAAAAACAGAACATAAAAAATTCATCAGAATATGTTGTACAACTCTATGCAAATTAAACATTAAGACAAAATGAATGACTTCTTAAGAAAATATAATTTGCTAAAATTGATCCAAAGAAATACAGAAAGCTTAAACAGTCCTACTTCCACAAACAGTATACAGAAAGTAATCAAAGAACTGTCCCACAAAAAAGGACAAGACCTGGATGGTTTCACAGAGGATCTACTAAGAATATTCAAGATAACCTCAATGTCACATAATTGGTCCCAGAATATAGAAAGAAGGAAACTTCCAAATTTTTTAAAAACAAGTATAACATTAATATCTAAACCGATAAAGATAGCCCCAAAAAGACAAATACGACTTCATATTTCTTATAAATATCAATGCCAAAAAATTCTAAATAAAATATAAGTAAAAAGAACAGAAAAACATGCTTAAAAATAGTACACTATGTCCAAGTAAAACTTATTCCAGGAATGTGTGGGAAGATCAATATTAGAAAATCAATATAATTTGCCCTATTAATAGTAGACACAAGAAAAAAATGCATAATTTTCTTCATGATACGATAAAGATACACACACATATCAATATTTAGATATATGTATACACATATGTATATAGATATATATGTATCTATACACAGATGTATAGATATATATCTGCGTGTCTATACACATATGTACATATCCACATGTCTATATATACCCACATGTATATGTATATACATATATATGTATGTATGTGTAGATGCATAAAATCAACCTTTAAGTAATCATCTTTCTTAATAGGGAAACAATAAAAGTATTTCCTACTAAGGTCAGAAATAAAGCAAGGACCCTCACTATCTGCACTATTATTAAACACCATATTGAAAATATAATGTATACAATTAGAGAATAAAAACACTGCAAGAATAAACATTTGGAAAATAATTAAACATTATTTATAGATGATACAATAATATACTTAGAAAACCCAGAAGATTCAATGATGAAACTAACAAAAGAATTCAAAAATGAGCAAAATGTATTACACAATAAAAATCAATATCATTTACCAAAAAAAAAAAAAAATCGTATGTGTATGTGCACACAAATAATAAACATATAGAATGGAAGAGAAACTCACTATTACAAATGCAACAAAAAAGATAAAGTACTTACAAATTAACTTAACAAGAAATAAGCAAAAACAATATGAACACAATTTTAAACCACTTCTAAGAAACACAGAAAAGACTTGAACAAATTACAAAAAAAAATCCCTTGTTCTTGGATCAGATAATTCAATCTTATAAAAACATCAGTCCTCCTAGATATAATATATAAACTAATTAAAATTGAAATAAAGTTCCCAATAAGCTTTTACTCTGGACTGAGTCAAATTGAATCTAAAGCTTAAATGAAAAATTAGAATAGTAGAAAAGCTATAAAAACTCTACAAGAAGAATGATGGCAGGGGGATTAGCCTCTGAAATTTTAAAACATTCTAAAATCCTAACTAGTTAAAACTGTGCTGTTGACAGATGAGCAGACTGACCAATGGAACAGAATTAGGAGTCCAGGACAGATGAGAGTATTTATAGAAATACAGTATTGATATAGGTGACATTTCAAACTCCAGAGAACAGAGAGGCTTAATAAAATACATTATGTTAACTGGATAACCATTTGAAAAAACATAGAAATGGATCTATATCTCCCATCATATACCAGAATAAACACCAAGTGGATCAGTGTTCTAAATGGAAAAAGTTCTAGAAGAAAACACAGGCAATTTTTTATACATAATCTGGAGGTAAAGGATGTGAATAAAGCCTTTTAAAAGATGTACAAAGAGGAGCTGGTACCACTCCTTCTGAAACTATTCCAAACAATACAAAAAGAGGGAATCCTTCCCAAATCATTTTATGAGACCAACATCATCCTGCTACCGAAACCCGGCAGAGACTCAACACAAAAAGAAAGCTTCAGGCCAATATCCGTGATGAACATAGAAGCAAAAATCTTCAATGAAATACTGGCAAACCGATTGCAACAACACATCAAAAAGCTTATCCATTATCCATCACAATCAAGTAGGCTTCATCCTGGTTCAAAATATACAAGTCGATAAATGTAATCCACCACATAAACAGAACCAAAGACAACAACCACATGATTATCTCAATAGATACAAAGAAGGCCTTCAACATAATTCAACAGCCCTTTATGCTAAAAACTCTCAATAAACTATGTATCAAAGGAATCTGTCTCAAAATAATAAAAGCTATTTACGACAAACCCACAGCCGGTATCATACCAAATGGGCAAAAACTGGAAGCATTCCCTTTGAAATCTGGCACTAGACAAGGATGCCCTCTCCCACCCCTCCTATTCAACATAGTATTGGAAGTTCTAGACACAGAAATCAGGCAAGAAAAAGAAATAAAGGGTATTCAAAGGAAAAAGTCAAATTGTCTCTATTTGCAGATGACATGATTGTATATTTAGAAGACTCCATCTTCTCATCCCAAAATCTGCTAAAACTGATAACTTCAGCAAAGTCTCGGGATACAAAATCAATGTGCAGAAATCACAAGCATTCCTATACAGCAATAACAGACTAACAGAGAGCCAAATCAAGAGCAAACTCCCATTCATAATTGCTACAAAGAGAATAAAATACCTAGGAATACAACTAACAAAGGATGTGAAAGACCTCTTCGAGGAGAAGTATAAACCACTGCTCAACGAAATAAGAGAGGACACTAACAGATGGAAAAACATTCCATGCTCATGGTTAGGAAGAATCAATATCATGAAAATGGCCATACTGCCCAAAGTAATTTATAGATTCAATACTATCCCCATCGAGCTACCAATGACCTTCTGCACAGAACTGGAAAAAAACACCTTAAACTTCATATGGAACAAAAAAAGAGCCCACAGAGCCAAGACAATCCTAAGCAAAAAGAACAAAGCTGGAGGCATCACACTACCTGACTTCAAACTATACTACAAGGTTACAGTAATCAAAACAGCATGGTACTGGTACCAAAACAGAGATATAGACCACTGGAACAGAACAGAGGCCTCGGAGGCAAAGCCACACATCCATAACCATCTGATCTTTGACAAACCTGACAAAAACCAGCAATGGGGAAAGGATTCCCTGTTTAATAAATGGTGTTGGTAAAACTCGCTAGCCATGTGCAGAAAGCAAAAACTGGACCCCTTCCTGACACCTTACACTAAAATTAACTCCAGATAGATTAAAGATTTAAACATAAGACCTAACACCATAAAAACCCTAGAAGAAAACCTAGGCAAAACCATTCAGGACACAGGCATAGGCAAGGACTTCATGACTAAATCACCAAAAGCAATGGCAACAAAAGCCAAAATAGACAAATGGGACCTAATTAAACTTAAGACCTTCTGCACAGCAAAAGAAACAATCATTACAGTAAAGCAGCAATCAACAGAATGGGAAAAAATTTTCCCAATCTACCCATCTGACTAAGGGCTAATATCCAGAATCTACAAAGAACTAAAACAGATTTACAAGAAACAAACAAACCCATTCAAAAGTGGGCAAAGGATATGAACAGGCACTTTTCAAAAGAAGATATATATGAGGCCAGCAAACATATGAAAAAATGCTCATCATTGGTCATTACAGAAATGCAAATCAAGCCCACATTGAGATACCATCTCATGCCAGTTAGAATGATGATCATTAAAAAATCTGGAGCCAACAGATGCTGGAGAGGATGTGGAGAAAAAGGAACAATTTTACACTGTTGGTGGGAGTGTAAATTAGTTCAACCATTGTGGAAGGCAGTGTGGTGATTCCTCAAGGACCTAGAAATAGAAATTCCATTGACCCAGCAATCCCATTACTGGGTATATGCCCAAAGGATTATAAATTGTTCTGTTATAAAGATACATGCACACATATGTTTATTGCGGCACTGTTTACAATAGCAAAGACGTGGAACCAACCCAAATGCCCATCAATGATGAACTGGACAAGGAAAATGTGGCACATATACACCATGGAATACTATACAACCATAAAAAATGATGAGGTTGTGTCCTTTGTAGGGACATGAATAAATCTGGAAACCATCATTCTCAGCAAACTGACACAAGAACAGAAAATCAAACACAGCATGTTCTCACTCATGTGCAGGCATTGAACAATGAGAGCACATGGACACAGGGAGGGGAGCATCACACACTGGGGTCTGTTGGAGGGGGCTAAGGGAGGGACGGTGGGGGGTGGGGAGGTTGGGGAGGGATAACATGGGGAGAAATGCCAGATACAGGTGACTGGGTGTATGGAGGCAGCAAACCACCTTGCCATGTATGTACCTATGCAACAACCCTGCATGATCTGCATATGTACCCCAGAACCTAAAGTACGATTAAAAAAAAATTCATACCCAATAAAAGTAACAACTGAATTAATTTGACTATAATTTTTTTTGCTTCTGAAAAACACCATAGAGAAAGTCAAATAACAAGAGATAAAATGATAGAAAATACATACAATGTCTCTCACAGTTAAAGGGCCAATCTCCCTCATACATAAAATTTTGTTAAAAATAGAAAAAAAGATCAAAATTTACAGAAAAATGGACAGATCACACAAATGGGTCACAGAAAACAATATATAAAGATGCTTGACTTCACACATAAATACAGATTAAAACTACTCTGGGACTCCCTATCACAAATGTTGGCAGATTTGTCGCATGATGTCGGCAGAAATTCAAAACCTTGACCACACAGCCTGCTGGCAAGTCTTCCAGGAAAAGTGGACACTTGTGTAACTCACTGGTGGGAATGTGACATGATTCAACATCTATGGAGTGGAATCTGGCAATAGCCAAGAAAACCATGCATTTACCCTTTGACCCAGAAACCCCACCCCTAGGAATCAGCCCTGAAAAATACATTTTCACAAAGATATGTCCAAGGTTATTCATTGCGGCATTATTTGTAACAGCAATACATAACTGCCCAAGTACTCTTTGATAAGCAACTAGTTACAGCTAGTGCTCAACTTATGACCACGGTTGGTTCCGACAGACCGGTCGTAACATGATTTGGTCGTAAGTTGAGTAGGCTATATGTACAGTACTGTGAAATGATGTGATAAAAATCTTTAAATCATATTTTATCATAATTTCCCTTCATTATTGTTATATATCATAATTTTCTTTGTTCATTTTATGCCATTTCTATCATCTCAACACCATTTTGTTGCTTATTTTTACATTCGTCAGGTTTAAGTAAAACACTGCATTACCAGTACAACTGGTTTAATATTTGCAAAACATACAAAATTACAAAATACAGGTGCATACAAAAATACAAAATACAGGTGTAAAAAATACCATAGGAAACATTTTCCCAATTGCAAAACATATCAAAATATATAAACATGTACGAAACATTTTATTGGCTGGGCAACGTTTGCGCTGCCAGACGCGGAGCAGTCGTGGCTAGCGATTGTGGTGGTAAAGTCAAATGGTCGTAAGTTGCATAGATCATTAGTCGATCAATACCTGTATATAAATGACGGTACAGATACATGATAGAGTATCATGCAGCTATAAAAATGAATACGTCTATATATTGATATACACTGATTTCCAGGATATATTTTAAGTTGAAAAGCAAAATATAAAAGATTATATGTGATATTTTACCTTTTGCATATGCAAAGTTAAATGAGAACTATACATAGTGTATTATGTTAAAAACCTTGACTTATGCATAAGCATGTCTAATACATATATACATACACATTCATACAGGAGGATGCACCAGAGACAAAGAAAGTGTTCTTATCCTGGGGGCTGGTGAGAAATAAATGAAAATGTTGTGGATGGGAGTAAGAATTGTCTGGCGATGCTTTTTTTCATATAGTTTTGTCTTTTGAGCATGTAGAAACTTAACATATTCAAAAATGGCAAATGTTTCAGTAAAAATGCCCTAAAATTGAAAATGAACAATGAACTGAATGCACATCAAATTGATACCACAACCACACAGAAAAGAGAATCAATGCAAGAAAACTTTGAATCTAGTTCTCTGGCTGTACACACCTGGTGTGATATGCTCTAACAACAAAAATTATTACTAAGAAATCTTGAATTTTTCTTAACACTTTGTTATTGGTGGAGGTGTCAGAGTAGTAACTCTGAGATAATTCTGTACCTGTCATGGCAGAAAGCAAACAGGTAAAATATATTAAGTCTGGGGAAGCCAAGAGTCTCACCATAAAAGAAGTAAATGTCAATGTGGAATAGGAGGAGCTGTGGTGTTTGGCTCAGATTGGAGAAGTTAGAATATAAAACTTCTGCTCTGTTCATTCCAAGGACCAGGAGCAATGACACCCCCAGAAGTAATGAACACACCAGTATCCAGGGTTTTGTTCACAAATATCACTCTCCACTGAAAGTAACCAAGACTCCTTAGAAAATGAGCTCTTCCAGGTCTTAGGCAGGGAAATGGCAAAGTGAGCCTGGACCAGGTTTTGTGTCAGGAAGCAGGGAAGCACTGGAGGACTAACAGGGCACATCAGAGGCCAGAGCCTGACTGCAGAGTCTTGTGCTGGTCACACGCGAAACAATTCCCTCATCAAAAAGAACAATGAGGGCAGTGGACTATAATACACTGAATTAAAAGAACCCGTGAGTCTATAGTGAATTGTTTAAACAGGTCAGGGGGAGAGGGACAGTTATTCATTACAGAAAAAGGCCGGTTAATAAACACAGGAGGAAGAATAGAATTAGAGCACCATTCTGCCTGGATAATTAAGATAAGCAAAATCACCGGGTAAAAAGTTGTTGGAGAACAGGATATTCAGTCACAGTCACATTTGCAGCCACTTCAACCAAATGATCAAATTTGACAAATGTCACATGTTCCTAAAGCAACGCAACAGGAAGTGCAGCACATGTGCTGGAATGTGTGACCTGAGCTAATCACAAGGAAATAATCAGACAAACCACATCGAGGGTGTGCTGCAGTGGAGTGCACCTGCACGCCAGGACGCTGACTGGGGTCTTGAAAGGAAAGGGAGTGGGCACGCTCTGGATTAATGACAATTAGGGAGACATTGGAAACAAATGTGACCCGCAAGCCTTAACTGCTCTTGCTCCCTAACGACAGGTGGGTTTGACCATTGGGAGGGCGCTGGTGTAATGACCGCAACACAAAGGGATTTTACTACTTGTAACAAGTAAGGAAAGTGCTGGCATAGTTGTGAAAGCATTTCCTCCCCGAGAAAAAAGAGAAATCGGGCTTTTATTGGGCTGGTGCACTGAGTCATTGCACGCAGGTGGGAGTAAAGGCAGCACAGCACGGGTGCTGATCATGCTTCTACGTCACGTGCATAGGAAATGGTGAATCAGCTCCTCCCTGGGTGGGGCTTTTAGGATGGTCATGAGGAGGGCTCACCCAAGTTCATCTCCCAACTGGGCCTGAGCTTCTTCCTGGAACTTTCTGAAACAGTAGAAACTCAAGGTGCTACAGTTACAAGTAGGTACCCAAAAATCCAACAACACTGGGTTACATCTGTAGATTTTAAAAATACATAAAGACATCTGGGGGATAACTGCGTCAATGAGGACATGGGACGTACTAGTTTGTTCTTGCACTGCTATAAAGAGCTACTGGAGGCAGGGTAATTTATAAAGAAAAGAGGTTTCATTGACTCACAGTTCTGCAGGATGTACAGGAAGCACAGCCGGGAGGCCACAGGAAACTTTCAATCCTGGTGGGAGGTGAAAGGGGAGGCAGATGCGTCCTACGTGGCTGCAGGAGGAGGAAGAGCGTGAATGGGGAGGTGCCACGCACTTTTAGACAACCACACTCTCACGAGCACCCAGCACTATCACGAGAACAGGACCCAGAGGAACCCCTCCGCCATGATCCAGTCACCTCCCACCAGGCCCCGCCTCTAACACTGCGAATCACAGTTTGACATGAGATTTTGGTGGAGACAGAGACCCAAACTATATCATGGAATGTGGATGGTTCATTGAGGAGACAAGAGAACTGCAGTTACACGGGAGGCTCTCTTTGTTTCTGGAGACACAGGTGGGGGGTCCTTGCAAATGATTCAAGAAGGGGTGTGTGTGTGTGTGTGTGTAAAACGGAAACATACAGAGAGAGAAACAGAAAGGGACAGAGCAGAGGCTCAGGGTCAGAGAAACAGAGCGAGACTGCCTGCGTGCGGATACTGTAATTAGCAATGCTGCTGGGAAGATGAGGTGAATGGAATCATGAGAATTGGGGGATACGGGACGTCCATTTTCATCATCCACAGCAGTAACTCGGTGCATAACACACAAAGCTGATGAACCAAGAGCCCCACAGGTGCAGTGCTGGGTTCCAACCCCACCTCTGTCTCTCCCTGTGCTGGGGCCGCCCACTTTATTCCTGAGGACCTCTGCTTCCTCGTGGGATGAACAGTAATACCTTCCTCACTGGGTTAAGTGAAGTAGGAGTTGAAACATGTAAAGCCGTCCTAAGAGAGCCTGGCAGAGTGCATGTTGGAGAAATAGCTACTTCAGTAGATCGAAGGGGCCGTGAAGGAGATTGTTTAGAAGTAAGGAGGAAAATAGGAACGTCCCAACCAAAACCACGTGGCGGCGGCCACCCCGGGCAGCAGGAGGTGGGGAGGGAGAGGCTGCTGCTTTTCATTGTGAACTACATGGATTATCTGCTTGTTACACTCTGCTCATGGGTAAACTCAAGTGAGTAATTTTTAAGAAAGCAGCAACACAGGATTAGAAGTTGGAACTTCTGGTACCATCTGGACAAACGTTAGTTGTGAGATTCAGGGGCCCCTGTGCTGCTTCTCCTCCCCTGGAAGATGAAAGAGGTGAGGGAGTTGCCGTTTATTTCTGGGAAATAAAATCCCACCAGCAATGGAATATTATAGCAAAATCGTCAGGTGTCATGAGAAACAACGGAATGTTCGTGGCCTGAGCCTGCCTGGGCACAGTGCTTCCAATGCCCAGGGGCAGCTGTCCCATCCACCCGGCCCACGGCCCTGCCCTATGGGTCAGCCTGGGCTCTGAGCTGGGCAGGCCCCTCAGTCTCAACCCACACTGAGAACCGGCCGACAGCAAAAGGGGACCCAGTGGCAATAAGCCTTGCTCTGTGAGCACAAGTATTAAAGTGAGTGTGGCTTCTGTATTTGCACACACACACACACACACACACACACACACACACACACTCACGGTGCCGCACTGGAGCTCATTCCACTCTCAGTGTTTAGCCGTGTTTTGAGTTTCCTGAAATTCCGCACTGAAGCCAGGCACAGGGAAGCGCAGCGCGCGGTGCCAGCGCTCCGGCGGGGCCCACGCGGCTCGTTCAGCTGGAGCGTGTTAATCCCGAATGACCTTTTTCTGAAGGGTATTTTAAGGAGACGCGGCAATTTTCTGTAATATGGTTGCCTTGGTGATTGGCCCTTTAAAAAGGCCGGGGAAGAACTGATGTACATCTGTAATCAGCCGCTGCAACTACAAACGGTTTCATAAAGCAACATTTGGGGATTCATTTAAGCAGAATAGATAAGCGAGTTTTTAAAAAAATCAACTCCCCCCAAAAACAAGAAAGAAAAAAAGAGAACTCCGCGGAGCCTCGGAGCAGGGCCCTGGAAACCCGCCCGCTCCTGCTCCAGGAGGGAGGCGGGGAAGCCAGGGCCGCCGGGAAGGGCTGGTTTACATGCCGGGCCTCGGTTTCCCCAGAGGTGTGGAAACAGCGGTGGCCCAGATGGAGGGGACCTTGCAGCCGCCTCGTCCCCAAAAAACAAGGAACGTCCCCTCCCTAACCCTGACCTCAGTGTGCACTTCTCACTTGTGCCCTTTCTGAGGGTCCTGGAGCCCCCTCAGCGTGCGCTTCTGACCCGG
>NW_022437000.1:11419081-11480327 GCF_009761245.1 Sapajus apella | reverse complement strand
TTCTCACCCGGGTCCTTTCTGAGGGTCCTGGAGCCCCCTCAGCGTGCACTTTTCATCTGGGTCCTTTCTGAGGGTCCTGGAGCCCCCTCAGTGTGTACTTCTCACCCGGGTCCTTTCTGAGGGTCCTGGAGCCACCTCAGTGTGCACTTCTCACCCGGGTCCTTTCTGGAGCCACCTCAGCATGCCCGTCTCACCCTGGCCCTTTGGATAAATGGGCGTCCTTGGTTGAACTGGAAACATGGGGTCCATCTTGAACTTGAATGGGTCAATCTTAGTCTGCTTTCTATTGCTTATAAGAGAATGCTCGAAACTAGATAATATCTGAGGAAAAGAAGTTTATTTCTTAAGGAGGCTGAGAAGTCCAAGGACAAGGGTCCAGTCTGGTGAGGGCCTTCTTGCTGGTAGGGACTCTCTGGGGAGTCCTGAGACCATGCTGGGCATCACCTGGCAAGGGGACTGGGCGTGCTGGCTCTGGTGTCTCACTGTCTCTTCCTACAAGACCATCAATCCCACTCCTGTGATAACTCATTCATCTATGAATAGATTAATTCAGGGAGGCTATGATCCAGTCACCCCTTAGAGCCCCCACCTCTCATTAGTACCACATTGTAGCCTAAATTTCAACATGTGAAATGCGAGGAACCTGTTCAAACCACAGCAGGGGCGAAGTATTAGATGGAATACGTATAAATGCTAATTTCCTGATTAATATGGTTTGGCTCTGTGTCTCCACCCAAATCTCATCTTGAATTGCACTCCCATAATTCCCACGTGGGCATGATCTCAGCTCACTGCAACTTCCACCTCCTGGGTTCAAGCGAGTCTTCTGCCTCAGCCTCCTGAGTAGCTGAGACTACAGGCATGTGCCACCATGCCTGGCTAAGTTTTGTATTTTTAGTAGAGACGGGGTGTCACCATATTGGCCAGGCTGGTCTCGAACTTCTGACTTCATGATCCACCCACCTCAGTCTCCCAAAGTGCTGGGATTACAGGAGTAAGCCACTGTGCCCGGCCAATCAGGTATGTCTTTATCAGCAGGGTGAAAACGGACTAATACACTGATATTGGTAGTTGGGTTGTGGTTACATAAGAGAACGTCCTGCTTTATTGAAAATACACTAGAATATTTGGAAAAGCGGAATTATATCAGCACCTTACTTGGAAATGGTTCCGTGGGGAAAAACTTTTGTAGCTGAAGAAACCAACGTTGCGGATGGGAGTTTCTAAGATTGCCCCTTTCACCACTATCCCAAGTATTAAAGGGAACACCATCCAAGTATAATCTTTGTCAGCCTCTAGACATTCATTTTAGATTCAGGACCCAAACTTATCAAAGCTTGCAATGTTTCTATAAGTTTAAAGGTGATTCAAGAAATAGATCTAAGAGAGGAAGACAGTTGCTCAAATGAACCCCCTAACTTTGGAATGGTCAACAAAGAAAGAGCCTTTCTTTATTAGAGCGTTTCTAATTCTGATCCCTTCTGTATAAATAAGACAGTGGTCTTCTCTCATTATCAGCTGAGTACATGGCTTTAGCAAAGCAAAGATGAGGTGTTTAGGTGAGAACATTGATAACGAAAGGGTTGAGCCCTCACCGTCCCTCCACCACACACTTGGTCCTGAGAGCCAGTTACCAAAAATCAGAAGTCAGCCCCTCGTTGCCACCTGGAAGATAGATTCATAGCCCAGGTTCGGACACCAGCATCCAAGCCTTCCTCAAGAAGGCAGGTCTTCTCAATCTGGGGGACTCAGAGAGGTGGAAAGAGGTGAGTACATGTGCTGGATGGCTGGCAGGGAGCAGCAAGATGAGCGAGCCTCTGTGCACCACACTTAAGGGGAAAAGCCTGGAACGCACAGCCCTTAAAATGAATCGCTATCCTGAGCAGAGCTTCTTGAGCATTTAAATGAGCAGTTCTGAAATCTCCCATCCAAAACATGGGTTGCTTCTGCTGCAGGGAACACACCTTGACCTAATGCCTATATTTCTACCCAAAAAATCTTCACTGCACAAAACCAAACTTGACTTTGAAGAACCATGGAAGTCAGTGGCCGGTAGGTAACATCTCTCATATTTTGGGGACCACAGGCTTCCTAACCAAAACTTCTGCCTCCACATCTAAGCACCTGTCCAAATGCTTAGCGGTCAGATGCCTTTGGAGGAAAAGGTAATTGATACCATGGGCACTGGCTAGCCCTCCACCCAGGGCATGTGGTGGCTCCCTTCAGTCCATGCCAATCAGGCTCACAAATGTCACAGCAGAGCTCAACCCTCTGAGTTGCACCTCTGATGTGATGTGATGTCGAGCAAAGAGCCATACCCATAGAAAGAATATTTCTAGTTGTTTTTGCATGAATTCAAGTCATGCCTCTTGGGTAAAAATCCACAGAGCAAGTTATACCTTGAAAGCACAGCAGGAAAACATGAGTTTCTCAAGATGAATTTGTTTGATGCCACTAATCAATGTAAGGACCCTATATTTTCTTCTTTTCTTTGGCTACCAGGAAGCTCAGTGTTAGGTGGAGCCCTTGACTGGGACGCAGACTCCCACACCAGGGTCACCGTCCTCTAACCTTTGGAGCGGCTCGTGTTCTGTTATCACTCACTGGCGTGGACTGGCTGGGCCGCCATGGCGGAGTTCCACTCCATCCCTTTCATTCTTGGGTTGCTGGCACCAACTATGTAACTTACATTTCTATTTTGTCAAAGTTTATTATAATTATTTGGGCTCTTGTACCTCAAATGCCTGACAATGGTAGGCATAAACAAGTATACAAAGCTTGGAAGATACATAAGAAAGTTAAAATTTCCAGCAATCCTCCCACCCAAGGATAAACATGGATAAGAGTTTTGCGTTTTGTCCCCCTATGTTTTCATTCCCTGCATTTATTTTGTGTAAATACAACAAACATAAAACATTTACATAGTCCTGCATCCATCCTGCTGTTTAGTTGACATATTCTAAGCAGTTTTCCATAAAACTTTTTGGAAATTTGATTTGCAATGGCTGGCAGGCATTTTTGTATGGCTGTAACAAATGTCATTTTTCAGTGGCAGATGCTGTAGGAGATGAAGGCTGTGTCTAGATTTTTGCCATTGGAAATGGCGTTTCAAGGAACACCCTTGCACGCACACCTGATTCTGCTTCCGTTTGCGACCCCATAAACGTCCTGTAAAAAAGTAGGCAGACGGCCACATTTGGCAAGCACCATCTTCACACAGCGTGGAGCTGTGGGCCCAGCTTGCCCGAGTCCTCCATGCTGCCTGTGGACTTGACCAGAGAAGTCGGGAAGGAAACCCATTCCCTTCCTCAGACAGGGAAAGGCATGAGAGGAAGGGCAGGTGTGGGGAAGTCCTGACACGGGGGAGCCAGTCACCATGCTCACCTCAGGAACAAGATGAGTTCCCCTCCTGGGACCTTCACTCTTAACCTCTGGGAATCGTGACATAAATCGGTCCACCACATGACACAGAATCACCCAGAGCCTCTGCGCTTTGTAGCCCTGAATGGAAAAACGCACGAAAGGCCCCTTGTCCCACGGGAGAGAGGAATTTGGCTAGCTTAGGCATGGGCTGCTGACGACCAGAATAACTCAGATTATGTCTTGTGGCTGGAGGGTAATTTTTAGGCATGCTAACACAAACTTTTCTCCCTGTTCTTCTTGTCTTCCTCCCTCTTCCTTCTCTTCAGTCATTCTTTACATTGTACTATTTCTTGTCCACTTTGCCAGAGCGTTTTCGTCTCACTCATGCATCCCAGGGGATGAGGGTGGTGGTATTGGAAATAGATGTTGGAAATGGACGCTTGGTGCCACAAAGAAAAAGCAGCACTGAGAAAAAGGATCTTTCAGCAATACAATTTTTACTTCCTGGAATGCAGGAAGGGTACTCTCACTAGCCGTCTTGCCACGAGAGTCCAACGAGCAGAGGAAAGCAGAAATATTTATGTCTTACCCATTTGGGGTTGTCCTTACTGCTGTGTCTGATCTCTGTTGGCTGAAACCAGACCTCACAATCTGAACTTAAACCCGATGGCTAACAGCTTAAAACTTTTCTAAACAGGTAAAAGCAATGGAGAGCAAAAAAAGGAAGTCCAAATAAGGAAGGGACGTAGGCTGCAAGCCAGGACATGCCTGTCAGCGCGTCCAGCACAGATATCTTGGTTAAAGTACTAGGGGCCAGGTGCAGTGGCTCACGCCTATAATCCCAGCACTTTGGGAGGCCGAGATGGGTGGATCACAAGGTCAAGAGATTGAGACCATCCTAGTCAACATGGTGAAACCCCATCTCTACTAAAAATACAAAACTTAGCTGGGCATGGTGGCGCACACTTGTAGTCCCAGCTACTCGGGAGGCTGAGGCAGGAGAATTACTTGAACCCAGGAGGCGGAGGTTGCAGTGAGCCGAGATCACGCCATTGCACTCCAGCCTGGGTAACAAGAATGAAACTCCGTCTCAAAAAAAAAAAAAAAAAAAAAGTACAAGGACATAGAACATACTACGTGCCTGTAAGCATGTCTAAGAGTTACATAGTAGGGCTTCTAGCAAAAAGCAAGGAAGGAAACTTTGAAGAGGAACTTTTCTTCTTCCCACAGCAGGTTCCACCTCAGTTCAGCCACATCCCAGCTGTGTGACTCGGTGGCCTTACTTAGCCCCTCTGAACTTGTTTCCTTGTTTGTAAAAATGGGTATGATCATACTTCAAGGTATTATTTTGTGGATACAATTAAATTAAACCACAAGGGTCCAGTTAGAGGCTACACAATCAGACAGTTGCCCATACATGTTTAAGTACTGACATCCTTGGTGGCAGCAGTGAGGTCAGACTTAACGGTGCCCTCAGGAAGTTTCCACAGTATGGAAAGCCTATTCTCATCTTAAACTCAGACAGGAAGCTGGTTCTGGTTCTCAACCTTGTCGTAACCAATAACCTCAACTTCCCCCTAATTTGCATTGCACATACCCTCCGCCCAGCAGCCCGGGCCACCCCCAGCTCCATTGTAGGACCCACCTCCTCCCAGGCTCCTCACCCCTACCGTGGCCTCTTCTCGGCTCCCAGGTTATTTTCATGTTCCTTTCGTTAGAACATCCTGACATGCACCCCTCATCCCCACCCCCACCTCCCAGCATCACACTCGACTGGCTAACCTGTGGCCCAGGTTCAACTCCACTCGCCACCCGGCCACACCTGCACCCATGCAGCAGCACTGGGAGGAGGAACATGTGGCTGCCGAGATCAGTGCCTTTTAAATTCACAGCCAAGTCCCTGTGGGCCCATGGGCCTCACACTCTACTCTCCTGGACCTGAGCAGGCAAGGACCTGAGGACACTGTCAGCAGGCAGCGCTGAGTCCGTCAGGGGAGGCACGGGTGGCTGCACCTCCCACCAGCTCAGTCAGGGGCTGGCACTCTGAGGTCCTGGAGGGGCCCCACATGGGCTCCTCTCTCCTCTCCTCGAACCTTCCATGCCACTGCCGTCACTTCCTGCTGCTGCAAGAGCAAATCACAAACGTAGCAGCACAGCACAGCACAGAGGTGTTCCTTACAGTTCCGCAGTCCCAAGACCAACCCAGGGCCCACTGCGCTAAAATCAAGGTGGCTACGAGGCTGAATTTCCCCCTAGACACTCTCGGCCACGATCATTCTGTGCCATTTTCAGATCCAGAGCTTCATTCTCTGCTCTCAGCCCTTCCCTGTCTCCACACCAGCAGCCATCGCTGCCTCTCTCTGCATTTCTTCTGTAGCCACATCCCTCTGAGAGCGGCCAGAAGGGGCTCTCCACTTTTAAGGGCCCACGGAAAGCAGCCTGCTTCATGCTGTGTGCCACCTGGAGGATCCAGGACAATCTCCCCATCAAGGCCCTGTCCCTCAGTCCCAGCTGTAAGGTGACCGACGTGTTCACAGGTTCTGGGGATTCAGATGCAGATGTCTTTAGGGGCCGTTATTCTGTTGCAACAGCCTCTTTCCCAGTGGGTGAACTTGGCCCACCTGCAGGACTCTGGCAATGTCGCTATCACCTGCATACCTGGGCGTGCCCTGTGCATCGCCCACATCTCACCGAGTCCCAGGCATCTAACCAATGCCGCATGGATGCCAGTTCTCTTTACATCCAAAAGGGTGGGCTAGGGGCTGCCTGCACACAGCACACAGCAGACTGCTTTCCACGGGCCAGATAAAAGGCTGCGTTCACACCTCCCAGCTGTGGCTGTCTGGCCCTGCCTACTCCCTTCCACAATGCCACCAACGTCCCATGGCTAGGAGAGTCCTCGCCAAGAGGTGCCTGGAGCCACCATTCCCCTCCCACCCTGGTCCAGCACATGGTCCACTTGTCCTGATCATTCTTTCTATTTAGATAAATCTGTGAACACAAAGATATAAGTGGCGCTTTGTTCACTTCTCACCCACTATCCGGAGGAAAAGAGCCCCCATGTGATGGGGAAGACAGACCCTCCCCAGCAGAGGAACCCCAGGCTCCTGGTGCCTTTATTCTAAGCACCCATTTTTATTTATTTTTTTTTTTTGAGACGGAGTCTCGGTCCGTCGCCCAGTCTGGAGTACAGTGGCTCAATCTTGGCTCACTGCCACCTCCGCCTCCCAGGTTCAAACAATTCTCCTGCCTCAGCCTCCTGCTGGGACTACAAGTGAATGCCACCAAGCCCAGCTAGTTTTTCTGTGTTTTTAGTAGAGACAGGGTTTCCCCATTTTAGCCTGGATGGTCTCAATCTCCTGACCTCATGATCCGCCCACATCAGCCTCCCAAAGTGCTGGGATTACAGGTGTGAGCCCCTGCCCCTGGCCCTAAGCACCCATATTTAACGTCTCAAATCACTCTATGAAAGCAAAAGATCAAGAATCATTTCTAAAAATCTATTTGCTTGAAACCTAGAAACAAGAAAAAAAATACTCTTGAAATTGTCAAGGGAGGGAAGGGAGGAGAATTTTGAGCCCCAAAAAAGTGTTCAGACTTTACTGTTCCTCATGAGACTCCAAGCAGCCTCGTGGGTGGGCTCAGGAGGGTGTAGCACCCACAGGCAGGCAACATCAGTCCCTATGGGCCCCCAGAAGAGGGAGGGGCGCCTCAGGGGGAGTCAAACACACTGGGTCCAAATTAAGGCTTATCAGCAAGTTCATTATCTAAAAATAAATCAGCTTTTCTTTGCTTCATCAAAAGATCAGATTATAGTGTACGCTGCCTCACTTTCAGAAGAAAATGGTTTTATTCTTAGACAAGTGAGGACAATGAAAACTATTACATAATCTGTCAGGTACTGTACAGCCCCATGGTGGAGGGTGTTGTTCCCTTGCAATGAGGGGTATCCAGTAGTTTCTGCCATTGTAAAAGCACAACAGGCTTCCGCAGGGAAGAATAAAAACCAGTCAGAAGCACAATCTGTGAAAGAGAAAACATTTGCTGCCCGTGTGCATTCCAGATGGGCTACGCGTGGCCAGAGTGCAGGCTTCCTTCGGGAGCAGAGCAGCCTGGCGCCCTATCGCAAGAGGCTCGTCCTCCCCCACCTCTGCCTGACCTTGGCCAAGCCGCTTAGGTCTTCTGTGAATTCACGCACCAGAGATGATTACACCTGGACCTGCCCTTCACGACACGGTGAGGGCCACAGAGAAAGTGGATTCGATTCTCCCCACTGTGGACACCAGAGCCGATCTTCACAAGAGCCTGAAACTCTCTCTCCCACCCCAGCTAGTAGGTGGGGCCAGGCAGCAAAATCACCTCCGTGGGAAGGGAGCTGCAAACTGCACTACAAATGTGGGAACAGTGCCGATGAGGCTTCCCTTGCTTCAGAGAGAGACCACGAAGCTGGGGGTCCCAGACTAGACTGTAAGTCATTAGAGTAACTTACAGAACTCAGTGAGGCACCACGTTTACAGTTTTACTCTAACCAAAGCGTGAAGGCTAGAGCTAACCAGGAAGAGATACACGGCAAGGCCTGGGAAGGTCCCAAGTATGAAGCTTCCGTGTCCTCAGGGTGTGTCATTCTGTAGGGCGTCACCCCACAATGCATCCGTGCGTGCCACTGGCCAGGAAAACACCCCTGAGCCTCCGTGTCCAGAGTTGGTGGTGGGGCTGCATTTTGGAGGCACGGCAGGAGGAGCTCTGTCCCTGTGCATGGACTCCAGCTCCAGCCCCGTCCCCTCCTCAGAGGTCAGGAGGTTGGACTGATACGTGATTCAAATCCCCAGCCCTCTCATGGTCTTTCTGGCCTGGCTTGTTCTCATCCTGACTCATTAGCATCCAACTGGGGGCCCACCATGAATCACCTCACTGGCAGAAACCTGCAGGACCTACCACGAAGAACAAAGACATTCCTGTCACCTGAAAAGCTCCAAGGCCTCAGCGGTTCTCTCCCAGGAACTGGGGACACAGGCCAGACCTCTCTTTGGGCTGAGACTAAGTCTCTTATTATGCGGTGGGCAAAGAGGAAGTATCTGTTGTCCCACAGACAACAAGCCTGTCTGCCAAGCATTGTAGCTTCCGTGTCTCGGGGAGGGGATCGTGGCCAAAGAGGAGCTCCTTCGAGTCCAAAGCACAGGGCAGTCAATCCTTTGGCGAAACAAGGGTAAACACTGGAGGCTTTTTTACCAAGTGGTCCCTGCCGTAGCTACCTGGCGCTGCAGCTGACATCTGAAAGAAGCCGTGGAAGTACACAGACGGGCGCGGCTGCGTCCCCATGAAACGCCATGTACACAAGGAGGCCGTGGTCTCCTCGCCGTGGAGAAAAAGCAAAGCAGATGAAACTGAGTTCAGTGCCAACATGCTGTTTAACCCAGTATATCCAAAACAGCATCACCTCAACATATGGCCAACACCCACAACTGACTCATGAGCTATTTTATGTTCTCCTTTTTGCCTCTCAACGTGCATTTTAGAGTCACAGAACATCTCGCGTCAGACTGGCCACATTTCTGGTGCTTGGCAGCCACGTGTGGCCAGGGACTGAGGAGCTGGACAGTGCTAGGGGAGAGGTGGGAACGAGAACTGTAAGTCCGGGACACCCACCTCCACCTGGTCCCAGCCCTGGGGACACCCACGGGTGCCGCCGGTGATCGGTGATCGTGGACCTCACTGGACAGTCACTGGGTGGACGCAGACGCCTTTTTTGAGGAGCACATCTCTCTATTTCTCCTCCTTCTATAGAAAAGACAACTTAAAGTCTCACTTTGTTGTGAAGGTCCATCAGCCAATCAAAACCAAGCCACGGATGTCAGCTTATGACACTGTACAGCTTCTTTAGTGTTTGTCTCCTTCTAAAAAATCCTCTATGAAAATATGAAAAATGTAGAAAAGAACAGAAAAATAAATAGTACATGCTCCCACGATCCCAAATGGCCACTGTTGCTAACATTTAATTAAAACCTGATAAATGCTGTAATACAGGTGTGGATGACGTACGGTTTGGAGAAGATACAGCAGTAATTCCAATGGTCATCTACCAGCACTATGCGAAGCTCGACCTTCCTCCTCCTCCTCCTCCTCCTTCTTCATTGTTTTTGGAGACAGGGCCTTGTTCTGTCATTCCAGGCACCACAGCCTCCGACTCCTGAGCTCAAGCAGTCATCTCGGATTCAGAGGAAGATTCCCTAATGAAGCTTAAGGACCAGAGCTGTTAGATTTGAGAGTGGCCCTAGACATTTCGTCCTCACATATTTTTATTCTGTCTCTCAAAGAGGGCTCTTAAATTGTAAAGACTTTGGTCCCACAAACGTGGCCCTCTCCCTGCCACCCCACAACTCCCACAGCCCTCTCTAGAGGGGCCGGAGCTCAGCGTTCAGCTGGCTTTCTTCAGTTTTGCTTCTTAGGGAATTGGAATATCTACTATACTTGTGGGTGCATGAAAGCCCCTTCAGCGCACCCTGCAGAGGCTGATATTTTAATCACAAATTTAGTGAAAGTAGAGGCAAGGTAAACACACACATGTCCACTGTTACGTAGGTAATACGGAAGGAACTAAAGAGCACTTGAAAAAAGGGCTACGAGAGATTTTCTGTCCTTGGGCATGAAGATATCATCTGTGTTAACGAGCCCAGGGGAGAGAAAAGGCCACAGGACAAAGGAACTTTTACATAGGAGGTCCCCAGTCTTTGATACAAGAGTCTTTTCAATTCTTCCATTTTTATCAGCCTTCTCAATATGAAAAGATGGCACAAACATAATTGGGAATTGGCACAATAGTCAGTCATAAATGTGGAAAGGATTTCTTTTTTTTTCTTTTATTTTGCAAAGTTGGATCATATTGCAAAGAAAACACAAAAGAAAAGATGTAGGATAACTAAGAAACTTTAAACTATTGAAGAAAGCCCAGTGTCTTCTTACAGATTTTCATTGCTGATCAAAAGAAATTAGAGGGTTGTGTGGGCAGGGCGAAAATCAGAGCTCCACTCCAGAAAGCACAGAGACAGAAAACAGCTACCACGTGAATTTATGTAACTTATTGGAATTATAGTGCTGGCCTGTATTTCATCAGAGTACAGTTATTCTCCCCAAACCAGCACCCCTCAAACTCCACAGTAACTACAACTTTCCTTTGTAGGAGGAACACCACACCCACAGGTGCAATCTCCACACACCAGGCTTGTGCCTGCTGGATTTTGGGTGTAGGATGGGCATTTCATTGTCTCTGTTTTACATCAGAAAAATGTAACTTTTTTTTTAGTTGCACTTTTTAACTTTTTATTTTGCAGCAACCATAGTTCACCGGAAGTTTCACACGTGGTACAGCAGGGTCTTCCCAACAGTGACAGCTCCCGTGACTGCAGCTCATACCAACGCCGAGAGACAGCCCATCGTGCGTGTCGAGCTCTGTGCCAGGCACCACCAGTGCAGATTCCACAACCTCTCCAAGATCAAGGCACGGCCCTCTGTCACCATGGGCACCTCCCTGGTGCCACCCTTCCGAGATGCCCCACTACCTCACCCCCAGGACTCCTCACCCTGCAAACTATGATTTTTCCCCATCTCTATGATTTTGTCACTTCGAGAAACTTACCTTATGTGACTTGCAGTTGGTTTTCTCACTCGGTTTGATGACTTTGAGATCTGTCCACACTATTGCATGCATCAATAGCTTCTCCCTTTTCATTGCTCAGTGGTGTTTCGTGGCATGGATGTACCACACATTATTTCACTATTTGCTGTTGTAGGACTGTGTTTCCAAGCTTTAGCTATTAGTAATAGAAAGAACGTTGACACAAGCATTTATGTGCGTGTTTTTGTGCACACGTAAGCTTCCATTTCCATGCAATACATATCTGGGGTACAATTGTTAATTATACAATAACTGTATGTTTAAAATTTTAAGAAATTGCCAAACGGTTTTTCCAGTGCAGCTGTACCTTTGTGAGGGAAATGTAGAAATATCACCCCCTTTTTGTATCCTTACCCTCCCCATTATAATACAATAGTGTTAACAGTTTTCTTCAACCACATTATAACAGAGTTACTTTTTTTCTTTTCTTTTGAGACAGGGTCTCACTCTGTCACTCAGGCTGGCGTGCAGCAGTGCAATCATGGCTCACTAAAACCTTCACCTGCCCAGGCTCAGGTGATCCTCCCATCTCAGCCTTTGGAGTAGCTAGGACCACATGCATATGCCATTACGGCCGGCTAATTTTTTTTTTTTAAGGGATGCGGTTTCATCATGTTGCCCAGGCTGTTCTCAAATGCCTGGTCTCAAGTGATGTACCCAACTTGGCCTCCCGAAGTGCTGGGATTATAGGCATGAGCCACTCCACCCAGCCTGCCTATGTTGAATTGTCCCTGCATCCTTGGGATGAAGCCCACTTGATCTTGATCATGGTGAATGCTCTTTTTAAGGTGTTGCTGAATTTGATTTGCTAGTATTGTGTTGCCAATTCTTGCATCGTTTTTCAACAGGGATACTGACCTGCGGTTTTCTTCTTTTGTTGTGTTCTTGTCTGGTTTTGGAATCAGGGAAATGCTGACCTAGTATAATGAGTTTAAAGTAATCCTTCCTTCTCAATTTTTTGGAAGAGTTTGAAAAAAATTGACATTAGTTCTAATTCAGGCCAGGCATGATGGCTCCTGAAATCCCAGCAATTTGGGACGCCAAGGTGGGCAGATCACTTGAGCCCAGGAGTTTGAGACCAGCCTGAGCAACATGACAAAACCCCATCCCTACTAAAAACATAAAGTATTAGCCAGGACTGGTGCCATGTGTGAGCCAGGCATTAGCCAGGAGGCTAAGGTGTGAGCATCAGCTGAGCCCAGGGAGCTGAGGCTGCAGTGAGCAGTGGTTGCACCACTGCACTCCAGCCTGGTTGACAGAGTGAAAAAAAGTCAGCAGTGACGCCTTCAAAAAAAAGTGAAGACTTTCAGGTCCTGGGCTTTTCTCTGATGGGAGACTTTTTATTACCACATCAATCTCATTACTTATTATTATATATCCAGGCTTTCTATTTCTTTATGATTCAATCTTATTAGGCTCTATGTGTTCAGTAATTTATTTATTTCTTGTAAATATTTCAAATTGTTAGTTTATAGTTCTCCATTAACAGTCTCATGATCCTTTGTATTTCTGTGGTATCTGTTGTAATGTCTCATTTTTCATATCTCTGATTTCTTGTAATCTTCTTTCATCTTAGTCTAACCAAGGTTTGTCAATTTTATCTTTTAAAGTAAGACAACTCATCATTTTGTTGATCTTTTGTTTTTTTAAAAACTGTCCATTTTATTTCTGATCCGATCTTTATTATTTCTTTTCTTCTACTAACTTTGGGTTTAGTTTATTCTTGCTTTTCTAGTTTCTTAAGATATAACATTAGGTTGTTTACTTCAGATCTTTCTACTTTTTTGAGGTGGATGTTTACTGCTATTAAATTCCTGCTTAGAATGCTGTATCTCATAGGTTTGAGTATGTTGTATTTCAATTTTCATTTGTCTTAAAGAATTTTTAAATTTTCTTTTAAATTTCTTCATTGAACCATTTGTCGTTCAGTAGTGTGTCATTTAATTTCCATGTATTTGTAGAGTTTCCAATATTCTTCCTGGTATTGATTTCTAGTGTTAGTCCATTGTTGCCAAAAAAGATGCTTGATATAATTTTGATTTTTTAATTTGTTAAGACTCATTTTATGATCTAATATATGGTTATCCTGGAAAATATTCTATGTATGTGCTGTTGAAAAGAATATGTAATCTGTAGCTGTTGAATGGAATCTCCATAGATGTCTGTTAGGTCCATTTGGTCTAGAGTGCAGTTTAACTCTGATGTTTCTTTGTTGATTTTCTGTCTAAATAACTTGTCCATTGTGGAAAGTGGGGTGTTGAAGTTCCCTACTATTATTACATTGATCTCTCCCTTTAAGTGTATTAATAGTTGCTTCATATATTTGCGTGCTCTAGTGTTGGGTACATATATATTTACAATTGTTATGTCCTCTTGCTGTGTTGACCCCTGTATTATTATATAATGGGCTTGTCTTTTTTTTAAATTATACTTTAAGTTCTGGGGTACATGTGCAGCTCATACAGGATTGTTACATAGATATACACATGACATGGTGGTTTGCTGCATACATCCCCTCATCATCTACATTAAGTATTTCTCCTACTGTTATCCCTCCCCAATCCCCCCATCCCCTGCTATCCCTCCCCTAGCCCCCTTGCCCTCCAACAGGCCCTGGTGTGTGATATTCCCCTCCCTGTGTCCATACATTCTCATTATTCAACACCCACTTGTGAGTGAGAACATGTGTTTGGTTTTCTGTTCTTGTGTCAGTTTGCTGAGAACGGTGATTTCCAGCTTCATCCATGTCCCTGCAAAGGAAGTGAAGTCATCCTTTTTTATGGCTGCATAGTATTCCATGGTGTATGTGTGCCGAATTTTCTTTATCCAGTCTATCACTGATGGGCATTTGGGTTGGTTCCAAGTCTTTACTATTGTAAACAGTGCTGCAATGGCCTTTGTCAGATGGGTAGATTGCAAACATTTTTTCCCATTCTGTTGGTTGCTGCTTCACTCTAATGATAGTTTCTTTTGCTGTGCAGAAGCTCTTCAGTTAATTGGATCCCATTTGTCTATTTTGGCTTTTGTTGCCACTGCTTTTAGTGTTTTAGTCATGAAGTCCTTGCCTATGCCTATGTCCTGAAAGGTTTTGCTTATGTTTTCTTCTAGGGTTTTTATGGTGTTAGGCCTTATGTTTAAATCTGTAATCCATCTTAAGTTAATTTTTGTACAAGGTGTAAGGAAGGGGTCCAGTTTCAGCTTTCTGCATATGGCTAGCCAGTTTTCCCAACACCATTTGTTAAATAGAGAATTCTTTCCCCATTGCTTGTTTTTGTCAGGTTTGTCAAAGATCAGATGGTTGTACATGTGTGACATTACTTCTGAGGCCTCTATTCTGTTCCATTGGTCTACATCTCTGTTTTGGTACCAGTACCATGCTGTTTTGATTACTGTAGCCTTGTAGTATAGTTTGAAGTCAGGTAGCGTGATGCCTCCAGCTTTTTTTGTTTGTTTGTTTGTTTTGATTAGGATTGTTTTGGCTCTGTGGGCTCTTTTTTGGTTCCGTAAAAGTTTAAGGTGGTTTTTCCAGTTCTGTGAAGAAGGTCAATGGTAGCTTGATGAAGATAGCATTGAATCTATAAATGACTTTGGGCAGTATGGCCATTTTCACAGTATTGATTCTTCCTAACCATGAGCATGGACTGTTTTTCCTTCTGTTTGTGTTCTCTCTTATTTCCATGAGCAGTGGTTTGCAGTTCTCCTTGAAGAGGTCCTTCATATCCCATTTTAGTTGTATTACTAGGTATTTTATTCTCTTTGTAGCAAAAGTGAATGGGAGTTCACTCATGATTCAGCTCTCTGTTTGTCTGTTACTGGTGTATAGGAATGCTTGTGATTTCTGCACACTGATTTTGTATCCTGAGACTTTGCTCAAGTTGCTTATCAGCTTAAGGAGATTTGGGGCTGAGGCGATGGAGTCTTCTAAATATACAATCATGTCATCTGCAAACAGAGACAATTTGACTTCCTCTTTTCCTAATTGAATACACTTTATTTCTTTTTCTTGCCTCATTGCTCTGGCCAGAACTCCCAATACTATGTTGAATAGGAGTGGTGAGAGAGGACACCCTTGTCTTGTGCCAGTTTTCAGAGGCAATGCTTCCAGGTTTTGCCCATTCAGTATAATATTGGCTGTGGATTTGTCATAAATAGCTTTTATTACTTTGAGATGCATTCCATCAATATCTATTTTATTGAGAGTTTATAGCATAAATGGCTGTTGAATTTTGTCAAAGGCCTTCTCTGCATCTATTGAGATAATCATGTGGTTTTTGTCTTTGGTTCTGTTTATGTGATGGATTACGTTTATAGATTTGCATATGTTAAACCAGCCTTGCATCCCAGGGATGAAGCCGACTTGATCTTGATGGATAAGCTTTTTGATGTGCTGTTGGATTCAGTTTGCTGGTATTTTATTAAGGATTTTTGCATCAATGTTCATCATGGATATTGGCCTGGAATTTTTTTTAGTTGTGTCTCCACCTGGTTTTGGTATGATGTTGGCCTTATAAAATTAGTTAGGAGGATTCCTTCTTTTTGTATTGTTTGGAATAGTTTCAGAAGGAATGGTACAAGTGCCTCTGTATTTCTGGCAGAATTCGGCTGTGAACCCATCTGGTCCTGAACTTTTTTTGGTTTGTAGGCTATTAATTGCTTTGCTGCCTCAACTTCAGACCTTGTTATTGGTCTATTCAGGGATTCGACTTCTTCTTGCTTTAGTCTTGGGAGTGTGTAAGTGTCCATAAATTTATCCATTTCTTCTAGATTTACTGGTTTATGTGCATAGAGGTGTTTATAGTAATCTCTGATAAGTTTGTATTTCTATGGAATTGGTGGTGATATCCTCTTTATCATTTTTTATTGCATCTATTCAATTCTTCTCTCTTTTCTTTTTTACTAGTCTAGCTAGTGGTCTATCTATTTTGTTGATCTTTTCAAAAAACCAGCTCCTGGTCTTATTGATCTTTTGAAGAGTTTGAAGAGTTTTTTTGTGTCTCTATCTCCTTCAGTTCTGCTCTGATCTTAGGTATTTCTTGCCTTCTGCTAGTTTTTTATTTTGTTTGATCTTGCTCCTCTAGTTCTTTTAATTATGACATTAGGGCGTCAATTTTAGTTCTTTCCTTGCTTCTCTGGTGGGCATTTATTGCTATAAATTTCCCTCTAGACACTGCTTTAAATGTGTCCCAGAGATTTTGGTATGTTGTATCTTCTCATTCATTTCAAAGAACATCTTCATTTCTGTCTTCATTTCATTATTTATTCAGTAGTCATTTAGGAGCAGATTGCTCAGTTTCCATGTAATTGTGTGGTTTTGAGTGAGTTTCTTAATTCTGACTTCTAATTTGATTGCACTGTGGTCACAGAGACTGTTATTATTTCCATTCTTTTGCATTTGCTGAGGAGTGATTTACTCCCAATTATGTGGTCAATTTTAGAGTAAATGTGATGTGAGAAGAATGCTGAGAAGAATGTATATTCTGTGGATTTGGGGTGGAGAGTTCTGTAGATGTCTATTAGGTCTGCTTGGTCCAGATCTTAGTTCAAGTCCTGGATATTCTTGTTAATTTTCTGTCTCATTGATCTGCCTAATATTGAGAGTGGAGTGTTAAAGTCTCCCACTATTATTGTGTGGGAGTCTAAGTCTCTTTGTAGGTCATTAAGAAGTTGCTTTATTTATCTGGGTGCTCCTGTATTGGGTGCATATATATTTAGGATAGTTAGCTCTTCTTGTTGCATTGATCCCTTTACCATTATGTAATGCCATTCTTTGTCTCTTTTGATCTTTGTTGGTTTAAAGTCTGCTTTATCAGAGACCAGGATTGCAACTCCTGTTTTTGGTTTTTCTCTCCATTTGCTTGGTAAATTTCCTCCATCCCTTTATTATGAGCCTATGTGTGCCTTTGCACATGAGATGGGTCTCCTGAATACAGCACACTGATGGGTCTTGACTCTTTATCCAATTTACCAATCTGTTTTTAGTGCTTCCTTCAGGAGCTCTTGTAAGACAGGCCTGGTGGCGATGAAATTTCTCAGTAAATGCTTGTCTGTAAAGGATTTTATTTCTCCTTCACTTATGAAGCTTAGTTTGGCTGGATTTGAAATTCTGGGTTGAAAATTCTTTTCTTTAAGGAGGTTGAATATTGCCACCACTCTCTTCTGGCTTGTAGGGTTTCTGCTGAGAGAGCCACTGTGAGTCTGATGGGCTTCCTTTTGTGCATAACCTGGCCTTTCTGTCTGGCTGCCCTTAGCATTTTTTTCCTTCATTTCAACCCTGGTGAATCTGACAATTATGTGTCTTGAGATTGCTCTTCCTGAGGAATATCTTTGTGGTGTTCTCTGTATTTCCTGAATTTGAATGTTGGCCTGCCTTGCCAGGTTGGGAAAGTTCTCCCGGACAATATCCTGAAGAGTGTTTTCCAACTTAGTTTCATTCTCCCTGTCACATTCAGGTACACCAATCAAACATAGATTTGGTCTTTTCTCATAATCCCATATGATTTCTTAGAGGCTTTGTTGATTTATTTCCATTCTGTTTTCTCTAGTCTTGTCTTCTCATTTTATTTCATTGAGTTGATCTTCAATCTTTGATATCCTTTTTTCCACTTGATCAATTCAGCTATTAAAACTTGTGTGTGCTTCATGAAGTTCTTATGCTGTGTTTTTCAGCTCCATCAAGTCATTATGTTCTTCTCTAAGCTGGTTATTCTAGTTAGTATTTGGTCTAACCTTTTTTCAAAGTTCTTAGTTTCTTTGCATTGGGTTAGAACATGCTCCTTTAGCTTGGAGAAGTTTGTTATTACCCACCTTCTGAAGCCTAATTCATCAAACTCATTCTCCATACAGTTTTGTTCTCTTGCTGGTGAGGAGTTGCGATCCCTTGGAGGAGAAGAGGTGTTCTGGTTTTTGGCTATTTCAGCCTTTATATGCTGGTTTCTTCCCATCTTCATGGATTTATCTACCTTTGGTCTTTGAAGTTGGTGATTTTTGGATGGGATCTCTGAGTGGACATCCTTTCTGTTGCTGTTAAGGCTATTTCTTTCTAATTTTCCTTCTAGCAGTCAGGCCCCTGTGCTGCAGGACTGCTGGTTGTCCACTCCAGACCCTGCTTGCGTGGGAATCACTCACGGGGGCTGCAAAACAGCCAAGATTGCTGCCTGTTCCTTCCTCTGGTAGCTTTGTCCTAGAAGGGTACCCGCCAGATGTCAGCCAGAGTTGTCCTGTATGAGGTGTCTCTTAGGATATACAGGGGTCAGGGAGCCACTTCAGAAGGCAGTCTGTCCTTTATCAGAGCTCAAGTGCTGTGCTGGGAGCTCCGTTGCTCCCTTCAGAGCTGCTGGGTAGGGATACTTAAGTCTGCTAAAGTGGAATTCACAACCACCCCTTTTCCCAGGTGCTCTGTCCCAGGAAGGTGGGGCTTTATTTATAAGTCCCTGACAGGCTGCTGCCTTTTTTCAGAGATGCCCTGCCCAGAAAGAAGGGAGTCTAGTCACAGTCTGCCTGCAGAGGCCTTGCTGAGCTGCCGCAGGCTCCACCCCACTGCTGTATAAATTTCTCTGCAACTTTGTTTACACAGGCAAGGTTAGAGCCACCTCAGTAGCGGCAGACGCCACTCCCTACACCGAGCTCAACCATCCCAGGTCGAGCTCAGACTGCTGTGCTGGCTGCAAGAATTTCAAGCCAGTGGGTCTTAGCTTGCTGGTCTTTGTGGAGGTGGGACCCGTTGAGCCAGATCACTTGACTCCCTGCCTTCAGCTCCCTTTTTTTCCCAGGGGAATGAGTGGTTCTGTTTCACTGGCATTCCAGGTGCTGGCTGAAATGGCCACCCAGTATTTTGTGCTAGAAACTCAAGGCACTGGTGTTGTAGACACCAGTGAGAATCTTCTGGTCTGCAGGTTGTAAAAGCCGTGGGAAAAGCCCAGTATCTCAGCCAAAGTGTCAGAATGTCCAGAAACGTCCCTAATGGCTTCCCTTGGCTAGAAGTGGGGAGTTCTCCGGCCCCTTGCACTTCCTGGGTGAGACAACACCCTGCGCTGTTTAGGTTTGCTGTACGTGGGCTACATCCACTGTCTAACCAGTCTCGTTGAGATGAACCTAGTACCTCGGTGGGAAAGGCGGAGACCACTCACCTTCTGCATCGTTCTCACTGGGAACTGCGCTCCAGAGCTGTTCCTATTCAGCCATCTTGGCGGAATTCCTTGGGCTTGTCTTTTTTTAACTGTTCTTGATTTAAAGTCCATTTTATCTGATATAAGTAGAGCCACTCCTACTGTTTCTTGATTTCCATTTGAATGTCTTTTGTCCCTTTTCTTTCAGTCTCTGTCTGTCTTTACAGCTGATACGAGTTTCCTGTAGGCAGCATGTATAGTTGGGTTTCTTTTTTCATTCAGTCACTCTATGTCTTTTAATTGGAGAACAGATTAAATCTGTTTACGTTCTAGGTTATTATTGAGGTAAAAATTTATTACTTTCATTTTGTTATTTGTTTTCTGGTTGTTTTTTAAAGCCTTTCTTCTTTTTTTCCCCCTCTCTTACCATCTTCCTTTGTTGTTATTTTCTGTAGTAAATGTTCTGATTCTGTGCTATTTATTTTTAGTGTCTCCATCATAGGTTTTTGCTTTGTGGTTATTATAAGGCTTACAAAAATCATCTTATAGTTTCAACAAGTTCTTTTAAACTGACAATTTTGATTGCAAAGAAAATAAACAAAAACAAACTTTACAATTTAACACCATTCCCCTCCCACATTTTAACTTTATGATGTCTCCATTTATATATTTTTATATTGCCTATCTATTAACCAATTATTGGAGTTATGATTGTCTTTCACAGTTTTGTCTTTTAGTCTTTATACTAATGATGTAAGTGGTTTACACGCCACAATGACAGTAATAGAGTATTCCAAATTTGCCTGTATACTCACTTTTACCATTGAGTTTTTTCCTTGTTACACTCTTTCAGATTGCCAACATCTATTTCTGACAAACTAGGAATAGAAACATTCTATTCTCAGATATATTGAGAAAACTAGGAATAGAAACATTCTTACCCTGATAAAGGGCAACTAATAGTACACGTAATGATTAAAGACTGAGTGATTTGCTGCTAAGATCGAGAACAAGGCAAAACGCCCACTCTCGCCATTTTATTCAATACTTTACTGGAAGTTCCAGCCAGTACATTAAGGCATGAAGAAGAAATAAGAGTCACTCATATTGGTGTCTTTATTCAGATGACATGAATCTATATTTATTCAGATGACATTATTGTCTCTGTAGAAAATTCAGTAAAACCTACAAGAAAAAGCTACTAGAACTAACAGGTGAGCTTAGCAAAGTTGTGAGTTCAAATCACTATACAAAAATCAGTTTTTATACATTAGCAATAAAAAATCAGAAAAATTTATAATCACATCAAAAATATACAACAATGCAATTTATAATAGCATCTAAAATATAAAATGTATGTACAAATAAATGTTCAAGATACATACACTGAAAGCTTAAAACATTGCTTAGACAAGGAGAACCTAAATAAATGAGCTATGTTGCATTCATAGATTAAAGACTTGGTATTGCTGAGATACCATTTCTCCCCAAATCAATGCGCAATGCAATCAATTCAATGCAAACTTAATCAAAATCTCAGCAGGATTTTTGTCAGGACAGACAAACTGGTTCTAAATTTCATATGAAAATGCAAAAACCTTGAGTACCCAAATGCTCTTTGAAAACCATTCACAAAGACTTGTACTACCTGACTTCGAGATTTATCATGAAGCTACAGTAATAAGGAGAGTGTGGAATGGCATCATCAAGACAGAGACAAAACAATGGAACAAAGTCCAGAAATAAACCCACGTATATACGCTCAATTGATTTTAAACACAGGTGCAGAGGGAATTCAGTGAAGAAATAATGGACCTTTCAATAGTGCAGAACAACTGGATATCCACATGCAACTATTATATTTCAATTCACACCTTGTAGCTGATGGACAAATTAACTCCAGATGAATCATAGACCTAAATATAAAATGCAAAACTATAAAATACCTAGGATTAAACAAAGAACAAACATCTTTATGACCTTGGATTAGGCAAGGATGACTTAGACTATGAGAAAGAGAGAGAGAGAGAGGAGCATGATCTATAAAATGAAAAATGAGTATATCGGATTTCATCCAAATTATGAACTTCTCTTTGAAGAACACTGTTAAGAGAATGAAAAAAGAGGGTACATACTGGAAAAAAAATGCAAGTCATTTGTCTGAAAAAAATGACTTGCACCTAAATATGAACAGAATCCTCAAAACTCAATAATAAGAAAACAGCTCAATAAAAAATAGGCAAAAGATTTCAACAGACACTTTGCTAACAAAAGCAAACAAACCATATGCACATAAGTTCAATATCATTAGTAATTAGGGAACTTTGAATTAAAATCACCATGTGATGATTGTGTGCACCTGCTAGAAGAGCTAATACTGAAAACACTGGCCAGACAAGTCTCAGTAAGGGTGTGGAGCAACTGGAACTGTCAGCTGCCGGTAGGAATTGAAAATGGAAAACAGGTTGTCAGTTTCTTAAAAAGTTAAATATACGGCCAGGCACAGTGGCTCATGCCTGGAATCACAGCACTTCGGGAGACTGAGGGGCAAATCACAAGATCAAGAGATCAAGACCATTCTGGCCAACATGGTGAAATTCCATCTATACTAAAAACACAAAAATTAGCTGGCATGGTGGCACATGCCTGTAGTCACAGTTACTCGGGAGACTGAGGCAGGAGAATTGCTTCAACCCAGGAGGCGGAGGTTGCAGTGAGCCAAGATCGCACCACTGCATTCCAGCCTGGCAACAGAGCAAGACTCCATCTCAAAAAAAAAAAAAAAAAAAAAAATTAAATATACATTTACCATGTGACCCAGCCATTTCACTCCTAGGTATGTAAAGAAATGAAAGCATATATCCACACAAAACTTGCATGTGAATATTCATGGATACTTATCCATAATAAGCAAAAACTAGAAACAATCTAAACGCCAATCAACAAGTAACTGAATAAACAAATGTGGAATATGCAGATGAAGGAATACTACTTAGCAATAAAAAGCAATGCACCATTGATAAATACATTAACATGGCTGAATGTCAAAATATCTCTGCTAAGTGAAAGAAATCAGACAAAAAAGAATGCATACTGTATGATTCCATTTATAGAAAATGAAAACTAATCTCTAGTATCAATGAGCAGATCCATGGCTGCTGAGCACGACAGGAAGGATGAAGAAGGGCAGGTGTGGGAGACCACAAAGGAGCCTGACTCTACTTTTGAGTGATGGATGTGTTCATTAACTTGATTGTAGTGATGACTTCATGGATGGATTCATATGCCACAACTTACAAAATTGTGCACTTTAAATATGTGCACTTTAGTATATGCGAATAATACCTCAATAAACATGTTAAGGAAAAGTAATGTAATACCCCAAGGAAACTTCAAATATTAGTGCCTCCACCAAAGACCTGGTGCCTGGGATTGATATGGCTTACATTTGTGTCCCCATGCAAATCTCATGTCAAATTGGAGGAGGGCCCTGGTGGGAGGTGACTGGATTAAGGGGGCAGATTTCTTCCTTGCTGTTCTCATGATGGTGAGTTCTCACGAGATCTGATGATTTAGAAGTATATGGAACTCCTCCCTTCTCTCTCTCTCTCTCTCTCTCTATCTATCTCCTGCCACCATGTAAAGAAAGTCTTTGCTTCCCCTTCACCTTCCACTATGATTGTAAGTTTCCTGAGGCCTCCAGTCATGCATCCCATTAGGCCTGCAGAACTGTGAGTCCATTAAATGCTTTTCTTAATAAATCACCCAGTCTCGGGTAGTTCTTCACAGCAGCGTGAAAATGGACTAATATAGTGATGATTCCTGCCACAATCTTCATTTATCTCACCTGTTTAGCAAATATAACAGCCACATGGGTCTTGGAGAGTAACAGCAAGTCACGTGGATTTTGTGAGGTGTTGATAACGATGGCAGGTGTAATTACACATTTGCCTTTACTAGAATAAATCAGCTGGTATGCAACCAGTTAGTAGCTGTCAATTTGAAAAATATTTTATTTCAGTGCATTCATAAAGAAAAATGAGAAACTGCCTTCACATAGCAGCAATAACAGTATCTCTTTAATGAGTTGCTTCACTGCCAAGGCCCAGGTACACCTGTTATTCTGGCAGAATTATCAACAGCACTTCTTTCACTCTCAAAAGTCAGGGTTTGGGTTATAAATTATACAATCACCTTATTCAGGACAATGCCAATCTTCTGCATTGTCCTGCATGGCTCTGGAGGCCTAAGACCTCAAGAAGAGTCTGAATTGAATCATACTGAGAAACTGTAGGGACTCATCTGGCAAGTTCTAATAGGAGAATCACTGCACAAATCTCTGAAAGTTTGAGTTAGGTGATCCCCTATTGTGTTGGAAAATCTCCTTTTCAAAAGTAGCTATTGGCTTGCTATTAGGCTCTGGCAGAAACCAGTTCTTTCAAGTGTAGGTTCATGGGTGGACCTGTACAGTACTCCAGCCCTGCAGCAAGTAGGCAGATCCTGTGCTGCAGCTTCACACAAAACCCAGTGATGAAGGGAGACCCTCCCAGTAAGCAAAGTGTGTGGCATGATCCACCATTCACTTTATGTGGAAGAAGACATGGCCTGGGGTGCAGAATCATGGGTTGACCAGCTGGCCATGGGCTTGGAGAGGATAAGACTGGGAAGTTGGTGTCAAGGGGGTTGTATTAGGCTGTTCTTGCACTGCTACAAAGAATTATAAAGAAAAGAGGTTCAGTTGGCTCACAGTTCTGCAGGCTGCACAGGCATGGTACCAGCATCTGCTCAGCTTCTGGTGAGGCCTCAGGAAGCTTCCAATCACGGCAGGAGGAGAAGGGGGAGCAGGTGCATCACATGACGAAAGCGGGAGAAGGAGGGAGGGTTGGGGGGAGGTGCCCCACATTTTTAAATGACCAGATTTCGTGTGAGCTCAGAGAGCTCACTTGTCACCAAGAGGATGTCTCACGCTTCTCATGAGGGATCTGCCCCCATGATCCACACACCTCCCACCAGGTCCCACCTCCAACGCTGGTCATCACATTTCAACATGAGATTTGGCTGAGGACAAGTATCCAAACTCTATCAGGGGTCAAAGCGAGAAACACATGTGTGAACCTCTCAGAACCTATGTCCACCACAAGACACCCACTGCAGGGAGGCATTTAAAAATTACACGAACAATCTGATATCCCGTGAATGTCAACCAGCCCTTCCTCGGTTACCCTGAGGCTTGCTCAAAGGGCTCATGCACAGAGCAGCAGCAGCAGCAGGGATGGAAGCTGTGCATGGGCTCAGCGGCCCAACCTTCCTCTGACCAGGGCTAATCACTCAACCGCCTACCTTTGCCAACACCAGAGACCAATGTGGCGCCATTTTTCAGGCGGGCCAGATACCACCTGTTAGCAGGTTGAGTACATTGGGCCCTTCCATCATGAAGGGGACAACACTGTATCTTTGCAGCCATAGACAATGTCCCAGGTGTGTATTTGCGTTCCCTGCTCACAGTACTTCTGCTGACACCAGCAAAGTCACCTCTAACCAAGGGGCATGTTTTATGGCTACGGTAGCCTATCTGGTGATGCCAACAAACCATGCCTGCTTCTTCATGTCTCTGGGTTGTACGTCCCAAACTGACTCTGAGCTTGGCCATGACCAGCCGTGCCCGATGGGACGTTAGGAAACATGGTGCCGGCGCTTGGTTAGTATTTGCCCTTTGGGGTTCCTCCTCTTGTTTGCAGAATGGCTGCTCTTGGAATATTCTTTCCCAGACCCAGCAGTGGTGCTGTGAGAAGCCCAATGGGCCACATAGAGAGGCCAGATGGAAGAAAACTCAAAGCCCTGGCTGCCACCTTGCAGCTGACAACCAGCACCAAGGGGACAGTTGTGTTAGGGGCCTTTTTGGAAGTATCACATTTCAGCATGAGAGGTGGGTGCCCGGCCCCAGGTGGGATGTTCCACCTGACACCATGTGGAACAGAAGCAAGTTTACCCATCAAGCCCCCCCCAAACTGATCATCTTGAGCACATGCATGATTGGTGGTGTTTTCAGCCAGTCTATGTATTAGGAGGTGTGTTAAGGAGAGACAGACACCAAAACAGTGGTGAGTAGGAGGCTCTGGGGCCAAGGGAGGAGCACTTCTACCAGAGAACACGGTCCTGCTTCTAAGGATTGGAAGCTGAGACCTCCACTGGCCATTTGCAACTCTTCATCCTCTGAACCAAGAGCCAGGGCAGGGGAAGTGGTACACTCACCAGAGGAAGTGCAAGAAGTTTGCCTAGAACCCAGGGAACCCGCTGGGAAACCTGGGGCGTCCTTGCTAAATAGTCCCAGTCAAAGGGGAATTATGACAACTAAAGAAAGACCACACCCGAGAACTCGGATTCTACCAGAATGGAGGTTGGGGTCATCCCAGCAGGGAAATCACACCAGAGAGCCAGTATTTCAGGACGTAAAGCCTGAAATACTGTCCCTTCACAAAAAGTGTGCTGATGACAAGAGCCCGACAGGCCAAAGGCCGGCAGGCGCCCATAGAAGAAAAGGGCTAACACAGGCCCGTAACATCCCCCTGCAGGAAGCCCCAGAGCAGGGCAGACCCCGAGCCAAGTTCAAGCTCAGGTGCAGTCCCGGGGCCAAGCCCATCAGCAGCGGACGTGGTTCACCAGCCAGAAAACCAACGCAGGGCTTCTCGGGGCTCCTGCAAACTGAGCTCTCACCTCAATAATCCTCGGAGCAGGATGCGTCTGGTCTATCTGGATTGTTGATCATCCTTCTTTTTCAAAGCTGCAGCTCGTGGACATGAGGGCCACCGCTGCTGTGCAGATGCACATTTCCAAGGTGGAAAAACGGACCCTCCGAGCTCCGTGGGCTGCCCTGGGCCGGCCTGTGAGTGTCCGGCGGCCACTCTGGGACTGCGCGCACTCTGCCTTGGATGAGGGGCTCTCAGGAAGCTGCGGCCGATGCTTTGAGGCCTCTCAGATCCATATCTGGACACTGCTCCTCCCTTGCAGCGTGACTAAGTCCCAGCCAAGCCAAACGCCGGAGACTTGAGCTGCCTGCGTCCGTGTAGCAGCCCGCTCTTGGTGCAAGTGCAGAGAGCTCAGCGACACCACCCTGTGCCCATGCTGTGAGCCCCCGTGGCATCAATATTAGTGACAAGCGGTACCATTAAAAACTAAAAGTTCAGGTTCCCACTCTCCTACCCCAAAGGCTTTCTCTCTCCTAAGATAAAAATATAGCAATGAATAGGCAGCGTCAGACGAGAAGCAATTTTCAAAATACCTTTATCTTTTTCTCATTGGGTGGTCATTCTATCACACGGTTAACAGTCCACGTGCTGCGCCATTTCCTTTGGGTAATTCTGCCAGCCTCACATCTTCATGTATTTCAGTCAGTCCTCAGTTTCTTCAGCTTCTGTTATTGTCACTGATACTAGATTTTTGGAAAAGAAGAATTGTTTTTCAAATGGAATATTCAGCAGTCCCGAAAATATTTCATCAGGGTCTTTGAACACATCTACGTGGCGTCCGATTGGCAATGATTGACTCTAAAGCCAGTTTGGGGGGTGGCCATAGCTGCCCTGTGTTTCTCAGTGCGTTCCAGGGAGAAGCATCTTTCTGAGGCGGTGAAAGTCTTCCTCCCACAGTCACACTCCACAGGAGGCTCCCTTCACCAGGCCAACATCCATCCTGCAGGAAAGCCTCATTCCACAGACACAGCCGCAGTTAGGGGCCAGGCGTTCCACATCCGAAATCAAGTGTGAGTCACCTCTTACCCTGCCTCCTGCTTTTCCTGATGGTCCCTGTAAAACCAAGTCTACTTGGTAACAATGGAAAAGGCCAGGCCATTCACATTCCTGTACAAACATCTCTGAAGATAAGGCTTACCATCTGAGATGTTTCTTTCCCTAATCTGCTAAGTTGCTGATCTAGGAAAAGCAAGCAGCAACCTCCAAGGGCCTTCGAAGCGGATACACCAACATATGAACAACTTTCCTTCCTGGAAACCGAGGCAGGCATAGAGTGATTGTCCACCTCTCCAACCATGACCACCGCGTGGTCAGGCTGCCACAGAGAGCAGCCGTGGCGGCCCTGCAGCCTCCCACAGGAAGTCACTCGATCAAATGGGCAGGCTCTGCTGGGCCTCGCCCCCTCCCCGGGAGCCTCCCCACTAACACTGAGGGCCCCGCCAGAGGGTGAAATGACCGGGGGACACAAGGGGACGGGAAACGGGAGGACAACACTCAGAGAGGGAAACTCTCGGATAGCCACGCGCACCCTGCAAACCTGAGCCTCCAGAGTCGGGTAAATTAGAATTTTGCACAAGCTACAACACTGATCGCTGAGACTGAACGGCCGGGGCAGATGCTGAGCGCCTTTCAGGGGAAGGTCTCCTGAGGGAACAGAGCCGTGCCCTTGACCCCAAGCTGAGGATCATTCCAGAAGCTTCTCACCGTCATCCTCGGCCTCCTCACTTTTCACCTTGTCACCCTCACCAAATGAGGGCCCAGCACCCAGAGGCGTCAGCCCTGGCTTGCTGCTGGATGAGGCCATCTCTGCCTTTTGACTGGACTTCTGTGACAGCTTGGCGTCCGTTAGGATGGCCCTTTCTCTCCTGATCTCCTGAACAACTCTGGTGGGAGGAGGGTTTTATCACAGTCAGAGAAGTTAAGAGGGGAAACTCCCTAGTCCCCCCACCCGCCCACCCGCCCATCCTTCTGAAAACATTGGTTCATGATCATGCATACCTATTTTTTAAGGTAAATGCTTTGATGTGATAGTTCTCATTTTCGTCTATTTCTCTCTCTTTTTTTTTTTTTTGGAGATGGTCATGCCCTGTCACCCAGGCTGGAGTGCAGTGGCACAAACAGCTCACTGCAGCCACACCTCCTGGGCTCAAGCGATCCTCCCACCTCAGCCTCCCAAAGTGCTGGCAGATTCTAAGCAGGAGCCACCACATCCCGGCTTATATTAGTTTCTTATGCAGGCTCCAAACAGATGACTGTATGAGGCAGCTAGACTCCCAAAGACAGCTCCGGGCGGGGGCTGGGGGTGTGTGCTGCACTGCAGGTTACCGAGGCTTCATCTTCATGATGAACACACATAGGATAGCACATAGCACCACTCACGGCAGGAAAACGGCTTTACTCGTTCCTGGACAAAGGGACTCAAATACTCAGGGGCTTGCATGCAAGTCACAGAGTGGGCTCGTGGCGAAGGTGCCTGGCCGGGGAGTGAGATGCTGGGTTCCAGTCCTGCCCTGGGGACAGCCACGGGCTGCCTTGCTTCCCCAGGTCTGCATTTCCTCACCATTAAAATGAGAGAAAGTAGACTCATCTCTGAGGCAACTCCAAACCCTGACACCCTGCAGCAAGGACAGAGGCCGAGGTCAAGAGGCGCAGGCAGCCCTGGCTTCAGGGGCTCTGCGACAAATGGGGGCCTTGGTTAGAGCCTCACTGCCCCATGCATCAGCCTTGGGGGCCCCTCAATGCTGCGTCCATCATCCCGGTCCAGGGACAGCAATGGCACTTATGCCATCAGTGGCTGTGAGGGCTGAACAGGCTGAGCAGAGCTCACTAAATGTGGGTTATGATTTTCATCAACAAGCTCTCTGGGAAAATCGGTGGGGCCCTCCCTGCCTGCCCAGCAACCTTCCCCAGGCTCACGGAGCGCTGCTCCCAGTCACCCCAGCAGCACCAAGCCCGAAGGGGCCCAGGCAGCCAGGAGGCTGCGGCTGGGAGAGGTGAGTCCCCTCCTCCCCACCCTCGCGGTGAAAGAACAAAGGGACTGACCTGTAGATGATGGTGACGATGAAGGCAGCGGCGATGATCACAATCAAGGCGGAGAACACTTGCCCGTAAACTGAAAAATGGATGGGTTCATTTAGATCTAAGTAAATAGAAAAGGAAGGAGAAGAAAAGCCGGCCCTCACCCCTGAGTCGGGTGCGGCCCTCCGTGGCTGCTGCCTGTGGTCAGCCCTCCTCACCCACCCTCCCCAGAGCCTCCAGGAGACTCATCTCCCTGGACATCTCCAAAGGCCCCCACCGGTAGACAAGGGCTCCCTGTGAGAGGTAGCTCGGGGTGGTGGTCGGCACGACCCTGAGGATACCTTGTGACCGCCCTGATCCCCGGGGGTGCGTGGAGAGATGGCGCTGGCTCCTCTGTTCCTGCTGTGCCCCCAGCTCCCCCAGCTCCATGGTTCCTCAATGCCCAGGCCAATTCCTCCCCTACGCTGAATACAAGGAAAATGCTGACTGGATCATAGACAGATGGTCTTGACTGGGCTTCTCTGTATTAAAAGGGGCTCCTGCAGTCCCCAAGTTTCTCGTGCCTTCTCCAACCCACTCTCAGCAGAAGTCAGAGCCTCCCAGGTGGCCCTGAGGGGCAGCCCAGGTAAGTGCACTCCCAGCCTCTCCCAGGGGGGGTTGATGGGGAGGAGGAACTACTCAGCCCCCTGAGCCTCCTCCTGGGGACTACCCACTGCTCAGAGACAGGGCCCTGTCTGTGCAAGAGGCCTGCGGGGCCAGCACTGCCCAGCACTGAGCGCTGACATCTGGATCTCTGCCAGCTCATTGGTTCAGGACTGGACCTCCTCAAGTCCTGACACTTATTCATGAGCATCACTCCTCCCGGAGTCCTTGGTCAAATAACATCCTCGCCTAGTGTTTGTTCTGCTGTGTTTCCTCCAGGCAATTGATGTAAGGAATTTTTTAATGAATCCAAGTAAAGTTCTTAAGTACGTGGCAGGTCACATAGACACAGTAATCAGATGTGATTTCCCTGGATGGCGCGTGGGGTTCCAAGGGCTGCTGTAAGAAAGTACCACGTACTGCGGGACTTCAAACAATAGAAACTGATTGTCTCACAGTTCTGGAGGCCAGAAGTCCAGGAACACAGTGTCGGCAGCGCCGTGTTCTTCTCAAAGGCTCCTGGAAAGGGTCCTCCCTGGCCTCTTCCTAGCTCTGGGGTGGCTGGCAATCCGGACGATCTGTTTGCAGATGCGTCACAGCAGTCTCTGCCGCCGTTGTCACGTGTCTGTCTTCCCTCTGTGTTCCTCTGTCTCTGTGTCTCTTCTCGTTTGACAAAGGCACCAGTCATTTTGGTGGGAGGGCTCACGCTACTCCATTGTGATCTCATTTTACCTAATTACAACCACAAAGACGCTTTTTCTAAATCAGGTCGCAGTCACAGGTACCAGGGATCTGAACTTCAACATATGCGTTGGGTGTATACAACCACCCCAGAAGCGAGGCTGTGGGTGCAGAGAAAGTGGCCACCCGGGCACACAAGCCAGCTTCCAGCGGGATCTGTGCTCCCTGGACTAATCACAGGGCCTCCAGCAATGGATGAGGTACCCAGGATTCTTTCCATGGGGATTGAAGTCAGAAATGAGAGGGGGTTAAAGCCAGCTCATGGGGGTAACCCAGAGCCTCGATTTTCCTCCTGCCGAGCTGACCTCGCAAGGAACGGTGAAGTACACAATGGGCAGTCCAGGAGATTTCCTCAAGGAGAGGCTGAAGAAGGGAACGAGGCTTGGGGTCGTGTGCTCTCGGATAACAGGCGTGTACCAAGGAGCACACTGGGAAACTGCTTGTCGAAGGTTCTTCCAATCAGCTGGCTTATTTCTTTAAGCAAGGACTGTCCCATGGAAACTTGCTTACCTGAGGAGGGTAACGGTGGGGCAGACTCACCTCCAAATCTCCAGGGCCACCATAACCAGCTTCCAGGATGGCCTCCTGAGCTTCACCTCCCAGGATTTACACCCTAGATAGATGTTGCCACACTGAACAGCGCTGATCCTTGGAGCCAAAGGAGACCCCAGAGTCTAACACCCAAGGCCACATGAAAAAGACATTGCAGCTTCTCCCCTGTTCTCTCTTGGGCCACTTGCTCTGGGAAAGACTGAAGCCCTTATGGTGAGGAGAAGAGGCCTCCTATAACATCTGGCATCAACTTCTCAGCAACATCTGGAACGCCAAGCCTTCAGGTGACTGCAACCTCGCTCAGCATCTTGACTGCAATCTCATAAGACACCTAAGCCCAATCCACCCAGCAAAGCCTCTAAGTTGCTTTAAGCCACTAAGTTTTGGGGTAATTTGTCACACAGCAATAGAAGATGAATCTGAGAGGTAGCAGAGAGCTTGCCCAGAGAGCCTGCACTTAAATGCTGTTGAACAAACAATCTGTTGAATTGAAATGCACAAACAAACGATAGGGTGAATTAAGAGCTTCCATGAGTCCGGCCGGGCATGCCAATTAGTGGCTCATGCCAATAATCCCAGCACTTTGGGACGCCGAGGTGGGCAGGTCATGAGGTCAAGAGATCGAGACCATCCTGGCCAACATAGTGAAACCCCATCTCTACTAAAAATACAAAAATTAGCTGGGCGTGGTGGCGTGCGCCTGTAGTCCCAGCTACTCCGGAGGCTGAGGAAGGAGAATTGCTTGAACCAGGGAGGTGGGGGTTGCAGTGAGCCAAGATTGTGCCACTGCACTCCAGCCTGGTGCCTGGCGACAGAGTGAGACTCTGTCTCAAAAAAAAAAAAGCTTCTGTGAGTCAAGAAGGTAACCCTGAAATTCTTGAACTCCAGGAAATGCTTTATTTCTTAGTATGACTTTGTGTCTTAGTTCATGGAATTTATTCAAAATGATATGAGTGAGAGACACACATAGGTGCCAGGTGCAGTGGCTCACATCTGTAATCCCAGCACTTTGGGAGGCTGGAGCTGGTGGATCACCTGAGGTCAGAAGTTCGAGACCAGCCTGGCCAAAATAGTGAAACTCCGCCTCTACTAAAAATACAAAAATTGCCTGGGCATGGTGGCATGCGCCTGTAATCCCAGCTACTCGTGAGGCTGAGGCAGGAGAATCACTTGAACCCGGGAAGCAGAGGCTGTAATTAGCCAAGATTATGTCACTGCACTCCAGCCTGGGTGACAGAGGAAACTCCATCTCAAAAAAAAAAAAAAAAGAGAAAGCCACACAAACATAGATAGTCAGCGTCTTAGCATTCTACTGTCAGAATGTCTCCTCACATCTTCATATGTGCTCATGTTCTTTGTCCTTGATGCCAAGCTCCTAAAGACGGAGACTCAACCCCAATGATGCTTTCTGTACATGTCTGTCTAGCAACACAGAACATATCTATGGCTTATCATAAACCACAAACTCTGGTTGATCTTTCAGAAATAGCAGCAATTGAAGAAAGGATAATTTTCTTTAAGAAATAGCTCGGTAAATTTTCCCCAAATATAGTTAAACAAAAGTTTTGAAATCATCTCAGCAAGTCCCATGAAGAAACTGAAGTCAGATACTTAGAAGAAATGACATGTTAAATAACATACCCTAAATCAAGACTGAAGAATGAAGGCAAGTCTTTCTCTTTGAATTCCCAATTCTTTCTGAAAGATCTAATGCTAATTCCCCAATTCATATTCTTAATAATACAGATTATGCCATAACACAATGTGCACTTCAAAGCAGCCAATTTAAGAAGTTGGTGAAAGGTTTTCATAACATGGAATTATGTGCACAAAGAGCTCACGCTACCCTGTCACTGAATACTACAACCTGCACAGCACAAAGGTTTGTTCGTCATTTTGAATGAGAAAGATGTCAAAGAAATGAAAAGTAACGTGGGGGCACAGTGAGAGCCCCAAGGCAGGACCCACTGCCCAGGCTCTTCCTGCAGACCCCACAGGCCTGGAAGAAGTCAGGAGTCAAGAAAAGCACAGCCATGCAACCCAGCTATTAAAGTTGGAATGATGGAAAGAGCTAATGGTTGCTTCTATGCAAAAATGATATACCCTCTTGCAAAACAGTGAGCCCTCTCCAAGTCAAAACTATTCTTGAGAGGTTGTATTCTCTTCTGGGTTCCTTCTAACACCAGTCATGAAGCTGCTATAGAGTATAAGGCTCACTTTCAAAATGAATGACAGGCATGCAGCGATTGTTCTAACTTAAGCCAAGTTTGGCATACATACCAACACTCACAAATGGGCAGCGCCTGCACAGCAGTCTGCACGGTACTCTGATAAGAAGGTGCTCAGGGGATAGGAGAGGTGGCAAAAGCAGCAGCAGTAGCAGCTTGGATGTGAGTTCCCTTCCTAGCTGTGATCTTCCTGGAATGACGCATTTACACCACTTTACATGGTTGGATCTCTGTTTCACTGGGATGTAAGGAAATTGGAATCATTACTCATTATATGGAGAAGATTGAAAGAATAAACTTAAATACCTTTTAGATGCTGATGTTTGCTGCTTTTAGGAGCCTTAAATGGTAAACTTCTCAGAAAAATTAAGTTGTATAAGTGCCTTGGAAACTGTAGTTCTGTAAGAAGTCCAACTCCATGATGGAAATGAATTGAGCGTGACTGTGAGCATCTGCTGCTCTCTGCATGTGAAATGTGAGCAGCAAACCCCCATTCCACAAAAGAAAAACAAAATGATGACAAGTGCCAATGCAGCAAACCATGGCCAAGTCAGTACCCACTGCCATGAGCTCAGCTTCAGGAGCACTGGCACGTGCCCCAGAGGACGAGCTGCTGGAATGAAGCCATGTGAGAGGTCGTTCAACACTGGAAGGCCTGGAACCCAAAACCATCTCTCAAGTAAGATTCTGGCTAAAGGGCATGGGTTGTAGGATGAGATAGGTGAGACAGGTGAAGGAGAATGGACTCCTTTGGGAAAAAGCACTACATCTTGTTGTAACTCTCACTAACGATTATGTACTGGGCTAGGGCTTCAGCAAAGCCCACAATTAACTTTCAGGGTGATATCAGCAAAAATGGCAGAGTGAAGCACCCCCCCCACCCTGCCAATTTCTTCCCCCATAAAAGCAATGAGAATACTAGCAAAATCATCAGAGGAAAGTTTTCTAGAAATCCATAAATTAACCAAAATCTTGCGGAAATCTGTTTATTTGAGGCAAACAACTGAATCTCAGTAAAAGAGCAAGCTTGGACCTTTTATCTAGGCTGGCTCCCATCTCTCCTGCCCACCCTCCATGTAGCTTGAAAATCAACAGCCTAAAATCAGGGTAAAGTCAGCAGCCTGGCAGCCACTGTGGGGGTGGAAGCTCCTTCAAAGCCCCATGCCCAGAGAATTGTCATTACTTGATCTATCTGGTGTTTCCTTGGAAAATCATCTTTATTTGAACTGAACTCATTTAGTGAGAACAGCTTTTTCTCTAGGCATCTGTTAGAAACAATCAGAAGCAATTGAAAATCGTTTCACTGGCTAAAGTGGTGAATACCATTGGGGAAAAACAAAAGGTTAACCAAAAAGCTTATCATAAAAAAATCTGGGAAATAAGATGTGCATAGAGAGCTTTGAAAAGCTCTGACACATTCCTGGGAATCTACAGGGCATGGACATGTCCAGTGCTATGGGCTTTTCAAGGCAAGACCTACCATGGCCTTGGGACTTCACCTCTGGCTGACTTGAGGATCTGCATAAGCAGGAAGTGAAGGCTAAGGCAGAGCTAGAAATATTCTGACTTTGTGGAAAGTGTGGCTCAGCATGTACACAGAACCCCTCTGCAAAGTCTGAGAGGCTTATGTTTCCAGGCTTCTAAAAAGATTTTTGTCTAGTCATTAGCTAGCTAGTAACTACCCAAGATGAGTTTTTAGTGGTCGCACATCACAAAGAATAAAGATATACTGAATTAGTTTAGGAAAGTCATCAACCACAACAAACAGCAGCAACAATAAAACCTGGGGAGGTGAAAGAACCTGATTCTCAGAGTTGCTATATTATCTTACCTAAAATGTCCAATTTTAAAGAAAGAAAAATGTTAAACATACAAAGAAATGAAGATGTATGGCCATACACATAAAAAAATGCCACTACTAGAAATCATCACTGAGGAAGCACAGACATTGGACTTACTTGACAAAGACTTTAAATCAACCACTATAAGCATATTCAAAGAACTAAAAGAAATCATGTCTAAAAGCCTAAATAAAAGTATAAGAATAATATTTCATTGATATGGTTTGCTCTTTGACCCACCCAAATCTCATGTTGAATTGAAATCCACACATGTCAAGGGAGGGACCTGGTGGGAGATGATTGGCTCATGAGGGCAGTTTACTCCATCATGTTCTTATGATAGTGAGGGAGTTCTCATGAGATCCAGTGATTTAAAGTGTTTGGCACTTCCCTCCCCACAACCTTGCTGCCATGTAAGACATGCCTTGCTTCCCCCCTTCACCTTCTGCCATGATCGTAAATTTCCTGAGGCCTCCTCAGCCATGCAGGACTCTGAGTCAAATAAACCTCTTTCCTTTATAAATTACCTGGTCTTGGGTAGTTCTTTATAGCAGTGTAAAAAAATGACTAATACATTCATCGAATCGAAAATGTCAACAGAAATATAGAAATCATTAAGAAAAAACAAAAAAGAAATTCTGGAGTTGAAAGTACAGTAACAGAAATGAAAAATTCACTAGAGATGCTCAACAGCAAATTTAAGCAGTCAAAAGAATCAGTAAACTTGAAGATAGGTCAATGAGATTACCCAGTTTAAGTAACAGAAAGAAAATATAATCAAGAAAAATTAATAGCGCCTTAGAAGTCTGTGGGATACCATAAAGTCTACCACATGCACATAATGAAAGTCCAGAGGGAGAGAAGACAGATAAAAGAACAGAAAGAATATTCAAAGAAATAATGGTAAAAAAATTCCTAAGTTTGGTTAACATTAATCTACACATCCAAGAAGCTCAGTGAACTCTGAGTAGGATAAACTCAGAGAGATCCACACCCAGACACCTGGCAAACTTCAAAAGACAAAGAGAGAATCTTTAAAGCAGCATGAGAGAAGTGACATATTATACACAAAGGAGTCTTAAGATTGACAGAAGTTTCTCATCAGAAACCATGGGAGGCCAGAAGGCAATGACATAAAACATTCAAAGAGCTGACAGAAAGACTGTCAACTAGCAATTTTATATACAGCAACTCTATGCTTCAAAAATGAAGGGTAAATTTAGACATCCTAGGTAAACTAAGTCAGAATATTCATCACTGGCAGAGCTTCTTTATAAGAAATACCAAAGGGAGTCCTCTAGGATTAAATGAAAGAAGAGTAGACAGTAAGTCAAATCCACATGAAGTAACAAAGAGCACCATTAAGGTGCTCAATAGATGCAGAAAAGTAATCTGATAAAATCCAACACCCTTTCACAGTAAAAACACTCAACAAAGCAGGAAGAGAAGGGAGTTTTCTCAACTCATGTGTTTCCAAGTTGTTTCTTACATTTACTATTAATAGATACATGGCATCTAGGAAAACCCACAGTTAACACTGTACTTAATGGTGAAACACTGACAGCTTCTCCTTAAGATCAGGAACAAGATAAGGCTTCTGCTCTTTCTAATTCTTTTCATCATTGAACTGGAGGTTTTAGTCAGAAACTAGGCAAGAAAATGAGCTAAAAGCTATCCATATTAGGAAGAAAGTAGTAAAACTATATTTTCAGATGCCATGATCTTGTATGCAAAAAGAATCCTAAGGAATAAACTATAAAACTAATAAAATGAGCAAGTTCAACAAGGTTGCCTGATGCAAAATCAGCATATAAAAATCAATTATATTTCTAGATGCTAGCAATAGACAATTTGAAAATGAAGTTAAGAAAACAATTCCATTTATAATAACATTAAAAATGGCAAAATACTTTGGAATAAATTTAATTTAAAAAGCTCAAGTACACTGAAAACTATAAAACATTGAAAAAAATTAAAGACTAAATAAACGGAAAGACATCTCCTGTTCATGGACCAGAACACTTACTATGTGTTAAGATGTCAGTACTCCCCAAACTGTACACAGATTCAACACAGCCCCAATCAAATGGCCAAAAGACCTCTTTTTTTTTTTTGCAGAAATTGACAAGCTAAATTTGATATGGAAATGTAAGGAACTCATAGTAGCCAAAATAATCTTGAAAAAGAAGAACGAATGTGAAGCACTCAAACATCCTGATTTCAAAATTCACTGCAAAGCTACATTAATCAAAACTGTGGTACTGGCTAAGGTTAGACATATAGATGAACAGGATAGAATTGAGAATCTAGAAATAAACTCTCCCTTTTATGGACAAATGATTCTCTACAAGCGTATCAATTTAATGGGAAAAGAAGAATCTTTCCAACAAACGATGTTGGGACAAGTGGATATTCACACACAAAATAACGAAGTTGGAAACCTTCCTTGCACCAGACACAAAAGTTAACTCAAAAAGGATCAAAAGACCTAAATGTGAGAGTTATAACCATAAAACTTTTAGAAGATATTACAGGTATAAATCTTTGCAACCTTGGATTAGGCAATGGTTTCTTAGATGTGACACCAATGCACATGCAACCAAAGGAAAATTTGATAAAATGGACACCATAAAAATTAAAAATATTAGTGCTTCAAAGGACACTATCAAAAAAGAAGAAAAGACATGTAAGAGAATAGAAGGTATTTGCAAGTCATATCTCTAATAAGAGCTTAATATCCAGAATATACAATGAACTCATACAACTCCATAACAAAAAGACAATTAACCCAATTTAAAATCAGGCAAATGACTTGAATACACTTTTCATCCAGAAGATATCCAAATAGCAAAAAAAAAAAAAAAGGAAAAAAAAGCAATAGTGGTGAGCATTATTCATTAGTATAATACAAACCAAAACCACAATGAGATACAACAGCACACCCAATACAACGGCCATAAATAAAAGGACAACAAGTGTTGGTGAGGATGTGGAGAAATTGGAACTCTCACACGTTGCTGAGGGGACTGTCAAACGGTATAGCCACCCTGCGAAACAGTTGGGAAGTTCCTTAAAAGTTTAAGCATAGAGTCAATATATGATCCAGCAATTCCATTCCTAGGAATTTACCCAAGAGAAGCACAAACATCTTTGCATGAAAACGTATATACAAATGTTCAGAGCGGCATCATTCATATCAGCCAAAAAGCGGAAACAACCCAAATGTCTATAAACTGACAGGTGGCTAAACAAAATGTGGTACATCATGCAGAGAAAGTTATTCAACGGTAAAGAGAAATCAAGTACGGACAGCTGCTACAACACGGACGAGCCTTGAGAACTATGTAAGTGAAAGAACCACAAGTCGTGTGGTTCCATTCACGTGAAAAGTCGATAACAAGGAAATCCATAGAGAGATTAGTGGCTGCCAGGGGCCAGAGCAAGGGAAGGACAGGACATGACTGCTAATGGGTGTGAGGTTTCTTTCTGGGGTGGCGCAAATGTTCTGGAATCAGTGGTGAAGACTATACAATGTGAATATATTAAAAGCCACTGAATTGTATACTTTAAAAGGGTGAATTTTATGGTATAGTATCTTGATAAAAATAATAACTGAAGCCACTTCCAACTGACTTTATCTGTAATCAGAGGAAGGCATGCGACCCTGGGAATCCCAGGGGTCCCTGGAAGCGGAGGCTGGGGCAGCAAGGAGTCTGATCCCGAGTCTCTACAGCCAGAATCTGCAGGGGCCGTTGTCATCAGAAAACTTCCCAACTATTGGTGGTATCCATCGTGACCTCTCGTTTGCCTCTGAGAAGCCAAAATTCATCTTTTTTGATGAGGTGCCAAATCTTCACACTAAGCAGGACAGACGCCCTCCCTGCAGCGAGCCAGAATCCCATCAGCGCTTTGTTTCTGGACTGTTTTTGTGCCCGGAATGTCCCTGTAATCTCATAGGAGCTGGCTTAGGGCTTTACATCCACAGGACTGGACAGTCCCCACGTAATCAAGCAGTCTAGCCTGAAAATGCATTTAAAACTTGTTTTTCTTTTTCCTCTCCTCTGCTAGTCTCACGATGCAGAAAGCTTACTGCAGAAAATTTTTGTTCTCCTTAGTCTTAAAATATAGCCTTGGAGGCCTGGCGCAGAGGCTCACGCCTGTAATCCCAGCACTTTGGACGGCTGAGGAGGGTGGATCATGAGGTCAAGAGATCGAGACCATCGTGGCCAACATGGTGAAGCCCCATCTCTACCAAAAAAATACAAAAAGCTGGGTGTGGTGGCGCATGCCTGTAGTCCCAGCTACTCGGGAGGCTGGGGCAGGGGAATCACTTGAACCAGGGCGGCAGAGGTTGCAGTGAGCCGAGATTGCACCACTGCACTAGTCTGGTGACAGAGCAAGACTCTGCCTCAAAAAAGAAAAGAAAAAATATATACATATATAGCCTTGAAATGTACTTTCTTTGCAACACACACCCCCTAGCCCGTGCACATTTATCTGTGTGCTGGCATTTAAACATGGGCTTACTTAGAAGCTCTAGGGGCTCATTCTGAGATAGACCAAGCATGGAGACCGAGCTGCACAATACCAGAGGTCACCTGGAGGCGGTGAGTCTGCGACCAGCCACAGAGATGGCGCCAGCCCGCAGTGCAGGCGGGCCACAACTAGAGACAGCCACCGGAACAAGAGCCTCAGCCCTCAGAGTGGGTGGGCTGTGGCTTGCGACACCCTCCAGGACGAGACCCTCAGACTTCACGGCAGAACCCTCCCACGTGCCTCCCATGCTGAGTTCCTGGCTTGAAGCCTCTCTCCCCAGCCTGCAGTTGGAAGCACAAGTCAGCACCTCCCTGCTGCTCGCTTTGGAAATAAAGTCACTTTCCCTCCACTTGTTACTGGCTTTGCAAGCGGTGAGCAGCTGAGCTCACACTGGTCACACCAGCAGGCCACGACTCAGTAATTTCCACCAGTCGCTCTTTCCCATCAGTCACTGTCTGACTTTCTAAGCCCTACTAGGTGCAGGGAACGAAGACCTGGCGCCTGGTCTCTGAGGGCTGAGTCTAGTAGGAAATGCAGGAGAAAGAAGTAAAGGAGGAAGAAGAAACGGCCCTGAGGGGCACAAAGCCAGGGCGCCGCTCCTCACTTTGGGGAGCTGAGGGTAGAGAAGGGGCACAGGGAGGGTTTGGAAGTCAGCTGTAAGGAAGCCTGGAGCTGTGAGAGGGCATCGCCATCCAGCGCCTCTACCCGTAAGGGCCGAACCATTCCCTCCTGAGGGCTGCCGTACTCCTGTCCCCCTCCCCCCACAGTGCAAAAAGCCCCTTCACCCTCATTTCCAGAAGGGCCCTCACGGGACAAGGAAACGCATGAAGCCTCCCGTGGTGCATGATGAGGGCTTGGAAATTCGAAGATCTCCACCACACAGAAGGCCAGTGCCTCTCAGGAGGTGGGACCCCAATGCCCTTCATGCGCGCTTCCTCCCCCTTCCCTTTGAATACATTTGACACCTAGACGTGGGCTCTGAATGGGGGCACACCTCCCTCCGGAAGCCTTCATGGGGATGGGGAGTGGCAACACCTCCAGCCCCCGCATGCCACCCACCGGCGCCCATTGTCCTCACTTCACCCTCGCGCTGCTTGAGGGGCTGGAGGGGCTGCCGGCAGATCCTCATGTCTGCTCTGGCTTCTAGTGCAACACTGAAGCAGCACACATGTCCCCAGTCAGGACCAAGCGGCTCTGCTGTCCTCACGGCGCCAGTAGTGGACAAGGTCAGCTCCACCTGATGGGCTCACCGCACGGCCGGCCACTGGCCTGGGCCCTGCCTGCACCACAGGTTTCTGCAGCGCTGTTTCCTCAAATCCAACTTTGCAACCACCCAGAACGGCCAGATTCCTCCCTGAATCTGGAGGAATCAGATTCCGCTATCAGTCCCCATGCATGCCCTGGCCAGCCCGTGTGGGAATGCAACCCCTCTGGTAGCTTAAATCACACTCACAGGCCCTCCAGGTCAAGCCCCACTCAGAGTCTACCGCCCCCCTAGCACAGAGAGGAGAGTGGCCAGAGAGCAACACAAAGGCATTTCCAGCAGAGACCCTGGGAAAGGGAGACGGGCAGGCGGCGGTCAGCGTGGACACTGGCTACCTCAGCTTCTGCCTTGAGGTGGCCGGGGCAGCTACTCACTGGGAACCACTTTCTCGTAGCAGACGCCTTTGTAGAAGCAGCACCCAAGCTCCTTGCATCGGTCCCTGGAGACGTTGTAGTCACAAATGTCATACAGAGGAATGTCACACACTGCAAAAGCACAGACACACACAAGCGTCACCCCCAGAAACAAAGCCGCTCCGATCTCCACTGAAGAACCTGGGAACCGGTGGGGGGAGCCGCTGCAGGCTTGTGTTGTGGTTTTGTTATTTTCTAAATTATGCATCATGCAAATCTTTATTTGAAACTAAGACCCGGAGTAAATTAAATTTTGGAGCAAAATAATGTCAAGTCAATTACACAGAATAATGCAGGGCCCGCTAATGATTAGGAGACAATACATCTCTGCACAGTGGCAACAGAGCCCACAGAAGGCAACGGGCTCACACAATGGGGACTTGGGAGTTCGGGAGGGAGCGTGTGATTAATTCACACTTCAGCATACAGGAGTTAGAATTAGCAGCATGGGCTGGGGATTATTTCAGAATTTTAAAACTTGCATCAAAAGGACAGAAAGTTTGATGCCAGCTTTGACCGGAAGGGAGAGGAAGGGAAGACCATGAGTGGGCGGCAGGTGGCGGGAGGCAGGAGGAAGCGAGCGGGGCAGCTCCTGGCAGGCGGCCCTGCCGTGGACTTTGGCAGCCTCACACCTGCTCAGGCCCGAGGGATGTGGCTCCCTCCACTGGGCATGAGCCACCGGGGGACTGGGCTGGCTGCTGCAGGAGATTCCTGCAGGTAAGGGCCCAGGGTGCCAAAGAGGCCTTTGCTGGGCGAACCACAGAGAGGACAGCCCAAGCCACTGGAGGTCCTCCCCAGCCCCTCTGTAAGTTGTTCCGTGGGGCCAGGGGACGGGAGGGGAGCTGCCTGGCCTTCTGGCCCTTGAGGAACCCCATTTGTGTTCCTTAGGGTTGATTTCGTCTTTCGTATTAAAGGGTTGCCCGTGGAACCTGCCATTCCTAATCCCCTTCCCCAGACACCCCCATTTCAGGTTTGCAAATGCCACGGCTGCAGCCTCACCCTCTGTCAGATGCATCCTGTGCCCAGGAGCCTTGCAGAGGCGATGCCCTACCTTCCACAGCAGAGTGCCCAGGCAGGCTGAAGTCACCGCTGCTGCCACCCTCTCCTCCCTCAGCTGCACGGGGTGGCTATGTGTGGCTTGAGCTGACCTCCCACGTGGGGAGCGGCTGGGGGAGCCGGGAAGAAGCCCCACAGCAGCAGACAGGTCCTGCACAGCCAGGCTCAGAGGGGCCTGCGATGGTGGCCAGTCACAAGCTGTGGCTGGACAGACAGTCCCCCATGCTGCACGCAGCAGCCCATGTGTCTACAGCAGGTGACGAGGAGGGCTTTGCTCCCAGGGCGTCCAGGCATCCTGGAGTGCAATCCCAGGGTGAACACAGTGTCACAATTTCACAGACACTACCTACAGGCAGCTCCCGGAGAATTCAAAGTCCACCACTGCCTCCACTTTCCAATGCGGATGATGACAGCAGCCGCACAGCAAACACCCGCCAGCACCCGGCTCGTGAGGGCCGCAGGCGCCTCCGCCCCATCAGACACCTTCCTGCGCCCGGCTCGTGAGGCCTGCAGGCGCCTCCGCCCCATCAGACACCCACCTGCGCCCGGCTCAGGATACTGCAGGCGACTCCACCCCATCAGACACCCGCCTGCGCTCGGCTCGTGAGGCCCGCAGGCGACTCCATCCCATCAGACACCCGTCAGCGCCTGGCTCAGGATACTGCAGGCTCCTCCACCCTATCAGACACCCACCAGCACCCGGCTCGTGATGCCCGCAGGTGCCTTCACCCCATCAGATGCCCCCCTGTGCCCAGCTCTTGATGACTGCAGGCTCTTCCACCCATCTGGGAAGATTCAGATGAAACTCAGGATCCCACAAGCTTGGACACAGCAGGGCTGGGACCCACAGTGACCTCTGGCTTCCGAGTCCTGCTCTGTCCGTGGTGCCAGGCGCCCTTCCCACCATCCCCAGATGAGAGAGAAGCCCCAGTGGCGCAGAGGCAGCTGCTCACAGAGCCAAGAGAACAAAGGTTTCCAGAGACTTGCTCCAGTGACAGCGGATGTTTAATTTCAGCAAAGAGCCTGAGCAGGAAATACACCACTGAACCAAGCATCATTTTCATTCATAAAGTGATTCTCTTCGACATCACTACGCAAACATTCATGCCTTATTTCTCCTTTTGAAGGTTTTACTATTTTAAAATAGTAGTTGCTTTCCTGCCTTGTTTTAAAAACTCAGTCCCACCGCATCTGACCACCCAGCCGCGGGATCCAGCCAGTCCTCCCGCCTCTTCCCCCATCCCATTTTCCTCCCCTCCACAGCCACCGTCCTCCTCCCGAACCTCCGTGACGCTGCCATGCATTTTTTAAATCCATTGGACCCCGAAAAGTCTCTCAAACATTTCCATTCCTAGCCTCACATCCACCCTCCTCCACAACCTGTAATAGACTTTGAGATTGGAGTAAGGTGAGCTTTCTGGGCAGGTACAGGTCACAGCTGCCACTGAGAGGGCCAAGGTGGGCTTCCCACGTGGTAGGGGGTCACACAGCCACCAAGGGGGCTGAGGTGGGCTTCCCACATGGTAGGGGGTTGGCAGGGGTCACACAGCCGCCAAGGGGGCAGAGGTGGGCTTCCCACGTGGTAGTGGGTCACACAGCCGCCGAGGGGGCCGAGGTGGGCTTTCCACGTGGTGGGGGGTCGGCAGGGCTGACGCAGCTCCCTGCTCCCTCTAGAACACCACGGGCAGCTTGCCCCCTGCACAAGCTCCGGACGCCCAGCCATGGCACTGGCAGCAGTGTCTCCAGCAGGCCCTCCACACACCCCGCACCACAGCCAGGGCAGCCTGAGTGTGGGGCTCACCACCTGGCTCTCTCCTGTGCTCCCCCAGAGTCGCGACAGCGTGGCTGGGAAGGAGAGAAGGAGCCGTTGGCTGGGCCTGGTTATGGGAGGGGAGGCGCTGCCTCAGAATGGCAGGGCAACCACGTTCCTCCTGATCTGCTGAAACGAGGCTGGGACGAGGTCTGTCCATCTAAAATGAGCTGAGTGCCTCCTGGAAGGAGCCACCCTGGCTCAGGGGGGCCGGGTGAGGTGGGGCCCGTGGACTGAGGCTTCTAAGCTGGTCCCATGAGTCTGTGGCATCACCTCGTCTGCAGAGAGGGCAAGCCCAGGGAAGCCGCCAATCCCTGGGGACAGTGGGGCTCCCATCACTCCTCGCTCGTCCTACATCCCCCAGCCTGCCACCACCTGGGCTCCTAACACGCCCATGCCTGCATGGTGGCAAACGTCTGAATGTTTGACAGTCTCTTCATTGCACATTTTCTGCTTCTGCAGCAGGAGAGGAAGGTTCAGGAGGGGGATGGTGCCAGAGAGGCGCAGCTCTGAGGCCAGGGCTCTCCGAGCCAGGCAGGGAGGCATAGCCATTTTAAACGTGGCTGAGCATTCCGTGGCATTTCTCCTTCCTGTGCTCCGTCCTCCTCCCTTCCCCTGTCTCTGTGAAATGCACACTTGCAGGAATTCTTCCCAGGGGAGGAGCCAAGCGCAGAGACTCTTGCAGGAGCAGCACCGGGTCCTCCATCTGACAACCCATCCAAGTCCCTCTGCCACCTCGTTTGCCCCCGTGATGAGGCAGCCGGTTGGCTAGCAGGGGACAGACTGTGGTCACTTCCTAGAGAAGCAGCGGCAGACAGCGCCATGACCTCACAGCGCCATGGAGGCTCGCAGCACTCCTGAAGCTTAGCCTCACTGTTGGGAGCTGCTCCCCAGAAAGGCAGGCATCAGGCTGGCCTCCAGGGGACACCTCCAAGCCACACTGCCCCACAGCCCCCAAGAATGTCCCAGCTCAGGGTTCCTGGTAGCACAGCTATGGACAGCCAGACCCGAACACAGAGGTTTCCGAAGACAAGCCAGGTGGGAAGAGAAGACGAGCGTCTGAGTACGATGGCAACAGGAAACACGGCGAGGCTCTCGGGAGACGTGCCGGGGATCACAGCTGCCACCAGCACCCCAGAGACCATCAGCGGGCCTGGCCTGCACACCCCTTTCTATCTGTGAGCTGTGACACCACCTGGAGTTCGGCTGAATGTGTCTTTCACAGCAGATGTCATAACGTAAAAATCTCTGAAACTGGAGACCCATTTTCTTGACACTGATCTTGAAGCTGCATATCCAGTTATCTTACGACAGAAGACGCCAGTTCTCCCAGCATTCAAGCATCAGAACAAGGAAGGAAGGTGAGGAGGAGGAGGAGGAGGAAGCTGGGCAGGGATCACAGCGGGTTCGGGGAGCTGGCAGGTGTGTGCAGCGGGTCGTGCGTGTGGTCATTCCTGCCTGTCACATGTGTGAATGTGGATGGGGGTCTGGGGCGTGCAGGGCCACGGATCCCCGGGATTCAGACACAGAGACCTCTGAGACACGTCCATGGACCCCAGAGCCTGTGGTGAGAGCGCAGAGGCTGGTGGCTTCATACAAGCCACTCGGAGAACACACACTGTGTGGAAAGAGTGTAGAAACACTTTTGCAGAAACTTTTATTTAGGGAAGGAGTTGACATCCGTCTTTGGGCAGCAGCTGAGGCTGCAGTACCCCAGTACAGGCACAGCCTCCAGCCGGGGCTGAGCGTCCCACACACGGCTCTTCCCCAGGGGCCGCCTGGCATCCTCCTGTCCTCATTTCTGCTCCCGCAACCCCAGGTCACCCACTGCCCTGGGCCATGTGAACCTGGCACCCCGGGAGCTGGCCTCAGGCCACCACCTGCTAGGGGGCTGCCTGGAGGCCCAGCTGCCTCCTGTCCCGGTGAGCGAGTGTGGACACAGGGAAGCCCAGCAGGGCTGCGTGGAAGGGAACGTGGACAGGACTCTGCAGCACATGGGGAGGGGCTGCAGAGCTGGTGGGCTTGGAGGCCAGAGTCTACCCCGAACTGGCCTCAGAGCCTCTTCTGCATCTGGAAGGTTGTGCAGAGAAAGACAGGAAGAATTGGCTGCTTCTTGGGCTGAGACCCAGGGTTGGGTGGCAGAGAGGGCCTGAGCTGCAGGAGCCTCAGGGCCAGTTAAATGTTCCGGCTGCCCACCTGCCCACTGTGGCCACCAGTGGTACAGACACGTGAGCCAGCTCCAAGCCGGGACAACGCGGGCCTTGTCATTCATTTCACAGCCTCCCTATGCCCCTAAAGGAATAGAAACACTTGCAGAACAGCCACGCCAAGGTCTGCAAAGGATGACAAAGACAACGTCGACTCCCTGCATTCGTCCTCCAGTCCACGAGGACAGGCCGTGCGGGAGCACACGGGGCATCGCCTGCACATGCCAGGAGCCGGGTGGGCCTGGCCATGCAAGGTGAGAGGACTCCAGCCCGGGGGCAGCTTGGGCAGTGCCCTGGGTGACCTGGCACACCTGAGATGACCCCCACTAGTCCCACACACCCTAAGAAGGGGCGCCAGCCTCCAGCAGCCCCCCGGGCCCCCTCACACAGGAGTGGCCAGGCCCAGTAGCAGCAGCTTGTACCCATAAGAGCCGCTATGCTTGCGGCCCTGAAGCAGAGACCAGGAGGGTGGTCCCCAAGGGCTGGAGAAGGGACGGCTCTCTCCCCTTGGGCTTGCCCAGGCTACAGGGCCATCTTGCCAGGAGACGACAGAGGCCACGCCAGCCAGCCACGAGAGCACCCGCTCCCTTGGGGCCCAGGTGGAGGCCTCCCACTCTGCCTGGGGTGCGTCTGGGTCAGGAACTGCAAAGACTCTGACTATGTCCAAAGAGGCAGCTGCCCCTCTGGTGTGACGAAGCCTGGTGGCTGGCTGGCCTTGGAAGGCATCGAAGGCTGGCAGATGCCACACATTCCTGGCACCTGGGCCGCCCTCTCCTGTGAGAGCTGCAGGGCCGGGTGCGGCTGTGGGCAGGTGCTCAGTGGCTGCCAGCAGCTCTGCCGGCCTGGGAAGTGCTCCCGAGTCTACCTTCCCAGCAAAGGAAACAACACAAAACAACCTCATTCATTTTCTTTTTCTTCCATTTTCTGGTTTTTTGTTTGTTTGTTTTTGAGATGGAGTCTCGCTCTGTCACCCAGGCTGGAGGGCAGTGGCACAATCTCAGCTCATTACAACATCTGCCTCCTGGGTTGAAGTGATTCTCCTGCTTCAGCCTCCGGAGTAGCTGGGATTACAGGTGCCACCACCACAACCAGCTAATTTTTGTAATTTAGCAGGACAGGGTTTTGCCACATTGGCCAGGCTGATCTCAAACTCCTGACCTCAGGTGATTCACCCACCTCAGCTTCTCAAAGTGCTGGGATTAGAGGCACAAGCCACCACGCCCGGCAAATTTTCTTGTTTTTCTTTCTTTTTTGTTATTATAAAAGCAGTGCATAAATACAAGCTCAATTAAGAAAAAAAAACAAAAAACAGTTCAAGTAGCAGGTAAACCTGAGTCATGGAGGGTGGCATCTCCCGCCTCTCCCAGGGAGGCGAGAACTTCCAGAATCTTCCTTTTCCTGACTCTAAGTTACTGCCATCCCCCATCTGTGTACACTAACAGCTCACGTGGGAGAAAGCCACACCCCACATAGCTCCTTCCACTCCAGTGGCGAGGGTCTGTTTCAGGGTTGGTTGCCCGGGTGGGGAAAGGGAACCAGGAGCTTCTTCATTGTTGAGAAACATTTTTCCCTAAAAAAATGTCTCTCTTGCAATAAACATTATGAAGCAGTTGAAGTGGCTCTTCAGCACCTCAAGGACAAAATGCCTTTGACACGTTAACCCCTCGAAATAGTTAAATGTAGTTCTTCATCTAGAAAACCTCAGGTTCAGGTGGATTTTGTAATAACATTTTCAGCAATGAAGACTTCACAGCGTTTTCCCAGGTTATTTTCTGAACACACATTTCTCTGCCCTGCCCTCCTAGCCAGGCCTGGGACCGGGACCCCCTGTCTGCACCTCGGGCTGAAGCAGCTCCTACCCGCGTCCCAGCTCGGGCGGCTTCCCTCCATACCTGTGAATTGCTTCAGGAGGTGCAGCGGGGGCTTCTTGACTTCCGGCACATATTTCATTGTCGCTGCTGACAGACAGATGCAGGGGCCGAGCAGACCTGGAAAACAGCAGCGGTCAGCAGCCCCAAGGATGTCGTTCAGGCAGTGGACGGGTCATACCAGGAGGGAGTGCTCAGCGACTCACCGGCACCTCACGTCCCAGGCGGGTCCCCTCAGCCACCTGTGCCTCTCAGTCCTACTCCAAGTGGAAAACGCCTTTAGGTAAAACAACAAACTGGCCACCCCTCTGTCCACTCACTGTGGACTGTGGGCCCAGGCTGGGCACACCCCACCCCACCCGCTGTGACATCACACAGCCCCATGAGGTCACCTGGGTGTCACACAGGACTTCGGAGCCATGTGCGTGTCCACCTCAATGCTGGCTGCATCAAGGACGAAGGCCACTCAGACGGACAGATGCAGGGAGGGAGTTCCAGGTGCAAGACGCTGCTGGGGACACCACTGGCTGGTGGGACCCACCTTCCCTGCGGGATACCCCTGCCCCTTGCCCACCAAGCCCAGCTGTGGGCACAGGCACTTGAGTCCTCCCCGGGACACCCCCCTCCACCAGCCAGCACTGGGTGCAGCAGGGAACAAAACCAAGTCCCTTCCTTCCTGGGGAGGGGACAGAGTGACACAGCTGCCTTGGACCAGACCTGGGCTGTGGGGAGAAAGGAAGCTCGGGGTATGCACCAGGGTGGGTCAGGGCAGGGGATGCCCCTTGCCATGGGGCCGGGGGGAAGCCTCCAGGGAGGAAGGTGCATCTGGGGCTGACGAAGGAGCACTCAGAGGTCCTGGGGAGAGGCTGGTCTGTTAACTTGAGAGACACAAGAAGCTGAGATACCAAGGGATGGCAGGTCACAGAACTGTGTGGGTCACGGTGAGGATGGCGGGCTTTATTCTGAGCAAAGCAGGGAGCCGGGAGCGGATTTTGTGCAGAGAAATGGGATCATTTTCCCAGCCTCACTCCGCTGCGCTGGCAATGGCTCTCAGGAGGTGAGCGAGCAGGAAGGACGGGAAGGACTGGAGGCCCGGGAGGAGGAAGGAACGCAGCTGCCGGAGGGGACGGCTGCCTTTTGTCTCTGGCGTTGAAGGCGTGGGCCGGGCATAGTGGTGCGCCCCGTAATCCCAGAACTTTGGTAGGCCAAGGCGGGAGGATTGCTGGAGACTGGGAGGTCAGGGTTGTGGTGAGCTGTGACTGCACCACCGCACCCAGGCTGGGCAGCAGAGGGAGACCCGGTATCTATCACCCAATCAATCAGTGAGAGTGGCAGACAGCCTGGATGTGGAGAGCAAAAGGAACAGTCGACGGTGAGCCGAGGACGCTACTTAGGGCTGGAGGCCAGTGCTGTGGGGTCAGGCAGGCAGGCGTCCAGGGGACACACCCAGGAGGTGGCGCGGGCTCAGGGCTCCGCAGGCGAGGACACAAGCAGCTGGGAGTGAAAGCACGTGCTTGAGCACCCCAGGGAGCCCCAGTCAGAGAAGGAGCCCAGGGCCAGTGACAGGAGCAGGAGGAGACCGGAGTCCAGAGTCCAGTAGACTTGGTGCTGCAGAGGCCAGAGGGGCCATGTGGAGCAGCGGGCACTGTGTGGGTGTGGGGGCAGTGGGCGCCGTGTGGAGCAGCGGGCACTGTGTGGGGGCAGTGGGCGCTATGTGGGGGCAGTGGGTGCCGTGTGGAGCAGCGGGCACCGTGTGGGGGCAGTTGGTGCCGTGTGGGGGCAGTGGGTGCTGCGTGGATGTGGTGGCAGTGGGCGCCGTGTGGAGCAGCGGGCGCTGCGTGAGGGCAGTGGGTGCCATGTGGATGTTGGGGCAGTGGGCGCTGCATGGGGGCAGTGAACGTCATGTGGATGTGGAAGCAGTGGGCACCACATGGGGGCTGCCCAGGTGAGCCTGCAAAAAAGGAGGAGCTTTGAGGAGCGAAGTGGAGGTGGGGCTGGTGCCGTTAGGAGGGTGAGTGGAGAGGGGCTGCCGGGCCGGACCTGGCGTCCACTAGAGCAAAGGCAGAGGTGTGACTCGGGAGCCAGGTGCCAGTGTGCTGTGGGGTGGCCTGCTGCCTGCCACATCTGGCGGCCCAGGAGGCAGGGTTGGGGTGCTGGATTTAAGAGGGCTGAGGGGGTTGTGGTACTGATGGACTCTAAGCTGGGAAAGAGTTCGAGGACATCCTGGGGAGAGGAGAGGGCATGGGACGCTCAGCCCCCGGTAGACCGAGCGAGCTGGAGACAAACCCGTGGTCAGAGTGGGGGTCCTAAGGGTGAGGTGGCTGCACATGCTGTTCTGGGTGAGGACAAAGTCAAGGCTCCATCCTTGGGAACAAGCAGCTGAGGTCGGCAGAAGGGGGATCAAGGAACCAGGCTGTGTAGAGTTGGAGTCAGAGTTGGGAGTCCCCACCTCCAGGCCAGAGGGAGGGACGCCCCAGGGGACCAGCGAGACCGCAGGGCCAAGGGTGCAGGAAGGAGAGAGGAGCCGGAGAATGAGGGGCAGCTGCAGCCGGGGGTAGGGGCGTGGGAGGTGGCTCAGCCCCAGAGGCACAGAGCTGGTGCCCCAGACAGCACAGGCTCTGGGGTGCAGTGTGTGTGTGGGGGTCTCAGGTCCCTACTCCTGTGCACAAGACAGGCTGGGTTCTGGCCCCCACCTCACCAGCACTGTGACCTCCGCCTTGGGACCAATCCTCCCCAGCTGTTAAATGAGGGTAACAATGCAGCCCTTTTGGCAAGAGCCCCTCACGCCCAATGCCCAGCATACAGCTGTGCCCATGGCCAGGGGACTGTGATAGCCACGGGGGGTTTACACGAGTGCCCGGGCAGGGCTGTCACCATCCACCATACGGCAAATTTCACCCGTGCACAGGACACGAGGTTGCCTTTCTGTTTCCTGTTTGTGATGGCTTTGTCGAAATCTACTTCATGCACCAGGAACTCACCCACCTAACATGCGGTTCCCTGCTGTTTAGCGTGCCCACGATGTGAGCCGTCATGGTCCACATGGGAACATTTGGTCTTCCCAAAGGAAGCCTGGCCCTCAGGCAGCCACACGCTCCCGACCTAGGCAATCCCCGGTCCACCTTCTGTCTCTCCAGATCTGCCTCCAGTGCCACTTTACATTCATGGAGTCACACGCGACGTAGGTTTGTGTCTAGATTTTTCATGTTGCATAAGGTTCATCCACCATGTAGCATGTGTCAGAGCTTTGCTCCTTTTCATGGCTGAGTAATATTCCACTGCAGGGACTGCAGGAACATGCCACTTTCACTTATCCATTCGTCTGTGGATGGGCACTGGGTTGGGCCAAACTTTCAGCTTTTATGAATAATGCTGTTGGGAACGCTCAGTGTAAGTTTCTGTGTGGACGTATATATTCACTTCTCTTTGGTGTATCCCTAGGAGTGGAATTGCCGGGTCACACGGTGCAAAGAACTCAATGTTTGTGTCCCCCTAAAATTGTCAAGTCAGAATCCCAACCCTCAAGGTGATGGGATTAGGAGGTGAGGCCTTGGGAGGTGACGAGGTCGCGAGGGTGGAGCCTCATGAACGGGAATCGTGGCCCCATAAAAGAGGCCCCAGAGAGTTCCCTCGCCCCTTCCTCCAGGTGAGGACCCAGTGAAAAGGCGCCAGCTCTGAGCCAGGAAGGGGCCTGCATGCCAGACAGCAAATCTGCCACACCTCCATCTAGACTTCCAGCCGCAGAACTGTGAGTGACAGGTGTGTGTTGTTTAGAAGTCATCCAGGCTGTGGCATTCCATATGGCAGCCCGGATGGACTGTGACATATGGGAATTGTTTCACCATCTGAGGACCTACCAGGCCATTGTGCAAAGTGGCTGCACCATTTCACATTCCTGCCAGGCAGAGGCACTGCTTCTATCTCCTGGGAACTGTCACCTACAGCAGGCACCAACCTGGGCAGCAGTCGGCTGGAGAACCACGCCTTCAACAAGCTTCCGGGGAAGGAGGGGAGACGCATGAGCCTGCAGTGTGGTCATTGCTAGGATTATTGCCAATATTGCCAGATCACTGCCAGGATCATAGTCAGGATCAGAACCAGGACTGAGCCAGGATCATTGCCAGGATTATGGCCAGGATCACTACCAGGATCATTACCAGACAGGATCATTACCAGGCAGGATCATTGTCAGACAGGATCATTGCCAGGATCACTGCCAGGATCATTGACAGGATTGAACCAGGATCATTGCCAGGATCACTGCCAGGATGACTGACAGGATTGAACCAGGATCATAGTCAGGATCAGAACTAGGACTGAGCCAGGATCATTGACAGGATTGAACCGGGATCACTGCCAGGATCATTGCCAGGATCACTGCCAGGATTATTGCCAGGATTGAGGGAGCACTGGGAAACTGTGGAAGCCACTGGCTGGGTGCGGTGGGGACTGCCCCAGGTTTGCAGGGAGAGGGGCGTTCACCAAAGGCTTCTAGGGAGAGACTACATGATGGAGGAGTGGAACCCAGCGGGCCACAGGATGGACTCAGCTCTGTCTGTATTGGTCCTGAGATCCGTTCCCACGTGGTAACCAGTGGCTACACTAACAGACACAATTTTAGCTAAGAGCAAGATGTCTGCAGGGTAGACTGTGCAGTCTTCCCATGGGAATGTGTGGGAGTTCTTTGGAAATAGGACAAGTGCCACTGGGACCCATTACAACCTCTAAGGATCCCTAACTATGAAGCTGTTATTCACCCTGAAACGAACTTGGCTAACAACTTGAGCAGAGCACTCAGACCTGACTCCTGGCAGGGCAACTCTCCAGGCTGAGGGCAGGGGATTCCGGGGGCTCCTCGACAGGGGTGCAAGTCCAGTTTCCCCATTGCTGCAGGCTGAACTGTGTTCCCTCAAAAAAGAGGTTGAAGTCCTAATCCCTGGAACCTAAGGATGTGGCTTATTTGGAAATAGGATCCTTTCTGATGTAATCGAGTTGAGGTCCTGAGCATGACCCAGTCTAATAAGACTGGTGTCCCATTCAGATGAGAAGACAGACACAGCAGGAGGGTGTCACATGCAGGCACAGAGGCCCGGGGAGGGGACAGACAGCTGTGCAGCTAGAGGTGAAGATGGAGCAAGACGCCTGCAAGCCCAGGAACATGGAGGACTGCCTTCGGCCCCGGGGCAGGAGAGGCAGGAGGGCCCTCCCCGGAGCCCTCGGGGGAGTGGGGCCTTACCCACATCCTGACTTCAGATTGTGGCCACAGAGCCAGCGAGAAGACAGCTCTGCTGTTGGCGCCACGTTGGTGCTGCTGTGTGAAGGCAGCCGCAGGAAGCAAACACGCCCGCGTTGACAACTTTGCTGGCACAATAAAGCAGATGCTCCCAAAGCTTCAACCCCCTGTCCGCTGTTCCCATTAGAAAACAGCCCCAAAGGAAACAACACGAAGGCTTGAGGAGCACACCAGGTCTGTCACATTGTAGATTAGAGGTGGGCTGGGGTCAGACCAGAGCCTGTGGCCCCAACCCTGAGTGCCCGAGCACCACAGAGCAACGCGGTCTCAGGCCCGGCTTTCCTGTGCTCCCTGCGTGCTGCTGCCAACCGTGCAAGACAGCCCATTCGATTGACGCCCAGATGCTTCACCACAGCACAGGGTGACAGCAGGCCGCTGACTTCACAGACAGATCCTCACACCCACGGTCTCAGAGTGGGCGGCTCCCCGGATGATAGACTTCCTTACTCTGTAAAGTTGTTGGCAGTGAATTTTACACGACAGCGTCACCACCCACAGGCGTCCTCCCAGCTACTAGATGCCAGCCACCTTCGTTTACAAATAAAACAAGGAAATACTGCATCTAAGTAAGTGATCTGGTCTGGCTCCATGTCCCCACCCAAATCTCATGTCAAATTGTGATCTCCACATGTCGAAAGAGGGACCCGGTGGGAGGTGATTGGATCTTGGGGGTGATTTCCCTCAGGTTCTCATGATAGTGAGTTCTCAGGAGAGCTCATGGTTTTAAAGTGTGGCACTTCCTTACCCTCTCACCCCCTTGTGAAGGTTGCTTCCCCTTCCACTTCTGCCATGATTTTAAGTTTCCTGAGGCTTCCCCAGCCATGTGGAACTATGAGTCCATTAAACCTCTTTCCTTCATAAATTACCCAGTCTCAATAGTATCTTCATAGCAGTGTGAAACGGACTAATACAGTAAGAAAGAAATTAAAACAGCACCAGTTTCAGCCCAGGCAGAGCCCAGGCGATTTGCACCTGTTTGGAAAAGGGAAAAGCGTCCTTGCGGGATTCTGTGCATGGGTACCGCTGGTTTCACTCTCTCAGCCACTGTGGATGGCACTTTTTGACACCCTCGCCCTTTGCTCGCGGAATTCCAGCAATGTCTGGGAAACACTGGAAGTAACTGGCACTGGTACTTTCTTTTTTTTTTTTTTTTTTTTTTTTTTTGAGACGCAGTTTCACTCTTGTTACCCAGGCTGTTGTTGCCGAGTGCAATGGCGCGATCTCGGCTCACTGCAACCTCCGCCTCATAGGTTCAGGCAATTCTCCTGTCTCAGCCTCCTGAGTAGCTGGGATTACAGGCACGCGCCACCATGCCCAGCTGATTTTTTTGTATTTTTAGTAAAGATGGGGTTTCACCACGTTGACCAGGATGGTCTTGATCTCCTGACCTCGTGATCCACCCGCCTCGGCCTCCCAAAGTGCTGGGATTACAGGCGTGAGCCACCGCGCCCAGCCCGTAACTGGCACTTTCTAACTCACAAGTGCCCGGGAACACTGGGATCCGTGACTATGACAGGGTCACACTGGGATCTGTGACTAGGATGGGGTCACCCCCAGGATCCCTGACTAGGACACAGTCACCCCAGGATCTGTGACTAGGATGGGGTCACCCCCAGGATCCATGACTAGGACAGGGTCACCCCCGGGATCTGTGACTAAGACACGGTCACCACAGGATCTGTGACTAGGACAGGGTCACCCCCAGGATCCGTGACTAGGATGCTGTCACCCCCCAGGATCTGTGACGATGGCAGGGCCACCCCTGGGATTTGTGAACAGGATGCTGTCACCCCCCTAGGATCTGTGACTAGGACATGGTCACCCCCGGGATCTGTGAGTAGGGTGGGGTCACCCCCAGGATCCAGCTGCATCATAGGGCAAAGTCGGTGTGATCCTGGCTTCTGTAATCATGGCACGAAATGCGGCACTCTATCCTGGCTGAAGTCAGATTCTCCTGCTGGCTTTGGAGTGTGCAAGGGGGTCCAGGGGGTGGGAACTGGAGGGAATGACTAGCAGCCAAGGAGCAAGCAACCTCTGGCCAATGGTCAGCCGGAAAATGGGCCTCCACCCCTCCATCACAAGGAGCAGATGCTGCCAGCCACCTGCATGAGTGCCCCGAAGACACCCCTGAGCCCAGACAGGAACTTGGTCCCTCTGAGACCTTGATGTCATGCACCACCATGCCTGGCTTTTTCTTCTGTGTATTTTCACTAGAGATGGTGTCTTGAACCCCTGAGCTCAAGCAGTCTGCCTGCCTCTGCCTCCTAGAGTGTTGGCATTACAAGCATGAGCCACCACACTTTTATGCTGACTGGCTATTGTGGATACTCTGTGAAATCTCTTTCAAATCTTTTGCCTGGTCTAAGCTCTTTCTCTTGTTGATTTGCTGCATAGCCCTGGGCATGGCCCTGGACGTGGCCCTGGGCGTGTGCTGCTCTCACTCCCCACAGCGCGGCTGCATCTTCTCAGTGGTGTCTTGATGAGCAGGTTATCACCGGTCATGTTAATTTTAATGTAGTCAAAGTTATTCATCTTTGTGATCGGAACTTTGTGTGTCCTGTTAAAAATCTTTCCTAACTCTAAGGTCATGAGGATGTTCTCCCTCATTATTTTCTAAAGGGTTCTTACTCCCCCTGCACATTTTTATTTTTTGAGACAGGGTCTGACTCTGTTGCCCAGGCTGGACTGCGGTGGCGCGATCTTGGCTCACTGCAACCTCCACTCAGGGAGCTCGAGAAATCCTCTCAGGTCAGCCTCTCAAGCAGCTGAGACCACAGGCATGCACCACCACACCTGGCTTTTTTTCTGTGTATTTTCACTAGAGATGCAGTCTCGAACCCCTGAGCTGAAGCAATCCACCTGCTTCAGTCTCCTAAAATGTTGGGATTACAGGCATGAGCCACCACACTCGGAGTCCCCTGCACATTTAAATTTAAAATCCACCTAGGATTAATAGACACAGTGTGAGGGAGGTGTCAAGGTTCACATTGGTCCCCATGGAAAAACTGCTGGCCAAAAACTACCGACTGGAAAGGTTGTCCTTTCCCCACTGCTCTACAGCCAGACCCCTGAAGTAACCTTCACCCATCCCGCCGGGGCACCACCCCCGGACTGGACGCCTAAGCCTCATCATCCTGCACCACGTCTTCCCCGGCTCTCAGCTGTTCTTGGCACTCTGCATTTCCACTTAAATTGTTTTTCAAGATTCAGGAAAGGGGGGAAAAAACTCACAGGACTTGAATGCCCTGGCACGGAATCCTCCAAGCAACGGGAGAACGGATGCCTCCACGCAGCCCTCTAAGCCTTCAACACATTGCTCCGTTCATTCAGACCTGCTCTAAATTCTTTCAAGCATGTTTTGTAGTTTTCTACAGGAAGGTCTTGCAGATTTTTCATTTTATTCCTATTTAATACCTTGTCGATGTGTTCCTGATTTACAGAAAATTTCTACATAGATCTTGTATCTGGCAGCATTATTAATTCTAATTATTTAACTGCAGGTGCTTTTGTATTTTCTACATAAAAGCAGTATAATTGTTGTAGTTATGTCTTTACAACCTGCTCCCCTCCCCCTTTTCCTTGCCTTACTCCACCCTCAAGCCCTGGGGAGTAGAGGGTATGAGAGTTACCAGCCTTCTTACATAGATAGGTTTTTTGGTAAATGCTCTCAATCAGACTAAAGAACTTCCCTTTTATTCCTGGTCTACAAATGGTTTCATCTCCACAAATGGATAGTGAACTGTAGCTAAATGTATGAATCTAATCATACGATCATAGCGTTTTCCTCCTGGGACTGCACAGCTATTTCCCTTCATTCTAGAACAGACCAGGGGTCACAGGGCCTGGAATGTTTGTAAACCTCAGAGAGCAATCATCACTCATTATCCTACTTCTATATAAGTTGACATTTTCCATAAGAAACAAATACAACAGACACAGCAGCCAAGAGAAGGCTCTGGCTTTCAGGGAGGCAGGAGAGGAGAGGCAGTCTCCCAAGTCAGCAAGGAAACCCTGGGGCTAGGGGCGTAGGCGAGTTCTTCCACTGAAACAGGACTGGCAGCCGGGCAAGCGGAGGCAGGTTTTAGGTGTGGTACGGGATGGAGGCCGTTCCCTCCCAGCGGCTTGCATCTTTCTGTAAGTGGTCCAACATCCGCTGAGGGCCAGGGAGGAAGTGGGGTTGCGTTTGCGAGAGACACTCTATAGCCACTGCGGAGAGCTGGAGACAGGACTGACCCCCAAAGCCATAGTTCATCTCACCTCCCTCAATTCCCAAAGCTCTTTAACACTTGTAAAAGCTGAACCTGTTTTAGAGTGGATGACGCTCTCCAATGACGACGAGCAGCACTGGCTCTTTCTTAGTGATACAGCAAAGAACAGCGTGGCCTCCTGACTGGCCGGGATGCCGCAGTGCTGGGGACGCCGGGCTCATTCCCGCACACGGGCCGGTCACACGTCCTCCTCCTGTGGCTGCCCAGACACCAAGTAACCATCGCGCATAGAAATCCAAGACCTGACTGAGCAGCCCACCTGGATGGGCATCAGTACACGTTACTACAGGTACTAACAGCACAGAGCTGTGTTCAAAATCAGATTCCTGGATCCCACCCTCAGAAATCCACTCCTTAGGTGGGGAGGGCAGGCAGGAACTGACATCTTCCAATAGCCCCCTGCTGCTGGCAGGAAGGCCCTGCCCACTCTCTGTGTGCTTTAGAGCAGTGTGGAGTGGAAGGGGCCAAGCTAGGGAGAAGGTTATAATCCTAGACAAGGGCGAGTTTAATTCACTTTGGAAAGATGAGCAAGAAGCCTGGGACAGGAAAGAACCACACACCCCAATCTTCCCCACTTCCAAAGCCGGGCTGGTGCGGAGTCAGCGGCCTCCATGAGAAGCCGTCGGCAATGAAGACAGGTTTTCCCTGGCATCGTGGCTGCATCCCTTCCCTGAGAAACCGGAACTGTGTGATTGCCAAGATTGTAATTTCCAAAACACCGCGTAAAAATTTGGCAAACTCTATCAGAGTTAAAACTGCACAAACGTTTCCAGAGGTTAATCATTGAGCTAGCTGTGCACAGCTGCACACATAAGGTTACTCAGTAGAGCATTTCTGCAATAGCGACTGCGCCTCCCAAGTACCTACTCAGAGGTGGCTGCAGTGCCTTCCATCAGCAGAATATTTATGCCGTGGTCAAAAACAATGAAAGGGCTGAACTATATACCCATATGGAAAGATATCTAAGATAAGGTTCAAAGAGGGAAATTAGGAAATATATTTAATGCAATCTCACTTGCTGGGAAAAAAGTTAAACACAGACACTGCACACTGCCATTTGCTCAGAAGAATGAAGAGAAGAACCTAGGCACAGCTACTTCTGGAAAACAGGGGCAGGGCTCTGGGTGGCAGAATACATACTTTTTACTTTATATCCTGGTATGCTGTTTCTCTTTTCCCCATGAACAAGTATTATTTTCACAATTAAAAACTCAAGTACACACTAGTTTTTAATTAGGAAAATAACACCTGCTTACGGGAAAAATAGAAATAGTTATGCAAGAAAATAAAGTAGAAAGTATACATGGCTCAGTATACCTTTAAAAACCGTAGACAGTTAAAACACAGTACACATGGCTCATACACATGCTAGTTTTTCATTATTGGTGAGGTACCAAGTACAAATACCTGCTTACTCCACCAATAAGGTAACAATTCAAATTAGGTGACTTATGCATCACACACTCTTGTCACAATGCAGATCCACAGAAATGAAGTTTTTAACATCTACTTGTTTTAGGCTGAAATGATTAAAGTCCTTGAAAACTTAGATCCTGACTTCCTTTGGGCTCCTACGATAAGCCACAGTTGCCTGGGCACTGCATGCGGCTGCCTGACCTCTGGCTGGCTGAAACGACGTGCAGCGGAGCTGTGGACACGCCTGAGCCAGGTCCACGGACAGGAGACCCCACTCGGTTCTCCCAGACACCCTTCCAGAAGACACCCTTGTTGACACCAAAGCTACACAAGGACACACAGGAGCAATTTCCTTTTGTCTTATGACAGTTCCTAAAAGGGACCCCACAGATACCTTCAAGAAAGTTTTCACTTACTTGATCCCACAAAACAGTGTCCTGAGCGCCCTCCAGAATGGTAATTTTTCCAGGCACAGGTGAGGACCTGGGCGCTGTGCCTACCGGCTTGACCTGTTACTGCAGGTTTTCTTCCTAAGACTTCCAGCGTTCTTTCCTTGTCTTTAAAAATCTTCACATTTTTGCAAACTCTAGACTTGAAAAGAAACATGAAATCTTCCAGTATCAAAAACATACAGGATTTCAAAATCTAAATCAGCCCAAAGAAGCTGTGAAGCCATCAAGCGCACGGAACACACACAAGAGGATGAAGTGGCACATTCTGTGACATAAGGAAAATAACCAGTTTAATAATTACAACAGTGTAGCATCAACATTGTAGTAGTCAACACTAGGACATCGTCTGTGACATTTAAATGAGGAGTTTCTTCACACTCGTCAGCGGGTGCCCTGCGTGTCCCAGAGAGGTGAAGAAATGATTGGCATGAAGGAGTCCACAGGACCACAGCAGGCGTTCAAGGTCCCAGACGCCCAGCGCATGTGGACAAGTACAGACGCCACCGAGTGTGATGGAAGGAGCTTCGGATGCTGCATCCCAACATCGCTGAAAACTCAAAGTGCTTCACATCTACAGGATAAGAAATGGCTTCATCTCCTCATCCAGACAAGGTGAGAGCAAAGGAGTAGCCCTCGGGCAAATCGTGGCCCTTTTAAACGTTTATAGCAAGTTCCCACCCCCTTGGGAGGTCACATGGTGAAACAGATACAGTTATATACAACAGCGTGGGTTTTTAAAAAGAGTTGCTCTCAGACATATTTTTCCTTCTCACTAAAAAGCAGAGGAAGATACTGGATCCACAGAAAGAAAAGGCAATGCAGTAACATGAGGCCCTTGCGGCCACACCGTCCAGGGGAAGGGTTGTTAAAAACACAAGTATTCTTGTGAAATACTTCAATCTGAGCGTTAAGGCAGGTCTGCAGGAGATGGGACAGCAACGCTACCGGCTCCGAGAGGACACGAATGTCACCTCCCAGCAGAGGGGCGGAGAGATCAGAGTTGTTCCTGAGTTAACACCTGCTACAACAGCAAACTTCAACACACTCAGGTTAAATGGTTTCCCACTGCAATGTCTTACGCATCACCAAAAAATAACTTGCAAAACTCAAGCTTACCAAAACAGGAAGTGTTGATCTTTGCTTGTGCCAGCATGGGTGAGTAATACACTAAGTTTAGGAAGCTGGCAATTCTAATGAAAAGTCCAAGTGAGGCCAGATTCTGCAGCATGGGCCAGGTCCATGCTGAGCCCAGACAGACCCTGTGGCCAGAGTCAGGGCAGGAAGCTGGAAGGGACTGCTGGGCACCAGAGACTGTAATTATCAAGGACAAGGAAGAATCGTGAACAGCAACAGAACCCTCTCCCAGGGTGTCCAGCTCAAAGGCATCAGAAGACCAAGGATGCGGGTGCAGTTAAAGGGCAATTTGGCCAATCAATTGAAAAGCATCAAGTTAAATCTGATGCCAAGTGAGTTGTTCTGAGACCAGTAATCCACGGTGCTGCAATTTTGGCTTTTAAAGATAGAACGCTTGTTCTATGGAAAAGTGTATCTCACTTTAAAACCAACCTCTTCATGGGAGGGGAAACCAAAAGCAAAGTCCCTGTGATCACCATGATTTATTGCTGAAACAGAATGAAAACCTGCCCCGGGCTGCACAGACTTTGCAGAGCCAGCCTGGGTCCAGAAGGCCACCATGAGGACAGCACGGGCTTTGCAGAGCCAGCCTGGACCCAGCAAGCAGCCGTGAGGACAGCA
>NW_022437000.1:11189058-11418681 GCF_009761245.1 Sapajus apella | reverse complement strand
TTTGCAGAGCCAGCCTGGACCCAGCAAGCAGCCGTGAGGACAGCACAGGCTTTGCAGAGCCAGCCTGGACCCAGCAAGCAGCCGTGAGGACAGCACGGGCTTTGCAGAGCCAGCCTGGACCCGGCAAGCAGCCGTGAGGACAGCACGGGCTTTGCAGAGCCAGCCTGGACCCGGCAAGCAGCCGTGAGGGCAGCACGGGCTTTGCAGAGCCAGCCTGGGCCCAGCAAGCCATGGTGAGGACAGGCTTCCTTCCCCCGTCTCCTCTGCACTGGGACACAGTGGGGGAAACGTTCCCTGTTTATGCCTGCATTACTTAGTGGAACCTAAGATGTATATTGCTTTATTCTTGCTGAAAGAGGGGAAGTTTCCTTTCGGTGAGCACTGAACCCTGCTGGCTGCAGCCAATGGTGAAGCGGACCTCAGGGGGAGTCTGACCTGACAGCAAAACCCCACCCATCAGTACCAGCCTGCAGCATGACCTCCATCTGCTTTCTCCAGCTGCAGTGACTAACAATAAATAATACATTCTATTTACAGGTTCTAATAAGATCTCTCTTTAAGGGAGGACGAAACTGTATTTTGTTATTACTGAACTAGCCTATACAAAAACATGTGTCATCTTCCAAAACGCAGCAAACTTATCTGAGAATCACAGTACTCAGCGGACAACAGCAAACACCTCCAGGTGGACGCAGCGGTGAACGCACGGGCCTTCCTCCAGGTCAAGACCGAGTCTGTCAGCCAGCAAGCTGCCCTCAGAACTCTGCAGGTCTGGGACTGTCATGCTGCTTTAAGACTCCTGAATGGGACTGACGTGTACCTCTGCAGGTATAAATAAGGTCATTTAGAAATACCGACGTGGGACGTACTGTCGCAGCACGGAGGAGGCCATGATGGCGAGGGACGAACCAGACATCCACCAGGCTTTTGCTTCCGGTGGGTGTGGACATGGGACTTCTCATTCATGTAGCTGGAAAGGACATTCTAGCACGGGGATTAGCCCCGAGAGAACCACCACGGGTATGCATTCAAACTGGGATATTTACAAGAAACATGTATATATAATATTTATATATTCAATTAAAAGCCTGGACAACCAAGCCTTTTAGTCAAGTCCTGAACTTATTGCAGAATGAGGTAACTGAGATGTTCGCAGTGGGACTGACGCAGCTCAGGTCCTCAGAGTTGATCCCTCCTGTGTGGATTCTTCAGTGATGGTTTGATCGTCTCCATTCGCAGAATAAGCTCCAGCTTTTCTATGTACAGAGAGCAGGGTGGCGCCCCACCCAGCCCTGCCCTGCGGTCCTGAGCGCACCCTTCAGAGCTGGCCTTAGACAGGAAGAACTAAGGACATCCCTTACAGATTGGTCTCGTCCCAGGCAGGGTCGTTCATGTTCTTTAGGACTTTCCTCACCAGCTTCTCCAAGTCTTTGCGGGCTCTCTGCTCTTCCTCTAGAGACTTCTTCATCTTTTTGTTGTCCTGTAAATGAAGCAGATTATGCTCACTATCTCTGGTACTGCGTAGGGCTTCCTTTCCCCAGATGCGTATCCTCGAGGAGCTAAGGCCTCAATTCATGAAATCCTGCATGAGCTGCCTGTGGACTGTGAGGTCATGGGGGTCCGTGAAGGTTAACCACCTGGACAGGGTGGCGGTGCTCCTGACTCTGCAGCTGCTCCTGGGATGGAAACGGTCCTAATGGCTCTTATGAAGTCCACAAATGAATCTCTATAGAACATACCGTAAGAAAATGGCTGGAAATTGCAGATAGGATAGCTCCTACCCAGCCTTTCTGTGCATTTATAAGCACCTTCCAGAGTTACGGAAAGGACTAGAAGTAACAGCAACGGACAGGTGCAGGAGTGAGGGCGTGAGCACCTGCTCTGCGCAGCTGAACCCCTGCACGTCTCGGGATGAGGAGGCACGTGCGCTGGGATGCGTGCTGCTGCTAGGGGCAAAGCGTGAACACGGGAGCCCGCCCACCAGCCAGAGGTGTACCTGGAAGCCCAGCAGACACTGCGTAGAATGGTGGAGAACTGTGCAGTCCCACACGGCAACCTGCTCTCAGCTCTCTATCCAGGCCACACTCCTCAGGCCGCTCCTCAGCCAAAACAACATCCCAACCTTCCCCTGTCTCGCTGGACAGGGGGCCAAAGCCACTCATATTCATATTACGTGCCAATGTCCAGAACACCCCTGCTGAGTCACCACATCTGGCTCGTTGACCTGGCTTCGGAAGCCAAGGACCATCCAGTGGCAGAGGCTAATCTCAGGGGCACCCCACAGGATTGTCACCAGACAGAACTTTCGATATTTTAAAATTAATCTTTCAACAGAATTTGCCATGGTTTATGACATCAAAATCAGTATTGTCAAAAAAAAAAAAAAAAAAAAAAAGCTTAAACAAGTCACTTTACAGACAACCAATTGTTTTATCTGCTGGACTTCTGAAAGACGCGACTTCCTTTCAGTTTTTGCTTATAGACAATCAGCTGATTTTTATTTATATGTAATTTTTTTTGAGACGGAGTCTCGCTCTGTCATCCAGGCTGGAGTGCAATGGCGTGCTCTCAGCTCACTGCAACCTCCACCTCCTGGGTTCAAGTGACTCTCCAGCCTCAGCCTCCTGAGTCGCTGGGATTACAGGCACCTGCCACCATGCCCGGCTAATTTTTGTATTTTCAGTAGAGATAGGTTTTTGCCATGTTGGTCAGGTTAGTCTCAAACTCCTGACCTCAGGTGATCTGCCTACCTCAGCCTCCTAAAGTGATGGGATTATAGGTGTGAGCCACCACACCTGGCCAGCTTCTTTTTAATATAGTGGTTTTTTTTCCCCATTTGGGGAAAAAAAAAAAAAAAAAAAAAAAAACTGAAAGATGGATTACGACATACCTGTCTTAATTCTTGCACTTCATCCTTTAATGCGTATACGGTATCCACAAGACTCCTGAAACAGGAAACACAGCACACACATAAACAGGGTGAGGTCTGGAGAGGACACATGGAAGCTTACCAGGAGACACTACAAGGCTGAGTGGAATACACAGGGCTGCTCTGCCCTGGCCTGTGGACTATCTAAACACTGCCGACCTCTGTGGATGGCAGGTTCACACCTAATCAAGCCTAATCAAGGGAGCTTCAGTTTAAAAGTGAATCTTCTGGCCAGGTGCAGTGGCTCACGCCTGTAATCCCAGCATTTTGGGAGGCTGAGGCGGGCAGATCACTTGAAGCCAGGAGTTTGAGACCAGCCTGGCCAATAGGGTGAAATCCCATCTCTGCTAAAAATACAAAAGTTAGCTGGGTGTGGGCGCACATGCCTGTAATCCCAGTTACTCAGGAGGCTGAGGCAGGAGAATCATTTGAACCCAGGCGTCGGAGGTTGCAGTGAGCCAAGATCACGCCATTGCACTCCAGCCTGGGTGACTAGAGTGACTCTCCATCTCAAGAAAAAAAAAAAAAAAGTGAAGCTTCTGAAGTCATACCCCCACCCTCAGGGAGTTGTTCAGACTCTACGACCCCACTGCAGAGGTCAAATGCCTGCTTTAGAATACTGGAAGAAATCTTACTTTTCTTCAATCACTGTCTGACCATTACTTTTAGTTTCTTCGACTATAATTTTCTCTTCTTCTGGAAGCAAAACTTGTGGAGCAGATTCTTTGCGTGAACCTAGGATCATGAAAACATAATAAATAAACCTCAGGCGAATACCATGGCCGAATGAAGAAAAATAACTTGACTATACAACATCACTTAAATATGAAATTCTAGCAACTATGCGTTTAAAAATATTCATCCAGGCAAGCTACAGGAGGACATCGTTTATCAGTTTTCTTCACCTCTGTCTACTGAGCCCAGGCCTCGTGACCAAAACCATACAGAGGAAAGGAAACTGGAGCCTTTTAAAACTCTGAATTATGAATGGTTTCAACCCTAACATTTCCAACAGGGAGGAAGTTAAAGGTTGTGACTGTACTGCTCTGGATATTCAGCCCATTTTGACCCATTATTCCAAGTTTCAGAAAGGCATATGAGACCAAGCAGAACATATACAGTGTTTATAAATCAAAGATCTGGCAATAAAAACATTTCACGCTACAGCAACATTTAATAATCAAGATATTACAGCATCATAGCATATGGTTTAGAAAAAGCAAATTTTATTATTTAGTTCTTTATGAAAACTTTATACTTCTGGAATATAAACATTTTTCTTAATGAAATAAACTGCTCACAATGTCAGAGGAGCATTTGTGTCATATAACCAACACTCACACAAGAGCTTATATGGGACAGGCCCTCAATAAATGCTGCAAAATATGTACTTTAGAAATGAGGAAATCAAAATACTCATTTTAAAAGGTGAGGAAGAGAATTCAAATTCTATTTAACAATGCAAGGGAGAAAATCTTAAATAGCATTTTCTTGAAGATTATATAGTGTGATAACGAGTACCATTTATATTTTTGAAAACTTATGCCAGGTGCAAATCAGAGGAAAGCTATAATCTATCACAGAACACAAACGCCTGCAAGTGGTACTGTAATATTTCTCCGTGAAGAAAGCACACTCATGCCCGAGACATGCTAACTATGGAAACAGTGCCTCCACCTGCTGGGTCTTTCTTCTGGCTTGCCTTTCCTTGTTCCTAGAAGTTTGTCAGATCATAAGAAAGGCACTTCCTGTACGGCCTCAGTCACGGGAAAGCTCAGTACAATACGAATGTGTTATGAAGACAGGATTTTAAAGAATGGCCTCACCAGCATTTCGCTGCATGCTTATGCTCCTGAGTGGAACACAGTTAACCATGACGCCAAAGCTTGGTAAGATGGCTCACAAGACGTTCCTGACACGCGGGGGCACCACTGCTACTTCCACAGCAGTATGCAATGGGGGCCAGGACTGGCACTCACTGGCCATGTGCTGTCCCTCGTGCGTCTGCAAAACCTGCTCTACCCCTCAGAATGGCACCACTGGGAAACTGGAAATCCAGGGACTGAACAAAATCAAAACATTGTGTTCCTTCATCCTCTCAGGCCTAAGAAGAGTAATTCCCGGAAGGCAACCAAGTGCCACTCTATGTCACACAGCACAAGCTTCAGGAGACACCTGTCACATCAATAATGGGAAATAAGGATAACTGCAGGATCTTAGGATCAAATGCAGCACTTAAAATTGCATCACAAGCCATGGCTGGCACACCTGTGTCTGTGTTAAAGTGGGTCAAATGCCCCTTTAAAGGCAACCCTCCCTCCCGCTCACACTGTCGTATCCCCACTGTGCTACCAGCTGGCAACAGCAGACCTGGCACTGTCAGGAAAGGAAGGGGGGGCACAGCTCCTCACATGCAACCCCCGGGCCACAGTCCACCCACCCATGCATACCGTGACCTATGTCTCGGGAATAACTTTTTGGACAGGACATTGAGGCCAGATTTCAGAAAGATGTTTTTAAAAACATGAGGCTGATACTATCAGCCCAAAGAATCTCTACAGGCCCAGGAGACGAGGACAGAGACAGCCCTTCGGGCTGCGAGGGCTCCCATGGTTCCAGGTGCCCATGCTCCTAGAGGCCACAGGAGAGGACCCTGAGGGCGGCGGGCTCTGGGCTGCCTTCTGGTAGGCCCTTCCAGGCTAACGGGTAATGCTGCTGAGAGACATGAGCCACACGAGAAGATATTGCTTAGGATGGAAACTGATTTGTGAAGGAGATTACAGCAGAAGCGTGGGGTGCTAGCCACGTGGAGAAGCTGCCAGAGCTTCTCATACAAATGCAAAGGGTACCCATGTTCCTTCAAGGAAACATTAATTCATGTGCTATTTGCCCAGAAGATCCAGAAAGTAATTTCATAGAAAATAAAAAAGAAAATAAACATTGAAAATCCAGAATATTCACAAAGATTCAGATATTTATACCACATGTGAAGAAATCAAATGGCTTCACTTACTCTTCCCTGCAAAGTGAAGTAAGCCGACAACATTGCACATTTTCGTCAACTCCTAATTTTCCCACCATTTACCCATTTGTCCTGCTTTGAGCCCAGACAGTTGATGACTGTTAGAGTCAAATCCACGGAAGGTATGACTCGCGTATCTCACATTCAGGTCTGCAACACATTTCTTCAAATGGAGTTGCTAACGAGACACTGGAAAAAGTGATGTAACTGCACATCAGGCAGATTAAGTTACGTATTTCAATTATTTTTGTCTCTTCTAGCTTCCTAGACAACCTGTTTACATCACCTGTTTCCAGCATTAACATTTTCCAGTGACATGTAAAATGGGATCACGAAGAACGTCAACCTTAAAGAAATGGGTCAGACATGGCGTCAACTTCCATACGGGACTCGTGAGGGCATGAGCCGTGTGTCCACTGCCTCCAGCCAGAGCTGGGACACCCCTTGTGGTGAGTCTTAACCTGGGCACATCACTTAAGCACTGAGTCTCAATTTCGTTCTTTATAAAGCAGAACCACCAAACTACTTCTCTAGAGCTGTTCTGAGCATTTAAATACTACATTTTCTAAGTATCTTTTAACAGATAAGCTCATAAAGATAAAAGTCACTCCATTATGTAGCATCTAAGCCTGTAAGAACTGGTACAGTTACTGCACACGCATGGCACAGGTCTTATGTCTGCAGCTACACTTAAAGCATGCAGGTAGGATTTAGTGATATACAAATATAAGTTGGAAAATGTGGTGTCACAGACAGGATGTACTAACTGTTTGATTCCTGAAATGTACTAACATGAAAAATGCCATTTATGGATCTTAAAAATGCCAAGGCCACTTGTCCATGAGGATTATTAACATGCCTAGAAATCACACAATTCAAATAATCTGCCTAGTTTTCAACATACAATTTTTCTAAAATGAAAATTTTTACAGCCTTTCAAAAATCAACAAAGAAATGCCCAGCCAAGTTTACAATGTAAGTTGACTATTTCTTTAAAGAACAATGTTTTAGAAAGCAGATTTAACAAGTTATCTCAGAAACTATTAAAGTGTTTTTAGAGGCATCATGGCACATTTTTCCCAAGTTACCGAGGTTGGAAAAACAATTTTAACAGAATTATCAGAGAATTTTCTGTCACTTTCTTTAAAATCCATAACAGAGGCTCAGACATAGGAGAACACATTCATGATGGTTCTAGCACAGTCAAGATCTGTGTTTCCCAAACTTTTCTGTCTCTGGGAGATGAGAGGGGTTCCACAACACATCATTTCAGGAAATGCATGGTGCTACATTTCTTGGAGATTCACAGTGTGGCGCAATATAAGCTTTGATGAAGCCTGCCGTAAAAATACTCGCTTAATCTTAATTCAGCATTTCTGAAATGCATTTCAGTGCTGAACTTTTTTTTTCTTTTACAAATCATTATTAACATCTTGTGGTTTTGTGGCTAACATTTTGAGAAGTGCTAGATCAGCTTATAATCTGTTTTGATGACCATATAACACAAAACTGATTGGTTATTATTTCCATATGGAGGTGGGAATAAGAAAAACATGAATATAATGAAATGATTCATATTTAACACCAATCCAGTACTTCTCAACCTCAAGGACTCCCAAGAATGTGCCTATAGATGCTCAGTGTCTACCCACCAAGCGCTGAAAAATCCTGCAGCAACCATTCCACTCAAGGGTTGCTGTGCACCATGCGGCTGGAAACCCCGGAAGGCACCGGGCCCCCACAGCAACACTCACTCAGAGGTGTGATCCAGAGAAGCCTGGTACACGTGTGTTAACATGAGCACAAAAGTTAAAATTTTAGAGATGTCTGAGAACCCTGCCCCTTCTCCACCCCAAATATTCACATATCTCCAGAGAACTATAGAGGTTCGTTTAAGAAACACAGATCTAATCCAGTATTTCCATTTCATAGATGAGATGACTTGCCACATCAGCAACACAGTGGTGATCAATCCCTGGGGCTCCAAGTATCGACTCACGGCCACCATGCTTGGCTGTCAGACACCATTCTGGGGCCTTATCTGACGACATACAACTAACTGCTTCAGGAACAATGCAGCGTCCACTGTCCAGTCCAGGCACCGGTGTGGTGTGCACACATGCGTGTGTATGTCTGCCTGTACCAAAAGCCTAAAGATAGTTTAAGTTAATCAGAACAGAACATCTGTCTATCTGGCCAGTGATCTAGGACATTTACAGGAAAATTCAACTTCTTAAAATTCATTATCTTTCTAAAATCTGCATCAAGTCAACTGAAAATCAAATAACATTCACAGTGGAGCAAAATACGACTACACCTAAAGAAAAATGATTTAATAAGATCTCTCCAAAAGTCATTTTGTTATTTATGGCTCTAGGAGTCTAATTTCCTTTTCTTAGGAAAAGAAAACTCCCATCTCATGCCGAGAGAGTTCTCTGTATTTACTGTCTGCACCTTGTCCTAACACTATACCTGCCACCAAGAACTTCTTTTCCTTCCCCTTTATTTTGTTTCATTGCTCTCTTCTTGGCTGGACAAGCACTTTATTAAACAAAAATTAAAAACCGGCCTTAGTCTAAATAAAAAATTTTTAAATTGCGCTTTTTCTTATGTATGCACACACACAAAAATAATGCTTCTTTCTGAAGACAAACTGACCAGTGATTGAAAACTTTTTACAGATGAAATAAGAAATGTACAAGGAGTGACTTTGTCTTGTCCAGAACATAGCTAACTTAAGGAAGTGCAAGCGTCCTCTTCTATCAGGACAGGCAGAAGTGTTCTGTCTGTCACCTGCCTGCCTCTGGAAGATGTTCCGTTCAGGTAGAGGAACCAAATCGTACTAAACTGCAAACTATGCTACTCCCCTCCCCCATGTGACAAATATTAAAAGCCACGGGCTAGCAAATGCAAAATTTATTTCGACTGTACATAACAGATTTTTTATAAAACAAACACTTCATTGCCATATGCAACCACAAACAATAATATGCATACTGTACAATACAATGCAACATTCAGATATACATCCAATTGAGTTTTTCAAATGGTAGTCACCTACTAAAAATGGCTTTTCCCATTCACAGATAAAGAGCACAATTAAATAGATTTTTTTCAAGATCTTATACCACTATATACACATTACTGTGTTTTGGCAATTTTATGCAAAACACAATTAATATAGCTTATTATATACTTGTGGCAAGTGTTACTTCAAAGGGAACACCCTTGAGGCCATTTGCAAAGGCCTGGTGATGGCTTAAACCTACCTTCTAGTTCAGACTCTTCATCCTTTCATTAGAATACTAACTGTACACATAGATATTAGAGAATTGCATGAACAGAAGATACTATTATCCGCATGACTGAAGTCCCACAAAAGTAGAAACACGGGCCCTCTGGATACCATATCACCACTGCCACAAGAGAACTGTCTTTTCAGGCCTGTGGTACTAATATTTCTTAACCAGGTCACAAAAGCTAATGGTGTTAGACATTCAAAACAAATGCAAACAAAGAAAAGGTCAGGTTATTATTATGCAGTGATCTTGGCATCAACAAAAAGCATTGTCAAAATGCCTTGAACTGGTACAAAATGGAATGATGGGAAACTGCTAAACTTTGGTGTACAGAATATCAATGAAAATGTCCTGGTAAGATAACCAAATGATACTTGGTATTAAAGGAAAATCCAAGTGCAGCAACTGTGAGTGTTGTGGTCTACACAGCCCACGACATGGGCAACCTCTGAGAGAAGGCAAAGGCAGCTAAGCCAATGCACTGATAGGTCATCTCGAGGCAAACAAAAAGGTGCTCTCTGATGCGGAGGACTACCGTATGTTATACAAAACCAAAATCGCTTCTAAATCCACTCATAGGAAGTATAGAAACTTTGTGGTTACCTTATTTCTTCAATAATTCCATTTACTATCTGGCTGAACATATATAAACCCCATCTCTGCCGGAGAGTAACACTGGGATTTGATTAATTTTAGAAGACTGCTCCTCAACTTATTTTTATTAATTGGTATAAAAATACAAAATCTTCTGTGGCATGAGCAGTTCAGTAGCTGTTTTGGAACAGACCAATATTTGGAATTAACAGCTGCCCTGATGCCTCCTGTGCCACCAGCTTGGTCCATTCTGAATGAAGCCACCCAACTTTCTAAACAAGGTGCTACTGCCAGGAGCTCCCCGGCAGCTCTGGGCTTGTGAGCGGCAGGACCTGGCTCCCAGGACAAGACTGATATTGCATCAGAGTTCATGCTGCACACACAAGATCAGAACACTGAATACGTGGGTTTGGCGAAGGAGTGGGCGGTGGGGAAGAAAGAAATCACAGCCACCTGGAATTACAGCCACCCTAAAGAAGGAAAAAATGTTATTCTCAATTTATGATGGCACCTTGTTTTCTGAAGCTGGTTTCAATGAATACTTAAAACACAACTGTAAGGTTCCATTTTAACACCAAATAGAGCGTGCATGGGAGAGAACACAGTTGGCCCCTCAAGCAATGACTAGCTGTGGATTTGATGCTGCAACTGAATGCAACAGGTCACATTCAGTTCTTTCTGAAGCAGAAACTGGTCTGAGTAAAGCCAGTGAAAACTCCTTACAACAAATCCCAGGAAAATGGGGGATTTTTTTAAGTGAGCAACACGGCAACCTAGTGAATCTTCGACAAACTTCAATAACCCATTACAAGGAGGCATTGCCATTTTATTCTATGGGGTTGCTGTAAACGGAGCTTCACTGCAGCTGGTTGCTGAAAACAATGATGTGTCCATGGCTCTTCCAGACAATGTAAGTATGGATGTCAGGGGTGGGGAGCCAGGGGGGATTGAAGCCACAGCACTTGACTTTTTAAGTATTCCAAATGCCTCTCCAGATACAGGCTCGTAGTCTACACTTGCAGAGGCTGAATGCTTCAGATTTCGGACTTTAAACTTTTAGTATAGAGATTTTACTGTAGAGTGGTACAGGCTTGCTAAGTGCCATATAACAGAAATCATTTCAATTCAGGCAAGTTTGGGGTGAAGATGAGAGTGAACATCTGAGCCATGACAGTAAGCTCTGCCTTTGGAAAGGAGAGCTCCCACTTCACGGCCACAACGCAGCACACGGAAGAGCACAGAGCCGTGAGGTGGAGACAAGCTCTGAACACACGTGACGCCCGCCCGTCTGTGCACCTGCCAAGGCCCAGAGCCCACACGCCGTTCTGCATGATTACCAGAACACAGCCCTTGAAACGGGGCTCACAGCACCTTTGCTGCATGTATTCTTCCCATCTCTCCACAACTATTTGATCAGTGTTCATTATATTTAAAAAAATTTAGGTCCCTACAGATAAGGCCAGAGTCTCCTCCATGGTTCTGGCACTTAGATCACAAACCTATGTGATTTCAGTATAAAATAAAAAAGTGTTCATACGGCTATATGCAGAAAGAAATCAAACAGTTGCTACACTGAGAATTAAAAAAAACAAAACAAAAAAAAAAAAAACAACATTTGGAGCTATAAAACAACAACCACCCATTACGAAGAGCACCCTCGGGTGTAGGCTCACATGAACACACCACCTCCCTCCAATAGTCAGTCATTTGAATGTATACTCGCATCGGCAGTTAAGCCTCCACAAAGTACAATGGGAAATATCAGGAACACTCTCAAAAGTTGTTAAAATATCACATAAAAGAGACAAGGAACAGCAAGAAAACATCTAAGAAAAGCAGGCTGCGATACAACAAGCATTTGTTAAGAAAAGCTCAGAAGTGCATTAGTTCTGGTGAGAGATATATGAGCAACAGCTCTTACGAGATGTAGAACCCATTCTGTAACTATGGGCTGTCCATATACTGTCATAGTCAGAGTCTTCCGAGAGGTCTGAAGGCTCCAAACGAGAAAGGCTACTGCGACGACCCAAGGAGTCTAGGCTTGGTTGGTCATCATCAGCCAAGACGTGATTATGCATCAGGTCAGTGCCTTGCCATGCTAAGACGGGCGGGCGGAGGGACAGGCGCGACAGGCAGGGGGTGAGGAGGAGAACGACAGGAAGAGCCACAACCAAAACATGGAACAAAAGCAAAAGGTGATGGGAAGAGAAGGAAAAGAGAAAACATTGTTAAAAATTGGCAACAATGAATATTTCTCCTTATATATGGCTGGGTTTCGGTAACGAACGTTAGCAAAACCCTTAGAATAAAACTAGATCGATTATTATCTAATTAAACCTAACAAAATGCTTCAAAATTGCTCCCTTTAAAAATAAAAAAGATATTGCTCTAAAGCCCTCCTTTAATAAATCTTTTGCAAATTACACCCATGTCCAAAAGATGAGTCTATAGACATGTGGCAATTAACCAATTCTATTCCACATTCAATTAACAAATAGTCTCATTTAAGACATCATTTGCAAAAGGTACCATTTATGTGGCTAATTAAAAACTGTTTCCTATCAATAAACAGATGTATCAAATGCAAAATAATTTCAAAGGATTTCTTACAGGCTTCTTCAGCTGTCTCTTTGCCAAGACCATAAATCCCAGAGGGAGTCTGGACTTACCTGATCAATCAATAACCACTGTGAGAACTCAGAGGACAGAAAAGGCCTGGCCAGGGCCCACAGACCCAGAACCCACCACCTGCTCCCAGGGCGCACTCGAGCTTAGCCCACAGGCAGGGTGCAGTGGGCAGCTGGGTCTGCTGGCCATGCAGGCCACCCCGATGCAGACCCTTTGCTGGCAGGAAGAGAGACGTGAAGTGGAAATGCCCCGGTGTTAAAAGGAGAATGATAGAGGAAGTGGAACAGCATGGCAGGAGAGAAATACCATGAGTGGCTGGTAACTTTGAGCACTGCCATGGGCTGAGAGGCAGGCTGCGCTGCCAGGGCCTCCCTCCATGCAGAGCTGGCAGGGGTCCCTTGCTGTGTGAAGGCAAACCACAGCAGCCCCGGCCCCTCCCTGCTCCTGCTTCTCTCAAACTGACCTCTGTTCCCGGGTTGCAAGAACTACGTCATAACAGGCTGTGAGGGCCATTACTTCCTGGAGTTAGAAATCAATACCAAGGAAGTTTGGTTTACAAAGTCTTCTTGGCATCCAAATGTGTGAACAGAGCTGCATTTTAGGTAAAATATATTATCCTTCTAAAAACCATTTTACTAAGCACTTAACGTAAAATAGCTGCTTTCACTACAATCCCATTTCCAAATATCTTAAGTATAACACCTTTCCAGCACAAATGAGCAATTTCTCCTACTACTCCCTAATTTTGAGCGTAAGGTTTAAGGCCATATATGAAGATAAGCTCCCTGAAGCCCCAGAGTGGCTTGCCCATAGTATGAATTAAAAACAAAAATCAATGTATCATTGAATGCTTTTCTTGCACAGGAGAAATGGAAATACAGAATACAGGCAATGTGACAAGAAAAAAGTAATCGTGGGTCATTCCCCTTAGGCAGCCAGAGGCGGTGACGCCACAGCATGTCATAGGGTCCTGGGCAGAAGAAACGTGGCATGCACAATGACACATACAAAGCTCAACCCTCAGCCGGGTGCCTCAGTAACCACCAGGGATTGGTTCCAGGACTCCCCTCAGATACCAAAATCCTCAGACGCTCCAGTCCCCAATATAAGTTGGCATGGTGTTTGCATTTCACCTACACACAACTTCCCACATACTTTGAGTCATTTCCAAATTATTCATAATACCTAATAAAATGCAAATGCTTTTATAGTATATTTTTTATTTTTATTTTTTACTGTTATATTGTTACTTTTTATTGTTTCTTTTTTTCTGAGTATTTTTTGATCTGCAGTTGGTTGAATTTACAAATGCAGAACTCAGAGACACAAATGGCCAACTGAACCTGGTCTGTTCATCTGAGACTACTGGGTTAAAATTGTATTTCAAGTAACTGAAATTCAGATGACAAAGAAATCTCAAATTCAAAATGCAAAACATTATGGTCCCATTTCATAGCCTATTACTTAAAACATGATCAATATCAAATTATGAACATGTAATACTTTCTATACATATTTATTCCACATTTTGATAGGTTACCCAGGCCTTTCCATTTCTCTATTTCTCTCCTATTCCAATGAGTAGTCACTACAAATTGGTATTTTTCATCAAAGTATGGACCAAAAAACCAACAGTGTTGACCCTTGGCAAAAAGTCTTAATGTCATAGGTGGGACACAGTACAATACCAGCAAAATACTGGAAAAGGAAAAGAAAAAAAAAAAAGCAGCTTCTAGGTAATGGAGGTTCCACGAAGGACTGCCCCTGCTTCCCCTGTCTTCACAGCTGTATCTGTCTTTTATAAAAGCTAAGGCAGCTGAGAAGTGCTCTTCCTTCTCTTTCCTTTTCTCAGTGTTAAACAATACATGACGCTAATTGGAACCACCACACCACGGGTGATGAACAAAGTGAGATAAGTGACCTGCCCACAGTCAAGCTGGAAAGGATGCCAAGGCCTAAAATTGAAAAGAAATCAGTTTCTATGCTAAAGTAATACAGAAATCATCCAGTTCTCAAAAGGACAACCTGTGGTGTCCGAGGCCCCAGCACCATGTGCCCACATGTCAGCTGTCCCGGGCACACAGATGCCAGCAGAGTAAAGGATAGGCACGCTGCCTCGGCTGCCACCCTGCTCCACTTCACTCCCTACACTGAAGGAAAATTTTAAAGAAAACAAAGCCACCTTAGGACCGGGCACTGTGTCTCACACCTGTAATCCCAGCATTCTGGGAGGCCAAGGCAGATGGATCACCTGAGGTCAGGAGTTTGACACCAGCCTGGCCAAAAGAGTGAGACCCCGTCTCTACTAAAACACAAAAAAATTAGCCAGGCATGGTGGCGGGCACCTGTAATCCCAGTAACTTGGGAGGCTGAGACAGGAGAATCACTTGAACTCGGGTGGCGAAGGTTGCAGTGAGCCAATATCACGCCATTGCACTCCAATCTGGGTGACAGAGAGACTCCGTCTCCAAAAAAAGAAAAAAGCCACCTTAATAGAAAAAAGTTTTTTCATTTAAGACACCATACATCAGACACAGATAAATCCTGCGGTTCTGAAATCTACTGAATAAGTTTGTTGTAAATTGACAAAAAAATTTTTGAAAGCAATTATTTTTTTAAAAGGCTAAAAGAAACCTTGCTTAACGGTCTGTATTTTGGACATCTCCAAGCAGCTAAAAATATAACAAAATATCCAAGAATTCAAGTACCACACCAATAGTTTAAACTGAACTAATCTTCCACTATCTTCTAAACACGTCTTGTCTTAGCAAAAGCATTATGAATTCTGGAAATACCTTATATTTAAATATTTCCTAGTATAATTTTATCTAGAAAATCACACAGCGATTTTGCCCACAGCTCAGACCCAGCTCCCTGAATTTAGGAACCAGAAGCTCTGCTGCTGTCCTATCGGCCACCCCCCACTGAAGCCCCGCACTGAAACCTCGCAGGTGGGTTCTGCAAGGGGCCCACCACAATGGGCTTCTTCGGACTGCAATTTGAAACTAAACAGAAGAGACCACCACAAGTCTCAGGCCTAAATTACTGTGAAACTTACTTGAATTGAGTGTTTGCCTTGTTTTGGCGCTGGTGCAGTAAGCCTCGATGACTTTCAGAATCTGAGCATCTTCTTCCAAAGCAGCTGTGCCTGTCGAGAGACACACAGCAGGTCAGCATCAAACTAGAAGGCCTCTAGTGCAACCGGCGTGACGAACGCAGACATTAACTCAACCAAAGTGAAAAGAATCCGCCCTTTACTTTCTTGTCAGATAACTGTTTTCTAAATATTTACAAAAGTTATATTAAAAAAGGTTTTCAGTTTTTAAAAAATATTTTATCAGCAATGCATTTGGAAAAAGGCAAATATCCTAACTTTATGACTGTCCTACCAACCCCTAAGAAAATTAGTATCCCTACTCTCAAACTGGGAAAGGGGCAGGAGGTAAGAATAAGCAAGTCACAAAACAAGAAGAGTTGTAGGAAAAAATGTCCAATCTCACTGAAACAAGAAATGAAAATTAAAACATTTTCGTGTTTCCACATGCCAGTCAGACAAAAACAAACAGCCAACAACTCTCAGTGTCATGAGGGCATCTCTGGCCTGTCTGTTCCCCACACAGCAGCCCACGGTCCTGTGAAAACCCGGGTCCCATCACCCTCTCTAGCCTGTCTGTTCCACACGGCAGCCCACAGTCCTGTGAAAACCCAGGTCCCATCACCCTCTCTAGCCTGTCTGTTCCCCACGGCAGCCCATAGTCCTGTGAAAACCCAGGTCCCATCACCCTCTCTAGCCTGTCTGTTCCCCACGGCAGCCCACGGTCCTGTGAAAACCCAGGTCCCATCACCCTCTCTAGCCTGTCTGTTCCCCACGGCAGCCCATAGTCCTGCGAAAACCCAGGTCCCATCACCCTCTCTATCCTGTCTGTTCCCCACGGCAGCCCATAGTCCTGTGAAAACCCAGGTCCCATCACCCTCTCTAGCCTGTCTGTTCCCCACGGCAGCCCATGGTCCTGTGAAAACCCAGGTCCCATCACCCTCTCTAGCCTGTCTGTTCCCCACGGCAGACCCTGGTCCTGTGAAAACCCAGGTCCCAACATCTTCACTGTCTGTTCCCCACACGGCAGCCCCTGGTCCTGTGAAAACCCGGGTCCTGTCATCTTCTCTGCGGAATCAGACTCTGGCTGCCTGTTGCTCAGGGTGCCATGTCACCTCCCGCTCTGCCAGGGGAGCTCTGGCCCACAGAGCATGCTGTTCCTTGAGCATAGCCTGGGGTCCTGCCCAGGGTCTCTGTGACCAGGCCTGGAGGGCTCCTCCCCAGACACCTGCTTGGCCTCCCGGCGGCTCACATGGTGTCCTGGCACCTAGTCCCCCCTGCCCTCCCCACTGGGTGTCTGTGCCACCCCACGGCCCAGCACACACTCTACTGTTCACTCATTTTGTGTCTTGTCTGCATCCTTCTACTAAAACATGACTCTATGCAAACAGGGAGCTCTTTGGTCCACACCTTGTCCCTTGCACCTAGCCCATGAAGGTGCTGACAAAGCACACGTCCATGAATGAGAGTCTCAGCTGCAGCCAGCCCCATGCCCAGCTCAGTGCTGCCCCTGGACCTGCTGAAAGAAGGGGTCCACAGAACAGCCTCTCTCAGAAGCCGTGGCACAGCCAGTGAACAGCAGAGCAGGCGGCCAGCACCAGCTCCAGTTCTACCACTAGACCCAGGGCTTCACCATCTCATGAGGGATCTGGGCTACCTGAAGAGAAGGACAGTCAGGATGGTGACTTATACTGCTAGGGACATCAGGTGACAAGGACAAGAAAAGAATAAACCGTCCAGCACAGTCATCTCACAGGGCTGAGTGATGATGAGATGTGAGTGACGGAGGCCAGCGGTGGCATGGCACTGTGTGTGTGTGTGCATGTGCGTGTGCGTGTGTGTGTGTTAAATGGCTGCTGGGCCCCCCTCTTGAGGCTGGGGGAGGTGAGCAGTGAAGGCACAGGACCAGCACAGGCCAAACTCAGACGCAGGGGTGGGACAGGGCAGGGGCAGGATAGGGCAGAGCCTTGGAGGACAGACTCTGCAACTTCCCCAGGGCTGGCTCACCCTCTCCAGGCTGCACCTATCAGTGCACAGTAATCTGTTCAGGTACACCCCTTCCCAGCAGTCGCCCCGAGGAAAATCACTTGCTTCTGAAAAGAGCTCCACTTATTCAAAAGCTATCTATCGAGCACCTAATAGGTGCCAGGTGCTTGCTGAGAGGCCACGCAGGAACCCAGAGCCGAGTCGGGTGCCTAGCCCTGAGGAGCAGACAGGATGGGTGCATATGGACGTCCAACAGCAGAGAGACCAACAGCAGCAAGAGAACAGCGCGGTGCGGGCAACCCACACAGCAGGTCATGCTTCTAACCGACGGAGCATGCTTTGGGAGACGATGGCACCTGAGGAAGTGTGGGTGGAGTATCCTTCGGGCATGAGAGAGATCCGGATGAGCAGGGGAGCCCTCCAGGTCTGGACCCACACTAGATGAGGACAGGGCTATGAGGCAGCAGTGCTGGGACTGACGGAGGCTTCATCACTGACACAGAGGCACTTCTCCTGCTTGCTTGGGTAAATGCTACCCGGCTTATTCCTATCAGTGCCTCAAGAGGCAGACCCTACTTTTGTTTAGAGTCTTCAGAAAGCCACCAACGCCTCCCTCTATCCCTTGAATGCCATGGCCTGTGCGACCAGCAGGCCGCGTCCTTCTCCACAAGGACCGCAGGCACTCACTTTTCCGTGATGCAAACTCCTCATCCGAAGGCTTCCGTTCAGGTTTGCGCTTGGGCAGCAGCTTTTTCATGGTCTTGGGACTCTTACTAAGATCCTAGGGAAATAGAAAAGAAAATGCTGACATACTCCAATCATTTCCACTCGCGAATCAGAAAGGCCGCTGTAAAGGTATAGCACCCCAATTATTACAGCACTGATAAGAGCTTCTCACTTTTTCCTACTTTGATTTTTCTTTACCAGCTTCTGAATATTAATTTTAAAATCAATAGGGCATTTTCAGTATTAGTCACTGGCTAATATATTTTCTTCAATCTGATAAAACCCCTGGTGCCATTTGGGTCCTCTTAGTTCTGTGATTAGAAGTGTCGCCAGGAGGCAGGCTGGCGGTGGTGTGCACGGACATCCTGCACGCTCCTGAGGGAGGAGGGGCAGCCACTCCCTGGGGGAGACCCGCCCACTCCCCATACAGTTAACTGGGAAGAGGGGAGGAGGCTAAAGTTGTCATTAAATGATAAGTAAGTAAAAAATAATTGCTTTTAGAAATATCTGAAGTCTCAGGGAGAAGAAAAGAGAGCAAGTGCTCAGCTGCCGGGCTCTGAGTGCGGAAGCACAGCCACGCTCGGCCAGGGCTGCTCTGAGTGCGGAAGCACAGCCACGCTCGGCCAGGGCTGCTCTGAGTGCGGAAGCACAGCCAAGCTTGGCCAGGGCTGCTCTGAGTGCGGAAGCACAGCCAAGCTCGGCCAGGGCTGCTCTGCAGGGCCCACAAGTACACAGCTCGGAGGGTGTTCAAAACAGAACGGCTCACCCCTTATCTCCTCTTCAAACAGCTTCTCAAACACGCACAAAAGACGACAGCAAAAAACAAAATGAACACAGCCAAGTCCAGCAGAGCAGGTAAGGTGTCAAGTGTCAATCATGTGTTAAATACCAGTATCAAAAAAGGCTGGTTTCTGCATCATCCCAATGACATAAACCATCACAAATGTTAACATGTGAAACCAGGACTCAGAAGCAAGCTGCGCTATGGAATGAACCAGGCTGCAACCAGAGGGAACAAAGCTGGGTTTTTTAAGTTACCTTTAAAAGTCTTTTCTTGGGAGCTAAACAATGGGTACACACGGACATGATCATGGAAATGACAGACCCTGGGGGCTCCAACAGCGGGAGGGTGATGGGGGTGAGTTCAGTAAAAACTACCCATTGGGTACCATGTTTCCTCTTTGAGTAACAGGTACCCTAGAAGCCCAAACCCCAGCACCACCTAATACAGCCATGTCACAAACTCTGAATCTAAAATGACATTTAAAAAACAAAAATCTTCCTATAAAAATAAAAATTTCAAAGCTCTTAGAAATGCAGCAGCAATCTGTTCCAGAAGAAACATTTATACACGTGCTCCCTGGCTTCCCTAATTCAAAGCAAATTGAGATGAAGAGCCCTGAAGAGCCAATGCCCACCCAACACGTGCTCCAAGGACACCTGCAGGCACAGACAGTCACGGAGCACACAGCACACCCAATGCCCAGAGCCAGGCAGAGCGGGCAGCAGAGCGGCCTCCACGAGCCTCCGAGTCCTCCTCGCACGTTCCGCAAGATCGCTCTCCACACCAATGCTGTGCAGTGCTTGGCAACACTAGACAGCAGCTACCTGGTGTGAGCCCTTCTCTCCCAGCGTGGAGCTGGCAAAGCAAGTGCAGCCAGATTTGGCAAAACCAAATTGTTTATCTTCACTTCAATACCCCTTCCCTTGCCCTTTCTACTTCTTTGCCCAACAGTTTTATCCCAATCTTCTCTAGTAATTCAATCTCCACCAGTTCTTACAATAGTTCCCTTTTTCTTTAGACTGTGCATACTAACGTATACAAGGAACACCAGCATTCTTCAAGTAACTTCCCTTGATAGAAAAAATTCTGACTTCCACACATGACTACCTGCAAGGGATCATAAAAACGCAGCTCAGTAAGAACAAAAAGTGAAAAGCACTGATCATAAGTTCTCACACAGTACTTTTCTATGGACCTTAAAGCCCTCAAGGCTGCTGGCAAGAATGTAGAAAAGGTCTGCTCCAGCTCCCCTGGCAAATGTGGCCTTGATCAGACACAGAGGCACAATGCCAGGCAAGAGTGCGTCACCCTCACGCTCACACCCACCAATGACACTGCTGCTCACATTCACAGGCACGATACCCTTACCCTCGCAGCCACACACATGCCCAACTCACAGCCATTCCTTATACCTCACCAATGAACACGCTCAACTGCTTATGAAAACAAGACTCATCTCAATTATCAGCTTCCTCAGGTGAAAATAATTCTCAGAACACACTTCTCAAGACACTTCCTTTCCTCATCCAAGCTGGTTTAGGTAAAAGTGTAAGAACATGTTAATACTTATGTTTATTAATTACAATTGTACTTTGCATCTAGCAAATAAAAAATGCTGCATCAGAAGGGAGATGAGCAAAGACTGCATCATGATTTCTTACACATCAAAGCAGGGAACTGCCTTAAGTAATTGTTTTCTCATTTGTATCAGTAAGTGTTCTCTTCCTCTCAAATGGTACTGGGTGACAGAACAGCAGGGCTCCCAGACAGGATCCCCAACCTAGAGGAGGGGTCATTAGACACAACAGACAGCATGCAGGTGCAGAGCGGCGGCCTCACGCACGGGGAGGGAAAGCCACCTAGGAATCAGCCCCTTTCCAGCTCCTGGCCCCCAGGGGTACAGTACTCTGGCAAGCACAGGAAAGGCCTCTCTGTGCATGGCACAGGAAGAAGGGGACGCTGCACACACTCTTCCCGCACAGGGTAATCACGGGTTTCAAAGCAGCAGAGCAGATACCCAGGGAACCGAGACAGGAGGGGGCGCTACACAACCTTCCCACACAGGGTAACCATGGGCCTCCCAGCAGCAGAGCGGATAACCAGGGAACCCAGGCAGACCCCCCCTTCTCCATTCTCTAGGAGTCGGGGTGCATTTTGCTGTGTACCGAAGGACCAGCCTGGCACCCCTGGGGCCCGAGGCATGCTCACCGTTGTCTGGCTGTTTGAGTGGTCAAGGGACCTCACCTCCTTGTAGCAGAGAGCAGCTGAGGGCCGGAGGGGAGGCGCAGGCCGCAGGCAGCTCAGGCTCCAAGGCTTGGGTGTTTTTGGAGGCTCCAGGGGTCCCCAGTTGATGGTGGTGTGCGGGGTGCCATGGTGGGATGGGTGGGGGAGCGTGTGGTAGGCAGGCGTCAGCGGCGCGGGCTTGCTGTCTGCATGCTTGCTGGACGGAGTCACCGGGTGGGAGGGGAGCTGCCGAAGCACAGAGCGGGAAGGGCAGAGAGAACCTGAAACTCGAGTGCTCACTGTGAAAGGGTAGTTACCACGCACTTCCTTCCATTCTTAAACACTCCGTGCGAAATAAACCCCAGGATTTATCATTTCGTTTGAATCTCTGACTCTCAGCAATCAGGTTTTGGGGCCAGACACCACCTTGCACCACCTGGGCTGAGCGTGGAGCTCCCCATGGAGTCTGCTCCAGGCAGGAGGGGCAGCTCAAGCTGGGGCCCCACCACTCCGGCATCGACTAGCCACATTAATTGGCTATGCAGTAACATTTATTAATAGAAAAAAGCTACTTCATCTAGTACAAAGATCAGAATTTTAAAAAGAACACAGGGCATGTGGCTGTAGGAAGGAAGGTGATTCTCCCCAGTCACATATTATTCTTCACCTGGTGATAAAGGGCTGGGCAAAACTAAGGCCTGACTGCCTAGTTTTTTAAAAAAAAATTTTCCTGGCACACAAGCAGGCCTGTTCCTGTCTATGGCTGCTTTTCTGTTCCAAGGGCAAAGTACAGTTGCAAGAGACCTGAACCTGTATAGCAGAGAATGTTTACCATCTGGCTTTTAACTGCCAAACCCTGGTATAAAACAGGCTATTTTCTTAGAAAACTCAACTTTAATCAAATCAAAGTTAATGAAAAATTAACTTCTTAGAGGGGTGTGCTATTAATAAATTTTATATTCCTGGAAAACCCAAAATATCCCACCACAATGGCAGTTAAATGAGAAAAGTTAAATAAAATAAGTAATTCTCACAATCAGCTAATGACCTCAAATTAGCCAATAATAGTAAGGCACGTTTAATGGGCAAATGAGCTGCACGGCGCTGTGAACTGGAAACCCGAGTGGGGTCGGCATTCTGAAGACATGCACGACATTCAAAACACAGGCTATGAGGGCAGGCCCCACAGGAGCTGACGCATGATTTCAAGAACAGGTGCAGTCAACTTACTACGAGGATCACATTCTAGTCCCTGCATGGGGGAGGGACGTGTGGTAAGATGGAGGCCATGCTAGGAAGCCACGGCAAGGTAATCTTTCCATAGGAAATAAAGCATAGATGGATACGGTTATGAAAGACATCCCCTCTAGCAACAACGTCAGAGATAAGTAATATCTGGTTTTGCTTCTCCTTTTCTTGAAAAAAATCAAAGGAGGTATGTATGCTTTATGCTAAAATTAGAATATGATTTCAGCTGGACAGAGTTGGATCACAGGAGAATACGTCATCCCACAAAAGAAACTTGGTGGGAGAGCTGTGAGGCAAGTGTGTTCCATGCTGAAGGGATGCCTTCCCAGCCACCAGTGAAAGAAACACTAAGACAGAGGATCTGGCCACAGCAAAAAGCTGACTTGATATAAAATTTTAAGAAGTCGACTTTCAGGCTGCTGTTGAAAACCTGAGTGAAGCGGCTCATCCCCACTGTTCTTTATAAACACATGTGTACACAGACGTCCCTGGGATAAACTGATCTACATGAAAGAATGGAGAATTTTACAATGGCAGAGCCATTAAAAATGAAATGCTAGCTAAAAGCCAGTGAGTAGTTATAATCTCCATACTGTGGAGAGAAATCAGATGGACTATGAAGCTCTAATGAGAGTATCAGAATACAAGCAATCCTTCTTGAGCTACAACCTTAACATGAAGAATAAAACATGGAAAGTGAGCCTCAGGACAGAACTGACCCTAACAACCTAATGAGGATGCAAGGACATCTGCAGGCTGAAAATGCCGTGTCATCATCACTCATTCTTTATAAGCTCTGCCCAGCTTTTCGGTATTACTTGATAAAGGACGACTGTTAACCCGGTACCAACTTCTTAAGCACAGAACGCCAGGAGAGGTTTACACACTGCAACTTCAGTGCTTATCTATTTTGAAAAGTGGTAATTCTCTAAAAATACAAAGAGTTGTTGAGCCTTTCTAAGTAAAAGATACCTCAATTTCTTAAAACCAAAACAGTGTGCCATAAATTATATTTTAATGCCTTCAACATGAATCTGGCCTTTCTCATCATCATAATCATTTATTTTTCGCTCTCTTAAATGAAGCATAATAAACAGTTAAAATTATCAGGAAAATCATCTATAATTTCGTGTAAAACTCCCCTAAATGAGTCTTCCAGGGCCACGCTGAGCAGAAGCAGCTTCCCGCCCAAGCGCCTCTGAACTGTGTGTGAGGAAGTACAACTCTGGACGGTTTCTCAAGAACACTCACTGGGAAACAATTCACTACAGCCCGAAGAGGACCAAATACTTGCAGAGAAATATGAAGCAAGTGTTTTGCCTTTTTTAAATCCAAATATTGATTAGGTTTTAAAGCACTTGATCAGTTGCTGACAGCTCAGCCACGGGTGCCACCATTTGGAGTCTGGAAGGAGAAGTGCTAAGTCCTTACGGTGTGAGATGGCACCGAATGGGGCTTGATGGTGGGGTTTCCCAGAGACGTGACTTTCGTTTGCTTCTGTAGGTGGTCCACCCATTCCTGCAGATCCTGCTGGTTGTTGCAGGACACTAATATCCGCTCAATCATGCTCCCTAGAAGAGAGAAGGGAAAAAATAGGCCGAGTGGAAACACAGGTAAAAAGCGCGTGCATGCACACACACACTCCCAAATTCCACTCAACGCTTAAACACCACCTTCTGAAATATGCAAGCAAGAATGTGCACGTGGGACAGGCTGCCTCTCCTCCCCGCGACACAGCACTCACACAGCTTGTGCCTATCACCTGATATTTCAAATGCATTTCTATGATTTTCACTGTCCTCAAGCTTTGTGATTGTCATTCCTGTCGTTGGAAGCTTTCCCTAAAAAAGACCCCCCCACAAAAAAAAAAACAATTAGTGCGCTTTTCTAGAAAAAGGTACCATTATTAAAGTAAATATTAAATGATTTTAGAATTGGCAGAGGAACTGTTTGTGAACCAAAAGAAGCTCATATGTAGCAGATACATGCATAATACAAAAATCTTTATCTCAAATAATAAATCATAATACTGTACTGTGAGTAAGAAACTCAACTGGCGATGGGACTGAGTGCCCGAACACACACTGTATCTGACGAGCTGCTACTAAACACAGGCACCAGGACACAAAACATCACACATTATGATTTTTAAAAATTACCGTGTATAACAGACATTTTTGCAGAAAAGAAGCGTGTATTTGTCTCATAAAGAAATGCAGAGGAAGCTCCAAGTTTAAAGTCAAAATAAGGGTGGGAAATTGAGGCAAGAACAATAATTGCATAACATTCTCCTTTGTAATCCACCAAATAGAAAACAAGCAGTTGTGCTAAATGCTGCACACGATGCAGAACATGGGTGGCAACCCAGTCCTCACTGAACACGGAAGAAATCGAAACTGCAACAGGAGACGTCAACGGAGAGACATCAGAATGGGGAACAAAGCGGTCATTACAAACAAGGCAGAAGTGAACACAAAACCCGCGGTGCAGCTCATAGAAGCCAACGGTGCACGGTGGCCCGGCAAATCCTCAGGGAGAGTCCATGTGTATCTGGGCCGTGCTGCTTGGGAGCACACGGTCAGCTTCGGAGCAGGATTCTGCGTGAGCACCTCCAGAGGGAGTGCTGCTCAACCGGTGTGGGGGGCGTGCCCCCCAAAGAGAACGGGTGGCAGTGCCGCAGCCTGGCAGGGGCTCAGACGTCCAGCAAGTAAGAGGCCAGAGAGGCTGCTGATACCCTACAGTGCCCAGGACAGTCTCCCTGAGCCCCCAGCCCTAGGCCACAAATGACCCAGTCCAAAATGTCAGCAGTGCCCAGGCGGAGAAATCCCATCCTAAAGCATAGCAGGTGGAAGAGGAGACTGCTGGACATTTCTGTGGCCAAGCGTATTTTAAAAATGCTACACACTGTGAACTCCTTTCCGAGATTCATAATGCACATAAGTACTTTAACAGCTGTGAGTCCTACAGAAAATAAAACCGCACAACTGTGTTTAACCTAGCCCATCTGAGCGTCAGCGTATAGACCACTATGACTATGGCTGGATCAAACGCTTTTTAGCATCCTCCAAAGCCAGTGTTCTAATAGTAGAAATGGATACTGATGATAGAGAGACCATGGGTCACCACTGTGCTGAGAATGGAAAATAAAATCCAGTTGTTGAGATGAGGTCTCCAGCAGCCTGTCAACACAACAAGGGCAAAGCCAGTGTGACCACCAGCTTCACAGGCAGGGACTCAAGCCTGCCATGAGTGGTACCTCTTCTCCCTTAGGTTAGAGAAGGCCCCTGTCTCCAGCCACTGAAATGAGACTCTGGGGATATAAAACAGGGAGCCAGACAGTGCTGACCAGAAAGGACAGAGATTCAGGTTTATCAAGGTCACTTAAAGAAGTAGCTGCCAGTTTGGGGGAAAACTCTAGTGGGCACTATCTCAGCCACAGATCACCTCTCTTCAGCAGTAACCTTACAAACTACAGCCTTATTTTCCTGAGTCTGTTCCTATACATGTAATTCACCAATTCTAAAGCACCCGTTCGGAGTAAGCATATGACAACAAGTCCTCTCTGGGAGGTCGACAAAGCCTCTGTGAAGGTACAGTGTCTACTCAGGTTCCCTAACGTCCCTGCTGGGAAACACAAAACAACACATGCTATAATGAAATGCAACCCAGAGAACACGAAGCAGTGACTTCTGCTGCAGTGGTTATGTGGTGGCTGGCCAGTCCTCAGAAAGGTGATGGGAAGGACCTGAACCTCTGTAACGTCACAGAAAAAGAAGAATGAAAACTGCCAAGTGCATCTACTAGACACACAGAAAGAAATACCAGCTCCTTCATCTATCACCCACTGTAAACCACTGTCGCAACAGAAAAGGCCTTGCTCGCCCTCGCCTCCTTCTCAAATCCGCTCTCACGTTTTCTCAAAGAAAAGCAGGGAAACAAAAATGAAAACGGTTAAATGATCACACATGCTACTTACATCACTTCCTAATTGCTGATGCATTTGGGCAGCACTGTGGCACTGACAGAAGATCTTAGCCTACACTACCCCACAAGCCCTAGCTGAACCCATTTTACAGAACAAAACTACAGCTGGGAGGAGCAAGGTACTCTGCCTGAAATGACATAAGGAAGTGACAGAGACTGGCTTCTGCCACAGCAGTCTGTGCCCTTACGAGGTTGCTCTACAGATTTACACTTCTTTCCTTTTTTTAAATTAACATAGGATGTGCTTGCATAGTTACAAAACACACAGAGGCTGTACATCCATCTCTGAATATACGGCACATACACAGATAAATGTTAATATTTAACACAAAATCCAAAGCCAGCCTGAAATTACCCTCAGATCCACAATACACAACAAAATATAAATTTAAATTGTGTTTTACCTGATATATAAAGCCACTCATCCTAGGACTGGCAGACAACATTAGCAAAACATTGGGGAAGAGTAGAAGATATCTTTCATTCTTTTCCTAATACAAAAAAAAAAAAAAAAAATCCAAAAAATTTCTTAAAAAACATCTACTTACAAATGTGAGCACAAATACTTATTTATACTGGGCCCTATGAAATATTACATGAATTTCTTATTTAGGTATTTCTATCAAATTTTATCAGGTAAATTAAATGAAAACAAAATTATGATAAATTCTGTACTAAGTCTTAAAATATGATTAAGAGAGCTTTAACATATAAAAGAAAGATTTCTAAATTCTTCAAAAACCAAAAGGTAAGAAAGTAAACGGAATGATTAAAAGACCCTGGACTCACAATTAGCCTGTGTAACATCTTGAAAAAATATTTAGTTAAGGAGTTCAGCTCTGTGATTAACCATTTTCAGGTAAGCTAAAATTTTCTTTTTGTGGTTCAGAGAAAAAGGAGAGAACCTAAAATTTTAGTAGGGTCAGGGGCAATAGGTGGAGTCTTTAAGCTAAAGAAAGGATATGGTAAAATGTTAAAATCAATTTTGGTCTACTAATAATCCCTGGAATTTCCCCAATCCTCCCAAATGTTAACTCAGTGTTGTTTTCACCCACCCCATAAACTTCACCTGGTTTACAACAAACACTTCAAAGTATTACTTTTGTATTAAAAATCATTTGCTTCAGTAAGATAAAAGCCAAAGACCATAAGTGTAAGATAAAAGTTCCTAAGAATCCAAAATCAGACACAGAAATGCCAGACAGTCCTTTTCACATGTTGACATTTAAACTACTGCCCCAAAAAGTGAAATAGGCCCTAGGAAGCAGTTTCCCCGATTATATTCCTCAGAACAGCAGGCCTATGCAAAGCACCTGGAAAAGACTCTTCCACACTTGAAAGAGGTCACTGGGAGTGACTTGCTATATTCCCCTCTTGAAGAGTCACAACATACGCTGGGAATACACAGAGCCAAGTCTGAGGAGCTCTGTCATCAAGAATCTTTACCACTGACTACGTTCAGTCAGGATCAGGACCACTCTGAAGCATTCTGGAGTAACACCCACCAATGCTATGTAGATCTAATATTACAAACACACTTTGGGTAATGTTTCCACAGATTATTTTAAAGTTTAAAAGAGCATGATTAAAAAAGAAACTGCTTCTGAAAAGATCTGAGGTTTATACGATCAGTTTCTTAAGGCACCTAAACTACAAGACTATGTAGAAGGGCTGGTATTTCATAAGTGGACAGGAAAACACACTGTAAAAGCTTTAGGTTTTAGTTTTCTTATTCTCCTTAGAGTCTTGTGTTCAAAAAGGAGTCATTTAGCATGTTATGATCATGTGATTTTTGCAAAAGTAGAATAAAATTCAGAGGTCCCTGTTTAGTGATCCACTGAACGTACGTCTATGTGAATCATGAAACAAACTGATTTTCAGTGTGTGGGTGGGTATGTCACAAAATCTGGGTTGATCTCTCACTTAAAACAAACCCATAAGAAAACTGTAACTCCCACAGCATATGTCAGCTAACATTCTTTCACAGGAAAGTAGAATGACCCAACCATTGAGAGAGCTGGCCCCTGAGAGTGAGAGCCTTGGGACGAAGTTGTTGGCCAGAAAAGCACATGCAGCTCCAGTGCAGATGTATGTACAGGCCTCCTGCAAGTCTTTCTGTACATTATCCTTCCGTCCACACGGGCTTTGGGCCACACTCATCTCAGCTGGATCTAACTGGTCAACAAGTCCACACTTAGCTCTAAGCCTCTCTAACATGCCATAAGCCTCTTTCATGTGTCAAAAATAAAAAGTAGCTCACAAATTATAAGATAGAGCTTCTATCAGAAGTTTTCATTGCTTGAGATTTCTTTAAAATCTTCTGCTACGAGACCCTACGAGTGGGACAGAAACCCTGCCGCGTGTGCGTGTGGATGGCAGTACCTCACTTCCTGCACACTGAATCAGGACCTGGGACATGTAAGTGACGTTGCCCAGAGTTTTAATGTCATCGCCCTCCCAGTTCCGGATGGCTTCCGTCAGGATCTGCAGCTCAAGCTCTTTCCTTTTCCGGACTTCTTGACATTGGGCCTGACAGACACAGAACAACACTGTTAAAAGACAAACTTCCAGAATCTTAAGTTCTGGCCACACTGCTTTGTATCATCCTTAAGACAATTATTGCTTTATATCTTACTTCTTCAGGTAGATAATCTATTGAACAATTTGCTTAATTACATGGAATTCAAAGTATTTGCTTAAAAGTATGAAATCAAGTCGAGAGGCAACGCACATAACTGCTCTGGAATACTAAGTATTAGTTTAGAAAAACTGTAGCAGATTTTGACACTTGTATGAAGAAGAAATGTGGACAGGACAAGAATTGTCTTCCCATTCTGGTTTTGTTAGTGTTTGCCAATACAGAAGACTGAAAAGAGGAAACAAAAAGTATAGCTTGTGCTATAAAATAAGGCATATACTTCAAAACCGCAGTTGGTAAGACAACACAACAGCAGAGACAATGGAACCACCGCTGTTCTCTTTCGCAGTAAATCACTAAATACAACATGAATGGAGGGTAAAAAAAATGTTTTAAGTAATTTTAAAGTAGATCTAACATCAATTATACTGCGCTTTTTAAAAATTTAAATAATTATTCTATCACAGTCCACTAAAAGGAGTTTACCAGCCACAGAATGCCGACTCTGTTTTTCTTTCATGTCAGTACAAGACATTTTTTAATCATTTGACTTTTTCAGTTGATAGTTCTTTTATATTCATTTTCCACAATAATGTCTGGGGGGAAAAACAATATGCTTAATCACTTACTGAAAGGTTTTTGAAGGCAGCCATAGATTTTTGAATATCTTGTCTATCTGTATGATAATCCTTTGAATAAAAGAAACATACAATTAGCTTTCACAAGGAAAATATTTTCTTAAAAAGGTACTTTCTAAAGACCAGCTTGAAACTTTTCTAATACTTTTCAACCCTTCACATTCCCTCTTTTCCCTCAGCATTAAAGTGTCAGTCTTTCAGAAAGTCATAAAGCCATTGGACTTAGGGGAAATATAAGTTGGAACAGAATAGTCACAAGCAGCAGGGGTGGGCAAGCCAATGCTGGCTTCATCATTAAGTCTCCCTGGAACACCGCTCCGGCCCACATGCAGTATTCTAGCTGCTTCTGCACTAAAACAGCAGAGCTGTGGAGCTGTGATGAAGACCTTAGAGTCTGCCCCCTTATGGAAAAGGTTTGCCAACCCAAGCCAAGAGAGTAACTTTTACCCAAATGTCTGCTAGGCTGCAACCTGTTATTCAAAATTAAAAGAGCATAATCATTCATTAAATGATTAGTACAGCATTACCCTATAACTTAGGCACATATTGTCTGTAGCTGGATGATCCAAGTAAGACATCTTAACACTATCTGAAAATCGGTTCTCATGTTTCAGCTTTTGGAAACTTTTCCATCAGCAGCAGTGGGTAAAAGAGATGAGGGGTAAATGTTTTTTAACAGAGCTGAGTAATGAGACAAACATAATATTTAACAAAATCATTTTGACAATCCACTGAGTTAAAACTCCGTAAACTCCATTAGTTCTGGCTTCTTTCACAGGAAGTCTGAGCAGGCACTAATCGTTGGTAAGGACTCTGAGGAAGGGAATGACAGCGCAGTACCTCCATGTGTCTCTCCAGCTCTTTGAGCAGCGTAGGGTATTTATCCAGGCGCATGAAGGGTTTGCTCAGGCCTGTGGTCAGCACAAGAATCCCAGGGCTGCTGGCACCTTTGGTCTCCATGAACTCTCCCAACTCCTCACTGGGCAGCAAGTGGCAAGAGAGAAGACGTTGTGGTTAGTAATGAGAGACCATGGTGGCCCTCTGATCTCCATGAGCAACAGCCAGGATTTATGCAACATGAATGCTGCTTTTAACATCGGGAAGGCTCCAGCTTTTATCCCAAATCTGCACTGCTTATCTGGAAATGCCAAATAGGACTCCCACCACCCGAGGGGTCCCACTGCTGCTCTCCTATGAGCAACAGTAACTGTGCACAGCATAGGATGTGTGGGTCTCCACGAGATGCTTCTGATGGCGAGGCCCTCCGGTACTTCAGTGCCATGCAGACGTGTCCCATGGAAACGTGCACGCTCAGAGCCACAATAGATTCCAATCATCTCAGTCTCAAGGTGGTAAGAACAAGGACCGAGCTGCTCCAGCCAAGAGCTAGAGCACGCTGATGGTGGTCACCCCCAGATGTGGCTTCATCCAGCAAACAGGCCCCACCTACGTGCTGCCAGCACTCAGCCGGGAGTAGGCAACGGCTCTTGGGCGGCTCTTGGGGTGAGGAGCGAGAGAAGCAGCAAGAGAAGAGAGCAAACGCTGCGTTAGGTTTCAGAACTTCAAAAGCTTTGTTACATTTAACCCTCACAATACGTGAGGAAGGAAGGTGTCCCTGTGTGCAGATAGCGAATGCGGGTTTATGCTTCAGAACTTCAGAAGCGGTTACAGCCATCTCCCACAACACACGAGGAACAACGGTGTCCCTGTGTGCAGACGAGAAAACCGACTGCATATCTCAAAATTAAAGGGTGAGAAACAAGCTGTAGATCTTCCTATCGTCCTCTTTCAGCATCCCCTTCGAGGTGCTTCGCCTAGCTTTCCCTATAGCAGGTCCTCATGCGTTCCCACAGCTGTGGCAGAGGACACAGGCCAATGGGTGGTCCAGCTCTTCACCCACATGTCTGTTATGGCTGACAGTCACCTGACGGCGACGCCCCTTCCCTGGCGACCTCTGAGGCCTCTGCCAGGCCCTGGGTCTGCTGTCCCTCACGCTGCATGTGCTATCAGTCCACACATCTCACAGCGTGCAGCCCACAGAAAGGAGGGGAGGCAGCACCAGTGCCGGCAGTCAATGCCACATCCAGGAGACCCCGGCGACCCCTTCATCACCACACCTGTCCTAGGAGACCCGGGGTCTCTAGTCAGCAGAGCTGACTAGAGGATACCCATGACACTCATCCCAGAAACAACTTTTCCTAGTCTAGAGGTTTTCCCTTAGAAGGAAAAGATACTTATATCCTTATTTTATAAACAATGTCCTAAAATAAATGTGAAAATCATAACAGCAAAACTGAGAAACAGCCAATTTCCAGTTCTGGTCTCACAGGAGCCTCCCACTGCACCACCCGAGCCACGCTGCCCACTGCCAGAGGTCTGGGGGACACCAGACCCACCAAAGGCTCCCGGTGAAAAGACAGACAGTGTTTAGGCCAACCCAGAGGACACCGAGTCCACAAACGGTGAATATTAACAGTCTCGGACAGTTCAACCTAAGCACAGCTTTAGGATGCATGGGTCTCCACAAGGGAGTTCACCCTAAACACAGCTTTAGGATATGTGGGTCTCCAGCAGCTCACACCTGTAATCCTAGCACTAAAGGGGACAGACTGCCTGAGCTCAGGACCTCGAGACCAGCCTGGGCAACATGGCGAAACCTCGTCTCTACTAAAATACAAATAAACATTAGCCGGGTGTGATGGCATGCAGCTGTAGTCTCAGCTATTCGGGAAGCTGAAGTAGGAGAATTGCTTGAACCCAGGAGGCAGAGGTTGCAGTGAGCCAAGATCTTGCTACTGCACTCCAGCCTAGGCGACAGAGTGAGACTCCATCTCCGTAAAAATTAAAAAAAAAAAATTAAGATGATAAACACTTTCACAACTCCATATATAAGGCTTCATAATTATTTTATTTCTGTAAGGTAGCCCATCATGCTGATGCAGTTTTAAAAATCAGTAGCACAGAAACTGTCAGAGTACTTGAGAGAGAGAGTGTACTAGAGAGAGAGAGAGTGTAGGAGAGTGTGTGTATGAGAGAGTATATATGAGAGAGTGTATGAGTGTGTATGAGAGAGTGTGTGTATGAGAGTGTATGAATGTGTGTATATGAGTGTGTGTATGAGTGTATGAGACAGTGTATGAGTGTATGTGTGTATGAGTGTGAGTGTGTATGAGTGTATGAGTGTGTGTGTGTGTGAGTGTGTATGAGTGTATGAGTGTGTATGAGAGAATGAGTATGTGTGAGAGTATGAGTATGAGTGTATGTGTATGAGTGTGTGTGTGTATGAGTATGAGTGTGTATGAGTGTGTGAGTATGAGTGTGTATGAGTGTATGAGTGTGTATGAGTGTATGAGTGTGTATGAGAGAGAATGAGTATGTGTGAGAGTATGAGTGTATGAGTATGAGTGTGTATGTGTATGAGTATGAGTGTGTATGTGTATGTGTGTACGTGTGTAAGAGTGTGTGAGTGTATGAGTGTGTATGAGAGTGTATGAGTGTGTATAAGAGTGTGTGTATGAGTGTGTATGAGAGAGTGTGTATGAGAGAGAGAGTGTATAAGAGAGAATGTATGAGAGAGAGAGAGTGCGTATGAGAGACAGAGTATGAGAGAGAGAGCACGCACATGCGGGCATGTGAGGGAGAGCACATGCACCCAAGAGAGCAAGTGCACTTTTGTGGACAAGAGACAACTCAGCACCTTTTGTCTGTAACTTAGTGCTTTTCCAAAATCAATTCCTTGAGGAATTCCCAAGCTTGGGCTGACTGGCATCAAGTGCAGTGCCATCTTCAGGGCCCCGCTGTGGGTAACACCTGAGCAGCAAGTGTCCTGATCAGCATGCAGGATACACTGACGTGAGCCCATGAGCACACTGCACATGTTCCTGTCGTTTCTAAACATGGACACATCATCTGCCTTCTTCCCTTAGCGTCCCCCTTCCCCCGGGAGGTGGGTGGGGAACTGAGGAGGGTCCGGGACAGACTCCCCTCCACTGCAGCCACTACAGCCATTGTCCCCTGCCCTCTTCTCAGCTGGGACAACACTGAGCACTACGGACAGCAGGAGAACAAGGACAGAGGGGCGGTCACAGGAGCGCTCGCCATGCCGGGCACTAGAACAAGCACTCATAGATGTCAATGCCCCCAACATCTCTGGGCAGGGCAGACATAAAATTATGTAAGTGATACAAAGGACAGCCTGCACGCAGGCCTCTGCCCAAGCCATCACTGTCAGCGGAACAGCTGATGCTCTGCACCCAAGGTGGACCCCCGCTGTGTGGGTGGCATGCCCAGTCCCTCTGACCCTGGGGCAGCCTGTTCCTCACACACGCGTCCCTCCCCTCCACCCAATTTTTACTCAAAACAGCTCCTTTCTTCCCATCACTCACTCTATTCATTCCTAAAGCACAAATAGAGTAACATAGGGCTTTAGACAGAAGCAATTTATATTTTACTAACAATTCTCTAGGTGTTGGAGAATTTATCAGGCAGTCCCATGAAAATCCAACTTGATGACATATATCTCAACTCCTTTAAATGTAATTCACATAAGGGCCTTTTCTACCAAAACAGTAATCAAGGAAAAATCCATTCAAATCATTATTTGTGTTTCAGGGTTACCTGTGAAATTTCCTAACTATGGTACAGCAGAGAAAAACTGACAAAACTAAACAGAGTTACCCTCATCACCATGGGCCTCGAAAAAAGCCCTGAAGCCAAAAAAGTGAAATGTGTGCAAGCAATACTAACTTCTTTTAATATCCACAAGACACTCTTACAATGCTGGCACAAATACAGTTAAAAAAGGAAATAGAATTTTATAAATTTTTGTGGATCGCTTTTGCTTCAGTTTGAAGTTAAAAAAAAAAAAAATTAGTGCCATAATAAAATGAAACAGCTAGTTACGGCTACTCTGACCAAAGGTGGCTCTTTCAGCCTCACTCTGCTGATGCCAGCAGCCCGTGCACAGTGGGTCTCCTGGGTCCTTACTGACGCAGCGCCGTGGGCTGCCGGCAGCCACAAAACACATGAAATCATGGGGCCAATCACAAAGGAACAAACTGCTGGGAAAAAAATCGTTTTCACAGACTAAATTACGACACCCATAGTTCATTCAAAATAGCCGGGCACAGACAAGCACCGCCTCCATCACAGGACACCAAGGAAGGTCAAAGCTGCTAAAATGCTGGGAGATGGCATTCTGCACCCACCGGGCTCACACTTAGAACTTAAACCCAAGCAATGTAAGGACTGTGAGGATGCAAATCAGACTTTCAAATTTCAACCCACTACACTTCAACCAATCCTTAAAAATGACTCAAAACAGCATGAGCAGATATGCGCCCACAGGCATGGCAGCTTAAAGACCTTCACGCATGTGGAAAGGCCGGCAAGAGGGACAAGTAAGAATCAAAGCACAGAGGCAGGAAGTAGGAAGGAGCCTTGGCACAGGGAGGCGTGACCCCAATTCACTGCCCTGGCCTTTGGGGCAGGGAGGGATCTATGGCCAACAGAGCAGGAGTTCTCAGGGTGCAAGGACCTCAGGAGGGCACGCAAGCCTCACATTCCACAGTGGTGGCATCTGCTGGCTCGGGGGAACCCTCCTCTCGTTGCGGCTCTGACGGAAGCAAGTGACATGCCCTGGGGTTGCTGTCCAGAGCGGGCCTCAGCCGGCCCCTTCACTCTCTGGGCAGCCCTGGGGAGGAGGGACAAAGACCCTCCTGACTAAAACCCACCTGTATTCTTTCTTGTTACTTCAGGAAAACACTACATGTACATCTAAGACCCAACAACCACAGTCATTAACGTAATTACAGAGAAGAGGTTAAATGCAGCTCTCGAGCACATGCTCTGCTCTTGAATGCCTTGGGTTTTAGGAAACTAACAGTCTCAGTGACTTTCAATGTCATCTGTAGGACAGCTCGATTTTGGGAGGAAAATACTGAGTTAAGACTCTCTTCCCCCCAAAATTGTCCATCCTACCCCCTATTTATATTCCCAATCCCACCATCTAGGATCAACTCCTTTCCCCCAACAAAGGGGATGGGGAGAAAAAAATAAGGCTTTCTAATGTTACCCTCACATTCCACTTACTTTCTGTTCATCTTCCTCATCGCTCCGTCAATAATTCCTGAAGAAATTCCAGAGATACAAATGTAATACTTGCACTGCACTTTTATGGAAATCTCATTCGATGTATAAATCCCCAGGAGTGGAGTGGAGGGGAAGGGATAGCGCGTAACTGAAAGCATGCTGGGTGCTTAGAGACACTGCTGACACAGCCCACACTCCCAAGTAGGACCTCACGGAGGGAGGGGTTTTTTGGGTTCTCCTTTTCTGTGACTGCTGTGTGTTCTAACTTCCTTTCCTTTCACTGCATTGTTAAAGGCTGCTTTTTCCTTCCAGGGCTGCAGATGCTTTAATAACAAATAGGAAGTTCACAAAATCTTAATCCTTTAATATTGGAGCACGCCCAGGAAACAGTAACTATCCAGGGTCTTTTTTATTTTTTTAAACAATAGAAGACAACAAAACATCCACTGAACATGTAAGCGTGTTCACCCTGACATGATCTGCTGACAGTTTTTCTGAATGCCGACAATATCCCTGTGAATGAGTTCTTTCAGGAAAGGACGCTGAAACCCAGAGACAGGAGGAAGCCTGCTATGGCTGCACAGCCTGCAGCAGCAGTCACAGCCACAGCCGAGTCCGCTCTGCTACCAGGTCTAGTCTGTGGAAGGACACCCACGCAGGGCCAAACCTGAGCCCCGGATGTGCTTCTCAAGAGGCGAGGAACACCTGCTCACTGAAGAGGCTTTCTAAGTTCTGAGTTGAAATGTTTGATGAAGAGTAAGCTGAAGTTAAATATTTAAGTTAGAAAGACAATGGCATTTAACTTGATACTACTAAAACAATACTTTTTCCATTTACGGTTTTTAAAACGTGAACTTGTATTTGCAAAAAAAAATTATGAAATTTTTTGTAAAACATTAATATAATTCTTTGGCCTCTTTTAGAAGCAGAAAGTGAGCCTCTGAGCTCTCTAAGCCCACGTGTGGTCTCCTCCAAGCCAATCCTCAAACAAATAATTAGAGCAAATCCTCAAACAAATCTATTCTTAACACTCTCTAAGGACCGAGGTCCTCCTCAATAACTGAAACAGCTGAGAAATATCTTCCTCCAATTTGCAGGAAGCAGACGTTGCCGTGTCTCATAAAACGAGCAAAACAATCTGTACAGTCTCTGTTGCACTTGTTTTTAGTTTCAGGTTAAAAAGCTAAAGCTAATGGCCTCCAATTTAATGTTCTGTATATAAAACCTGATCCTAATTTGAAATTCGATCCTTTCACAGCTGATGTAATCTGCACTCGTATACTTCCACTTTTAAGAACTGAGAGAAATATGATTCCAGGACCCTTGACTAAGCTTGTGGCTACACCCCTCAACACTTACCGATTCCTTCAACCTATTAGCCAAAGGGCTCCAGGCTGTAGGGGAGACATCAAAAAAAAATCTCTTTTTACAACAATACTCACCATCATTTCAAAGACTTCTCACCAGTACTTCTCAAGCACTAATTTTGAGAGGTAATTAAAATTCATATCCTTGCACCCTATGAAGGACACAGAGCTGCCCGCCTTCCCTACTGCCCAGGAACATAGTGAGCGAACCTGTGCTCCGTGAGGACGTTCACTGCAGAAGGGTGATTGGCACAATATGTGAGGTACAGGGTTTTCATCTGCTGCATCAGGTTTAAAAAGCAGCCTCCGACTCTCTGCTGAGCTTCGGGCAACCTGGAGAAATGTGACATAAACGGAAATCGTCATCAGTTTTACAGACAAAAGGACAGCTGCTAATGACAAACACAGTATACCTCTGAGTGAGGAAAACTTTCCTCTGCACCCTATCTGTGAAAATGAGATGCCCCGACCCCAGCATACACGTGTTGCTGCCTTGAGTCCAGCAGAGAAGGGGCGCCCAGCAAGCAGCTCTACTGCCAGGTCCTCTCTTGCAGCGTCCAGACTGCCAGGACTGCGCACTACATCAGGACCAACTCTCAGGCCCAAGCTCTTTGGGCAGTGAGAAAAACATGTTCAAAGCCTTCAGTTTTGCATAAAATAAGGAGAATTGCTGAATGTGGTTATTTGGTCTGCAAGTTTTCTACCAAAGTGGCATCAAGGCTAACAAAAAATACAAAAACTGCATTTCCCTTCAGGTTAGAGACTGAAAAGCAAGCCCACCTAGCAGGTGCCTCTCCTCCCTAGATCCCCACCATCCTGACAGTTAACAGGCTTTTCCAAAAAGCATAAACTCAAGAGAACAAAAATAATGAGGAAGAGATGACCAGAAGGAGCAATGGAAGCTGCAAAACAGATATGAAGGGTGGCGAGTCGGCACAAGCTGCAGGCATCAGGGCCCTGGGCAGTGCCACCTCAGCAGGGGGTTGTGCCTAACAGGGTACTACATGCTCACCTCTCCAGATCTCAGGGTTTCTGGGGTGAGGACACCAGCAGCAACCCGGAGCAAGGGCACATGCGGAAAACCGGAGGCCCATGCGAACTCTTACCACCTTCCCTGCACCCCAGGGCGTCTTTGCTCCCCAGACACCCACGATATTCCCAAAAGGATTACATCCTTCTACCCAGGGAACAGGAGCCAGGAAAAAAGTGACCAAAACACTAATGCCACGGATTCCTCCAGAAAACAAAGAGTCACTAGTCCAAGCTCCTGGAGAGCACTTCCAAAGTGTTTTCAGGCATGAAAGGACCACAAACACATTTGCCTAAAAAGGGGGGGACATGAAGGAGCAAAGAAGAAAAAGGAAATTTGATAGTCATTCCACATCAGAATAAAAGTTCCTGATACAGAAAGCCAAAAACTTAAGCAGAAGTCAAAGAAATCATCACATGACTAAGCAAAAAGAGTGCAAGGCACAAGATCAAAGATGTCCAAGACGTCAGCACGGGCTGAAAGAAGACCGGGGCCCCAGACAACAGTGCGGTCATTCCAAAGCCCAGAAACAAGGATACAAAGGGCTCTGAGTGAGAAACACTGGTTTCACACCAAGAAGACAGAACAGCACGGGGCTCCTCAGTACCAGAGCCTAGAGACACTGAAGCCCCCCTTGAAATGAGGGGTGGAAATCCCTCCCCCTGTCTCCATCTCAGGCAACAGTGAACACTCATGTGGATTAACTGCCCAACATGCACTTGCTCCTCAGGAATCTCCCAGAGCAGGTACTTAACCAAAATGACAGAGGAATGCAAAAAAAGGGAAAGACGGCATCATCCAACGCAAAGGTGGACGGAGCCCAGGACTAGGGTTCAGGCCTGCAACTCGTGGGGACACCGCTTCTGCTCTGCCATCCCCTCAGATAAGATAAGCACATGGCCTCGGTCCACCCCTGCTGGTAACAGAACACCTCGGACTGGGTAATGTACCAACAACAGAAATGCACTGCTCACGGCTCTGGAGGCTGGAAACCCAAGATCAAGGCAGCCGCAGGTGGTTCCCTATGCATCCTCACAGGGGCAAGGGGCAAAACAGCTCCCACACAGCTGTTACAAGGGAGCTGATCCCATTCATGAGGGCTCCATCCTCACGACCTGTCTCCAAGCCCTACCTTTTAATACCATCCAGCTGGTGACTAAGTTTTAAAGATGATCTGGGCAACACATTCAGACCACAGCACACTCTGGCTCCCAACATGCCTTTCAACCCTGCAGGCAGGACCTCAGGCCCAGCATTCCTAGTCCACCTGCCTCCCATCCAGTCTCTGGGTGTGTCTCCTCAGCATTGCTTTTCGCTCTGCAGCTGCTAAGTAGTAGCTGGAGAAAGTCATCGTCAGGAGAATCAGCAAGTCACAAGTATTAGGAAAAATCTCATGTTCAAAACACAGAGTACTCAATTTATGCCAACTTGGTCTTCTCGCTGTTTTGCAACAATTTTTTATTCATTCCTTATTAACTGTTAACCGAGGCTCAAAAAGACGGTTCCAGCTCTAATCAATGTAATAAAATTTACTGAGCTGTTACCGGTACGTCCCACAGTAAGAGCTGTGGAGACAGAAGGGCACAAGGAAGTAACGCCGTGAGAGTTCCAAACCCCACTGCCGCCGCCGCCTTCTCTCCTCAGACTCAGTCATTCCCGCTACCGTGGGCCTTCCCTTCCAGACTAGATAAATGTCAGTTTTATAAAACATGGGCTTTGGAAAAGAGATGAGAGTATACCTCTGCTTCTAAAACGCAGCAATAACGTAGGTGCCAAATGTAGTTAATGTAAATAATACAGACAATAGAAATGCAAAATATAGACAATAAAAATATCCCACACAGGTTCAGGCGGCTGATCTGTGTAAGAACATACCAAATGTAAGTGCTCCCTCCACCTACCAGTCTCTTCTCTGTGCTGGGTAAAAAAAAGACCAACACCCTCCTTCAAGATTGAACTTTCCATCTCTTTGCCTCTCTTAGCGCTCCTTTGATCTCTGTCCGAGCAAGACATGTCCCCACCCTGTGTAATGGAGGAGGCTCACAGAAGCACAACAGGTACCCGCAGGGACAGGAAGTTCAGTGAGGTCTGCAACAGCCGGGGCCTCTCCCACAACACAAGCAGGCTAAGGGTGAGGATGCAGAAGTCCTCCTGGTGGTGGCGGTGACAAACAGACCTCTGCACAGATGGGAAGCTGCCCCACCTGCCTAATCTGCCATGCTTCTTTGCCCTCGAATTCAATAGCTACTAGCCACCTGCAGCTATTTCAAGTAAGGTTAATTAAAATAAAATAAAAAAATGAAAGTTCAGTTCTTCAGTTGTGTTAACCTCATTTCAAGAGCTTCACGGCCCCAGTGGCTAGAGGCTACTGAAATTTGTATAGCAGATACAGCACATTTCCATCAGTGGAAGCTCTGAACAACACTAACTCATCCAAGCCATGTTTCCAAATCCTGAATGTGTCATGCATTTATTATAGAGCTTTACTGTTTAGTTTATTAAAGCACAACTGAAGGCAAAGTAAGCTAGCATTTGCACTACTGCAGACCCATTTCCAACTGTGAACAGGTAAGTGGGGTTTTAATAGCCTTCAGGGATTAGCCACAGTTCTGTCTGCATTTGCAGGATAGTCACTGACTCACAAATTAATTTCAACTACTGTAAGTATGCAGCACCATTACAAGGCACTGGGAGCAGATTAGAAACAGGGTAAGAAACAGTCGCTTCCTTAAAGTGACTGCTATCATTTTGGGGAATATGAAACAATTACAAAAGTAAACTGAATGTAAGACAATATGCAGTCTCAATGACACGAGCTACAAACTGCTGCCAGCTTACAGACACGGAAGGACCCGCCCCTTAATCCCGGTACTGAAGGCACACAGGTTTTGAGAACATTACACACTGACATCTGAGCAGGTGATGTTGATGTTCAGTGACACAGTACAGCACTGGAAGAGGCTGGCTTCTAGGATGACAGAACCCTGCGTGCCTCACTGGGAGGACTGAAGATAACTGAGTAATGATGGAAGGCCAAAGCTGGATGAACAAAAAAAGAACACAGCCAGAGATGCGGCACAGGAAAATTATCGGATACGTGTTACCTAAAATGGGTTAAATTCTTACACTGCAGAAATACTGCTCAGTGCTGGGCCACAAAGTATGCAAAGATTTCAACTCCTATCTGGTCCAGTGCCACAGCCCTGATCCATTCAGAAATGAAAATTAAGATAAACTGATTTCCATTTCTGATACTTCATCAATTATTGAAAATTAAGTCACATTTCAGAATAGCTTATAAAGGAACAATTACTTCAATGTACAAGTGTCTTTCCCTATTTCATTCACCCCCACCCCCGAGCCGAGGCCCTAGATTTTTATTACCTCTTTCAGTCCCAAACCAATTCTCCAACAATTTTCTGTCACTGCCACCCCCAGTTCCACGGCTGATAAAGCCCTTGTAATCATTAATTCAGTAGCAGCTGAAGCTCATAGAAGTCAGCTGAGTCCCAGGACTCGAGCATAACGTGCCAACATACACCGCACGTAATGCCGCCTAGGCACCTAAATTCGCTCGACAACCAACCAGACTCTCAGAAATCACCAGCACAGAATATGAGCTCAGAGTTAAAGGAGAGGATATGCGCCCTGGTTCTCTCTTGTGCTCCACAGGCTGTTCTTCAGAGTGTGATAATGTGCAGGAGGGCATCCCACGGGGGCTACATCAAGGCCATGGGCAGCAGGAAGGTGCACATGGGTCACTAGAGGCACCACGCATCATGCCAGGTGCTTCCACCAGGCCTCCTGGCAGAAGCAAAGCCATGATCTACAGGTGTGGTGTCACACTGTGTCCATGAATGGTCCAACATCTGATGACAGCTACAGTCACACATACTCTATTCTCTATATCTTCAGAGTAACAGCAACAGCACAAGGTAAAAGGGGGTACCCAAGGGTTTTTTTCCCCCCTTACCCAGAGTAAAGATGACTGGGTCTCAGCAAAAACATTTGAGAAATCAAAGAGATGCTAAGCAGTTTCTTCCACAACACACTTACTCCTAGTGGTACTACTAACTAGACAGGAAGGGTTCTCATTTCAATAACAAGTGATTTCGGATGGAAACTAAGATGCATATGAAGACAGAGCCACGTGCTGGGGGAACCTCCACAGACATCTCCAGCCACAAAAACCCAGCAATCTGTCCATGATCGACAGACAGCCTTCACAAACAAGGCGTCACAAGCAACCTCCTGTCCCACTCAGGGTGTAGACAGACAGACAGACAGACACACACACACACAGCACTCAGGGTAGAAACAGACAGGCAGACACAGACATACACAGACAGAGCCCCTGAAGCCATATGACCTCTGGCAGGTCCTCTCTTGCTGACTACCAAAAACCTTCTAAGTTTTCCAATTTATTGGCATACAGCTGTTGACAGTAGCCTTTGGTGAGCCTCTGAACTTCTGCGGTATCAGTTTTAAAATCAGAGATGAAAAAGAAAACATTATTTCGGTTTTCTCTTTTTTCTTACTCCGGCTAAAGGTTTGTCAATTTTATTTTTTTCAGAAAACCAACTTTTAGTTGTGTTGATCTTTTGTAATATTTCAATTTCATGTATTTCTACTCTAATCTTTATTATTTTCCTTCTACTAATTTTGGGTTTGGTTTGCTCTTGCTTTTCTTGTTCAGAGGTATCATTAAAGTTGTTTATTTGAAGTTTTTCTACTTTTTGACGTAGGTGCTTATAGCTATAAATTTCCTCTTCGTACAGTTTTTGCTGCACTAAACCCATAGCTTTTGGTATGTTGTGTTTTTGTAATCATTTGTTTCAAGAAATTATTAAATTTTCTTAATTTCTTCATTGGCCCACTGGTCATTCAGGAGCATACTGTTTAATTTCCACACGTCTGTATAGTTTCCAAAATTCCTCACTATTGAGTTTTATTCCATTGTAGTCAGACAAGATGCTTGATAAAATTATTTTTGATTTTTAAGAAATAAATATCATTTTTTAAGACTTGCTTTGTGTTTAATATTTATGGTCTATCCTTGAGATTGATCCATGTACTGAAGAAAAGAATGTGTATTTTGAAGCCACTAGAGGAAATGTTCTGTAAATATCTATCAGATTGATTTGTTCAAAAGTGCAGATAAAGTCACATGTCTTTTTGTTGCTTTTCTGTATGAAAAATCTGTCCAGTGCTGAAACTGGTGTGTTGAAGTCTCTACCTATTATTGAATTGGGGTTTATCTTTCTCTTTAGTTCTAGTAATATTTGCTTTATACTATCCGAATGCTCCAGTGTTGGATGTGTATTTACAACTGCTATTTCCTCTTGCTGAATCCACCCCTTTATTATACAATGACCTTCTTTGTCTCTAGCTTTTGTCTTGAAATCTATTTTGTTTGATCTAAGTACAGCTGCTCCTGCTCTTTTCTGGTTCCATTTGCATGAAATATCTTTTTCCATTCCTTTATTTCCAGTCTACAGGTATCTTTAATAGAGGTGAAGTGTGTTTCTTGTAGGCAACAGATCACTGGGTCTCTTTTTTTTTTTTTTTAAATCCATTCAGCGACTCCGCAGCTTTTAATTGCAGAGTTTAGTTCATTTAAGTTCAATGTTATTATTCATAACTATGGCCTTACTATTGCCATTTTGTCATTTGCCTTCTTGTTGTGTAATCTTTTCCTTTTCCTTCCTGTCTTCCTTTTTGTAAAGGTGATTCTCTCTGGTTTTAATTTCTTGCTTTTTATTTTTTATGGATCTATGAACTTGAGGTTACCGTGGACTTGCAAATAATGTAACCCATTATTTTAAAATGATGACAACATTGATTGCATAAATAACAAACAAGGAAAGAGAAGATTAATAAAAGTTCTACACTTTATTCTCGTGTTTTTTAACTTGTTTCCATTCATATCTGACTGTACTGTCTATGTCTTCAAAAGCTGTAGTTTTAGATCAGTTCATGTTTTAATCTTTCTACTCAAGATACGAGTAGTTTACACACCACCGTTAGTGTGATACTATTCTGTGTTCTTCTGTGTACTTACTATTACCAGTGAGTTTTGTACCTTCAGATGATTTCTTGTAGCTCACTGATGTCCTTTTCTTTCAGACTGAAGAACGCCCTTTAGCATTTCTTGTAGAACAGGACTGATGTTAATAAAATCCCTCAGCTTTCGTTTGGGATTTCTCCTTCATGTCTGAAGGGTATTTTTGCTGGATATACTATGCTAGGGTAAAAGGTTTTTGCTTTCAGAAATTTAAAAGTCACACCCACTCTTTCCTGGCCTGGAAACTTTCCACTGAGAAGTCTGCTGCCAGATGTATTGGAGCATCTTTGTATGGTATTTTTTTTCTCCCTCTCTCTCTGCTTTTAGGATCCTTCCTTCATCCTTGACCTGCGGGAGTGTTCATTTAATGCCTTAAGGTAGTCTTCAGTGGGTTAAGTCTACTTGATGTTTTATTAACATAACCTTCTTGTACTTGAGTATTCATACCTTTCTCTCGGTTTGGGAAGTTATCTGTTATTATCCCTTAGAATACACTTTCTACCCCATGTCTCTCTTTACTTCCTCAAGGCCAGTCACTCTTGGGTTTGCCCTTTTTGGGGCTGTTTTCTACTATTTTGTAGGCATGTTTCATTGTTTTTTATTCTTTGTCTCCCCTGTGTATTTTTCAGATTGCCTGTCTGAAAGTATCGAATTCTTTCCTCTGCTTCATCAATTCTGCTAAGAGACTTTGATGCATTTGTCAGCATGTCAACTACATTTTTCAACTCCAGAATTTCTGCTTGATTCTTTTATATTATTTCAATCTCTTTAAATTTATCTGATAGGATTCTGATTTCCTTCTCTGTGTCATCTTGAATCTCACTGTTTCCTCAGAAAAGCTATTTTTTAACTCTGTCTGAAAGGTCACATATCTCTCTCCAGGATCATTTACTGGCGCCTTTCTTTGGCGAGTTCGTATTTTCCTGGACGGACTTCATGCTTGTGGATGTCTGTCAGCATCTGGGCAGCATTAGGCATTGAAAAGTTACATATTTATTGGAGTCTTCACAGCCTAGGCTTGTTTGTACCCATCCTATTTGGGAAGGCTTTCCAGGTATTCAAAGGTACTTGGGTGTTGTGATTTAAGTTTTTGTTCTCACTGCAGTTATATCTGCATTGAGACCAAATTGGGGCACCCCAAGCCCAGTAATGCTATGACTCTTGCTGACTCACACAGGTACCACTGTGGTGTTCCTGAATATGTGTGTGTGTGTGTGTGTGTGTGTGTGTGTGTGTGTGTGTGTAGACAGAGAGACAGAGATGAGTAGCCTGGAGCTAGAGGATGACACAGCACCACCACTGGGACTGCACTGGTTCATACCTGAAGCCAGCAAAGTACTGGACTGCACCCAAAGCCCATGGTAACCACTTCCCAGCTACCGCCTACATTTGCTCAAGGCCCTGGGGCACTACAATCTGCAGGTGGCAAAGCCAGACAGGCATGTGTCCTTTCCTTCAGGATGGTGAGTTCCCCTCGGTTCTGGGCCGGTCTAGAGAGGCCACCTGGAGCCAGAGCCTGGAATCTGAAACATCAGGAATCTAGCCTGTGCACTATTCTACTGCAGTTGAGTATTTCTTGTGGCACCGAAGCCACAAGAAAAAGTCCTTCCCACTCTTTGCTCCCCTTTTCCATAAGCAAGAACCTCTCCCTGTGGCCATACTGCCTCAGGCCTGCAGCAAGTGCTGCCTGTTTATCGCTGATGTTCATTCAAGGCCCAAGGGCTCTTCAGTGTTTGTGGTAAATGCTGCTAGGCCCAAGACTCTCCTTTCAGGGCAGTGGGCTGCCCTCTAGCCCAGGGCAGGTCCCAAAATGCCATCTAAGAGCCAAGGCCTGAAACTGGGGGCCTGCAAGAGCCCACTGATGCTCTACCTCAGTGTGGCTGGGCAGGCACCTAAGCTGCAAGACAAAGTCCCCTCTCCTTTCCTCAAGCAGGAGTCCCTCCCTGTAGCCACCACAGCTGGGAATATGCTGGGTCACACTTGAAGCCAGCTCGTCTTTGAGTCTCGCCCAAAGCCCATGGTGAGCTCTGCCTAGGTACCACTGCGGATTACTCGGGGCCCAAGGGCTCTTTAGTCGGCAGATGATGAATCCTGGCAGGAACGGGGTGCTTCCCTTCAAAGCAGTGGGTATGTCTAGAAACGCCACCCGGGAGCCTCGGGCGCTCTGCCTCATGCCCTCTCCTACTGTGGCTGAGGTGGTATCCAAGCTGCAAGACCATGTCCTCTTTACTCTTCCCTCCTCTCCAGCAAAAGGAAGAGTCTCCACCGGAGCTGCAGGCTGCACTGCCTGTGGTTGGGGGAGGGTGGCACAGGGCATCCCTTGGCTGCCCCAGCAGATGACTCACTAGGTCAAGTGCCCCCAGGGCCACTGGCTCAGAGCCCCAGTGCTACACCGGGTCTTAGCAAGGAATTGCAGTCCTTGTGGCCTAGACGGTCTTTCAAGTTTATTTAGAACCCCAGAGCATTTTAGTCCTCAGTGGCGGGGCTTGCCAGAATTCAGGTTCCAACTGCTGGGACGGGTAGCCTTCTCGCTAGGACTGGTCTAAATCCTACCTCTGTGGGAGCCGGCCAAGTTCTGCCCCATGTTGCTTTCCACTGTGACAGGGCAGCACTGAGTTCCAATAAAAAGTCCCACAACCACTGAGCCCTCCCTCTCCAAAGCGCACAGGTTTTGTCTCTACTACACAGCTCCTGCTGAAGTTTAGGGAGAGGTACTATCAGCAATTTAAGACTGTCTTTCCTACCCTCTTCAGTGTCTCCTTCAGTGATATAAAGTTAGAACCAGGCACTATGATCACTCACCTCATTTCCAGTTCTATGAAGGTGTTTCTTTGTGTGGACAGTTGTTCAATTTGGTGTTCCTGTGGGGCGGATAATCGCTGGAGGTTTCTACTTGGCTATCTTGCTCCACACCTCCTCCCTATTACTTGTATCTTAGGCTTTATAATTAACTTTTGAACAAATCATTACATAATATTTAACTAATGTAACAGTTACATTAAATACTTATAAACATATTGGATATTTTCTTTGATACACTGAAGTCCTATCATATATAAGGCAACAAATGGGAACTCACTCTACTGATGTCTGTAATAACACTGAAAGGCATTTATCACTAAAACAAAATCAAGACATACAGGCAAACAAAACGCAAGAGACAAAGGGAAGGCTGTACTAAGAACTGGTATGTTACTGGGACTGAAGGATTAAATAGGATTTTAGTTAAGAAGATAAGAAGTGAATCCAAACAAAGGGAATAGTTAAGGAGAGCTAGGTGGGAGGGAAATCCTACTTTTTAGCCCCACCAGGGAACAGCAAGAAAGGCTCATGATCCAAGCCCTGAAGACAGAGCCTAAAAAGGGATGTCCAATCTATAGAGGGACATCTGTAAATTATTACAACTTTGGAACCAATCTATATTAGCTATTTTCAATAAGCAAAATTGCCACAATTTTAACAGGCCCTATCCCAAAGTTTCAAAGATCAGCTGGTGAAGCAGTGCTGTATAGAAATAAATGAATAAAGTGGTATCACCCACAGTTTCGGGGTTGAACCATTTCGGGACAGCCAGTGCTGGTGGAGACGTTGGACAGAACAGGAACCAACTAGAAGTCAGATTCCAGCTAGGTTAGCACAAAGACACCATGAAAACCCAGGAGACCTGAATGACAGCATTCAGGACAGGTCACGCACAGAACAAGTAGCTCGGCAAGTGATTCAAGGTGGAGGAAAAGGAAGAGTTAAACATATGCCAAAGGTTTCTAAAAAGAATCAACAGGTGAGTGATAAGGAGAGAGAGAGTGAGCAGTGAAGAGGAGGAGGAGGAGACACCACTGGATTCCTGAAGCACGCTGACTGAAGGTCTCCACAGAGATCGGCACGAACACAAAAAGACAAGCAGAACGATCAAGAAAGGTCTGATCAGGAAAGGCCGAGGTCAGAGGCAGGAGCCAACAACTGACCGTGATCCTGAAAGACCAGGGAGAGTGGAGACCACACCGCATCAAGTGAGAAGCGGAGTGGGCTCAGGACAGAACCTGAGTGTGGGCAGGGAGAACGTGCCAGGGGTAACCCTCTACAAAAGGAGGCATGGTGGCTAAAAACATCAAAGCGCCCACCCACAGTTCCACTCCCTGCGCCTCCCCACATGCCAAGCTTCCTTAATCATCGAAAACGTTTCTTTCCTGAATGTTTACTCCATTTCTCCATCACCTTCCAAGTGAAACGTTCCTGCCTTCTTTCGTTTATGCCGTGGCTACAGCCTCCTCCATAGCTGTAACCTGCTAGTCAGGTAACAGATTAGTGTAGGTTAAGAATAAGATTAAGCACACATTTTGCTGTTTACTACCATTCCAAATATAGGTATTGGTGGGCTTAACTAGCTGGTGGTTAAAAACAAGTGGTCTCCAGCTAAACAGCCTCCAGCTATTTTAGGAAAAAAATAATAATTAAAATATCCACATTAAAAATAACATCCAGACAATGAATGAAATATCATACCAGTGCATTACACCATTCATGAAGTTCATTAAGTCATTCCCTACTTCCAACCTGATTCCACAGCTAGCCAACTGCCTGCCAGACAACCCCAACACTTCGGCAAAAAGAAAAGCAGCACTGAAAAGAAAGCACCATTACCCCACCTTCCACAAAAAAGATGTTCCCCAGTTAATGACAGTCATAAAATGTCCCTGAGTCTAATGGCAGAGAGTGAAATTAAGTGAAGACAAAGCTGCAGGAGTTGGGGGAGGGCGTGACGTGAGGAAAAAGAAGTCCCTCACTAACGTGAGAGAAAACAACAACAACGCTAGCCAAGCTCACTTAGGGCCCTCCAAAGCCAGCTGTGAAGTAATATATTCACAACAAAAGTTACAAATGGTGCACAGGGAGGGCCCCGGTGGATCAGAGGCTGGAGGACCTCAGCTCCAGGCACACCAAGCAGGGCCCTGAGCATTTGCAGCTGGCTCTGTAAGTACCAGGCCACTCCCGTGAGAGTCCGGGTGGGTGACACCAGCCTCCCTGCTTTACAGACACTGAAACAGATGTGGGCAAGTAACACGAGGCAAGCGAGCAGCAAAGCTGTCAATCCAAACCTAACCCTTAGCTGGGCAACACCTCTCCACACACGCAGCAGCCAGGTGGGAAGTCTGCGGCTCCCGGTCTCTGCTGCCAACCTCCCCTGTGACCCCAGGGCTGGCCAACTGCGCATTAAACATCTCCAACGGAGATTCAGAGCAACCGCAAATGGAAGTCAGAGCCTTATCCCGAGCCCCCTTCTGAGCTAGCCTTCATGTTAGTGGCACCCATATCCTCTCAAACAACTTGACTCAAAATCACATTTTTTAAAAACTGTCACCAGAAGAGAAACTGAAAATTACAAACACAGCAGTTAACAGATTAAAAAACAGTTCAAACAAATATGCTGAGAATTTAAGTCTCTAGAGAAGAAAATCTTTCTCTTGATGTACTGTCTCCACTATCACCTTACAGGAAATTCACAATATATTAGAACTGCCTGAGTAAAGGACTGGAGACAGACTCACCTTGCCCTCTCATCTCACAGCTCCCATGAACCAGCATTACCATGGTTCAACTTTAGCTACAAAAAGGGCAGGTTTCCCTTGCAGTCCTCCACAGGTGTAGCATTCTATAATCTCCCAGAGAGCCAGAGAACACAGCAGAACCACCAAAAGCCTATGTGAAACTCCACGAGAAAAGGCATCCTATGTAACCCATGGTGGCTTAAAGCAGAGCCAGGATGCTTTGAGACATTTTAACTATGATAACTGGGTTGCGGAAGGTCAGTAGGTGGCTCTGAACATCACCAAAGCAGGACCAAAGTAGCACAAAGCACATGGATCAGGGGAGGCTGGAGAATGAGGTGGGGAAAGTGCCCAGAACACTCAAGGAGGAATGGAAAAATGGGTCGCGGAGGCCCCAAGCAACACTTACACACACGACAAACAGCATGACTTAGCGCCCAGGCTTAGCGGAGACTCTGGGGTACAGTGAGCCAGGCACCCTCACTATTTCAAGAGCTGCACATCTGAGACAAGAACAGGGCAGATCCTGTCATTTCCACTGTTCGCCAGCCCATGTGCTGACATCAAAACAGAGCCGTAGAGCTCCCAGGTATTTCAGTATTTCTTTAGGGGAAGTATTAGAAGACCACTGAGTCATCATCAAAATAAATAATAAAATCTGGTACAATAACAAGGATGTTCCATAAGAGAACTTCTGAGGTCCTATTTTCAACAGAATTCAACCTTCTTTTTTATCATAAACTAGAAGCAAATTCTCAACATATGAGTTTTATTTTTAAAACTTGTTTAAAGATACCAGTAGATTCCAAGAATTCATTTTCCCACAGAAGCAATTTTTTACAAGCCACTGTTCCACATTCCCAGACTAGTCCAAAGGCTCTTTAATAAAATCACACTGTAATAGGTCTATAGTAAATCATTTAGTACGGGAATTCTCCAACATTTAGAATAATAGAGTGAAGGAAAACTGCACTTCAGATGCTATCCTGAGAGAGCACTCACTATCTTATCTCTCTCCACTACACGTTTTCCTCTCCCAAGTGAGGCAGAGGCCCTGTCCCCAACAGGAGAAGGGGGCCTGGCCCTAGGAGAGGAACCTAACTGGCTGGGGGGGGGGTCTCACTAGGGTTGCCTTAGGGCAGCAGAGGGTGGGGTGAGAAGCTGCCAGGCCTGGGAAAAGCACTGCCAACTCAAAGAGGTGGAACTATGAGTCAGAGACTCACAGTCAACCTTTCACATACCTTGAACGAAGGCAACCTGGCTCCAAACTTGAGTCCCCAGTTACCAGTGGTGTGACCTTGGGCAAGTCCCTCAGCCTCTTAGTGTCCTAACTTTCTTATCCTTAAACAACTGCCACATGGGGTCCTTTAAAGGATAAAATGTTAATAACAGAGAAGTACCAGGAACACTAAGAATTCAATAAATAGTAGGTCTGTACATGGAAGTTCACTGAATATATTTAGAAGACGGCCATCAGGTCAGACATGAGCTGCCATTAAAGTAATATTTAAAAGCCTCTCCTAGCGACATTAACGTGGTGGGAATTCTTCCATAGCTCTCTTCTGCGATACCTTTTTTGCACATCTGCAACCATTTAATTTGCAGCAACACATAATGTCTTCTGTACTGGGCATCCAGGAAGGAGGAGAATCTGCCTGTGCTATTCACACCTGCCCCATACTAAGGTCAAATCAGGTTACCTCGCTGCCCAAATGCAACAGGCAGGCTCTCAATCCTGGCCCTAATTATGCATGTGTTCTCCCAAACACCAAAGCTTAGAGATGCAGAAGGCAACATCAACAATAATTATGTCTGGGTGAAAAGTTTCTTGGTGTCTTTTCAATCTGTCCTATTCTATAGTTTCTGGGTATTTCATAATAAGACTTTTATGCCATCTAGGCCTCTCCCTCAATGCTGAGCAAGTCACCCGCTGTGGACCTTCCAGGACCACACAAGGACCTCAGGAGGGCAAGGCACCAGGACACTCCTCCCACTTTGAAAGTATCAACTGCAATGGCAACCACAAAACAGAGAGAGATTCCTTTTTGGGTAAAAGAATGCTTGGAAAAAGTCATATAAGCTACAGAATAATTCTAGGCATAGAGTCCTTCTAGGGGAAAAAATGAAAACAGGGGAATGAATGAATGCATGCATGCATGCATGCATGAGTGTATGTGAAGGTGGCAACCCACTTCCTGGTTCAGGGTGGTTCCGGGAGAAGTCGCTGCCTAAACCTGCCACGTATCCCAGGCACACTGACTACAACGCCTAAGCAAAAAAGACTCGCTAAGCCCCCTTCATAAACACCTCCACAAAATAACTACCAGGTAGTTATCAGTCAGTGACTTTTAAGGTCATATATATGTATTCAACATGGAAAAGAATCCCAACAAAACTCAATATCCTCCTTTCTGGAGTCTCTGTGTCCTTCTGCCCTCCGCCTCACCCAGAGCACTCTTCACAGAACAGTTCCCTTTACAGAATGCTGACTGTAATATTGCCAAGCCTCAAATCCATCAATGCCTTCCAACTACTCTTGACAGTCACCTGAGATCCAATCAAAGGTCTCCAGGCCCTGATCTCACTGCCCATCTGGGTTCCTATTGTTCCACTGCTCTATGACCACAGGCTCAGCCACAGCCAATGCCCACCACGGGGCACTCTCTCCTGTGGTATTAGATAAAATGTCCCAGGTTCCTGGTGTTGAACAATGAGAACACATGGACACAGGGAGGGGAGCACTACACACTGGGGAGAAATGCCAGATATAGGTGAAGGAGAGGAAGGCAGCAAATCACACTGCCACGTGTGTACCTATGTAACAATCTTGCATGTTCTTCACATGTACCCCAAAACCTAAAATGCAATTAAAAAAAAAAAGTCCCCGGTTCCTGGCAAAGAGCTTCCAAAGCCACTGGAATTTCCTGGGTGACAGAAGAGTCTTTTGTTAACCATCATGAACCCTTTCTGTCATACCTGAGTCTATGCTAACAAGGTACTCTGCGTCAGACCCCAGACAGCTTACAGGGACTAGGCTGGGCGCCTCAAAGACCACCATGATCAGAGGAACTTTCGGCCCCACCCGACAACCTGCAGGGAGGACAAGGGGGCTGGAGATCGCAATAATCAGGAATATCCAGTGATCTAGTCAAACATGCCTACTTAACAGAGCCTACGTTAGAAACCACCAAAGACAGGGGCTTGGACAGATTTGAGGCTACTGCGCATGGAGGTACTGGGAGGTGCTGTACACAGGGGGCCTGGAAGCTCCCCTCTCATCCCTCACCTACGCCTTTCTTCTATCCATCACATTCTGAGTTGCATCCTTCATAATAAACTGGTACCAGGAAGTAAAGCACTTTCCCAAGTTACATGGATCACTCTAGCAAACTATCAAACCTGCGGGGGGTCATGGGAACCCTCAAATCTGTAGACGGTCAGGTAGGGGTATGAACAGCTTGGGCACCCCGTATGCAGTTGGGTTTAAAATGTGGCAATTTTGTGGGAGACAACTGTCAGAATAGAACTGAACCCTGGAAACTCAGTGTCACAGAATCAAAGAAGTGCTGATATGAGAAAAAACCTTCTCCTCCCATTTTTTGCCTGGTTACCTCCCATTCACCCCTCAGTGCTCAACGATCTTTCCCTCAAGTTTGCCTTTGGCACCGGACATGATTTTTTTCATAAGGATTTCTGAAATTGTAGCTTTCTAACTATTCATCCAATTTTCACTGATCTGGCTCCCACACCATACGATAAGCTCCACTAGGACAGGGTCTGTCGGCAGCCCGCCAGCATCAGGCACGTGGTGGCAGCGTGTACACAGCACTGAATGCATGCCTGAGACAGGCGCTCTGGGAAAGCTGGGGACCTTCCAGCAATCACAACCCACAACACAAACGACAGTGTGCCGCTACTAATGCGGCAAACTGCACGAGGATACATAAGGCAGACTGTGGTTTCGTTCTGAATCGAGAGCTGAGACAACGCATGATTTCAAGGAGCCCTCCACAGCTGACGGAAGCAAGAACTGTGATTTGAAAAACTATGAAAGGAAATGGGTTCTCTAAATCTGGCTATAGTCAAGTTACTCCCATCAAACTGACTCGCCTACAATAACATCGAAACTTTACAAAAATAAATAGAAAGTGACTACCTAGAGGCGCTCCAAAGTAACATGAAAGATTACAGAATCTTGGGACCCAAGCTCACTGCGCTGGGGGAAAGTGAAGCTTGGGGACTGAGCTGTGCAATACTGCCTGCGTTTTGTGGCCAACAGACAGCTGTCATTCCACAACCCTGTGTCATGGCCTCACCCACAAGCCAGGTTCCCACAACTACAGAAGGCCACACAGCTCCGCAGAAGGCCTTCCTCACAAAGTGCTCACAGGAGATTTCTTGTGATCCCCTAAATCTATCAGAACATACACCCCCACTACAAACTAGCCCAAAAACCGAGTTCTATTGTATCTCACCCTGGCAATGTCAATTACCAGCTTGTCTTCATAGGTAGACAAGGACAAGAGGAGCAGAAACCATCCTTCCTGTGAGAGAGAACCCTGAGACAAACGCACAACTGACTTTCCTCTACTCCCTCTTTCACAGGTAAAACACAGGCCTACTGAGGCTAATCAGAGGCTCAAGAATGTAAGCATCTGCCTCACTGCCTCCCCAACCTCCCTTTTTCCCCCTCCCGCTTGCTCCTTCCCCTTTAAATACTGAAGTTCTCAAAGCCCCCTTTGGAAAAAGCACAAATGCTCCTGTTACCTGGCACATCCTCAACTGCAGCTACGTAAACCTCTAACGATTGAGACCTGCCTCAATCACTTGTTAGTTAACATCAGGTATACTCTGGAAAAGAACGAACATTTTGAAAAAAGAACGGGCAGGGCACCTCCTGCTATCTCAACTTTTAAGCTAATGGCAGCCAACTCTGTTGTGTAGAACAGTTAAAACTCCAACAAAAATCCACAGGGTTTGGTTCAGCTGGAGCTGCTGCAAGTTGGGAGAAAAACAGTGAGTGTGACCCAGAATTCTGTCTCTAAATTCTGCCCCAATCTCTGGCTGATGGCAGAAAGAACTTGCACAATGCCAGCTACAGATCAGCTGAACCTAAAATAAGTGGACCGAGATTTGAGCATCTGCCAGGGGAGAGTTGGCAATTCTGACCAAGTTATATGCCTGTCAAACACACAAACAAATCAATACTCTTCAGGGAAACTGAACATGACTAAAGTCTACAATCCACAGTAAACAGGACACAATTCAGAGTCGCTAGAAATAAAAAGAATCAAGAAGACATAACCCATCCTCACAACGAAAGACAATTAGCAGATGGGACCTTAAAGGAGTCTAATTCTTGCTAAAAGATATAAAGACAAATATTCTTGTAGTGAATGAACAAATATAAAATCTTAGCAGAGAACTAAAATTTTTAAGTGAAACAAATTCTAGAACTGAAAAAGAAATTCTCAAACTAAAGACTTGTTGCGCAGGATGAACGAGAGAGCAGAGAGGCAGGCAGTGAACACGAGGACACAGAGGACGCCTTTCCACCTGAGAACAGAGGGAGACCAGGTCAGAAAGCAGGAAGCAAAGCCTCTGGGGCTTTACACTCCGGGGTAAAAGGTCCACATACACGTAGCTGGAGTCCCAAAGGAGAGCAGAAGCAGTAAAGCAGAAACATATTTGAAGAAATAATGTCTCCAAATTCCCCACATTTGGTAAAAAGACATACATTTTCAAGTTTGAGAAGTCAGAAAACCACACCCGGGATAATCACGATCAAAATGCCAAAAACCTAAAAACTAAACTCAACTCCAGAAAAAGGGCAGGGGAACAACCATCTGAAATTGTACCGATCAGAATATAATGAAGGTCGCCATAAGATACAATCTCTAGATACAGTGAAGGCCAAAAGACAATGGAGCAATACCCTTCAAGTGCTGAAACAAAAAATCTGTCACCTAGAGTTCAGTATCCAGAAAAAAAAATCTTCGGAAATGAAGGCAGCAATTTTCAGACAACAAACTCCATGATCGTTTTTGTCAGTAACAGACCCGAATTACAAAAAAAAAAAAAAAAAAAGCGTTCCTCTCCCTGGAAAAAAAAAATAGCAGATAGGAACTTCAATTTTCAGGAGGGAAGACAGACATCCTACGTGGCAAAAATACCAAGAAAAGAAACATAGGCCTCAGAACACACAGGGAATGGAGAGGTTAGGGCTAGGTCGAGGTCCCAAGGGAGAAAGCACATCTCAGGTGGGGTCAGCCAACTTTCTATAAAAAGCAAAGGAGCAAATATTTGAGGTACGTGAGCCACACTTTGTATCACAACTCCAGTGCTGCCACTGTAGTACAAACACAGCCATTAACAATGTGTGAATGTGCAAGTACAGCATGTGCCGGTGAAACTTTACAGCAACAGGTGGCAGGCAGAATGTGACCCAGCCTATAGTCTGTCACCTCCTGGGTCTAACCAACAGGCAGCTGTGAAAGGGGCTGGACATCTAGGAATCAAGTCTGGGTAGAGATGGGAAAATCAAAAGAAATAATTAATATGAAGGCTGGGGGTGGTGGCTCATGCCTGTAATCCCAACACTTTGGGAGGCTGAGGTGGGTGGGTTCATTTGGGGTTAGGAGTTGGAGACCAGCCTGACCAACATGGTGAAACCTCGTCTCTACAAAAAATTAAAAAAAAAAAAAAAAAAAAAAAAAAATTAGCGAGGGGTGGCGGCGCCCTCCAGTAATCCTAGCTACTTAGGAGGCGGAGGCAGGACACTAGCTTGAACTTAGAAGACAGAGGTTTCAGTGAGCGGAGATCGTGCCATTGTACTCCAGCCTGGGTGAAAGAGCAAGACACTGCATCCAAAAAAAAAAAAAAAGAATGAATATGAAACTGCTATATACACACACACACACACACACACACACACACACGGCATTTGGTAAACTGTAAAGTGGTACAGAAATTTCACATATAGAACAAAAAGATGAAATTAACCGTCTTAAAAATGGGAACAATAAAAGTGTCAGAATATTCATAATAAAAAAGAGAAATAGCTGAGAAGGAAAACTTTGTCTTGTACATTCCATTTCCCTGTGGAACTCTAACACCTCACATACATGTAGCATAAATTTGAGAAACTTGATCAAAATAATACCTAAGCCATAATGAATTCTGAGATAATGTAAGGACTAAGGCCTTGGTAAACACACGGCTTCAAGCCTATAACTTTACTGTCCTTTATTTCAGCTTTTTAATCAGAAATGTGAGGATAATAATTCACAGCGCTAATATAATGCCCAACAGAGGTACTACAAACTGTACTTTTTAAATGTACTGTAACAACTTTTAGACATTATCTACAGCTAACAGGAAAAATAGAGGCAAGCATTTACTTCCACTTTGAGCACAATATGAACTCTTACAAAGACTTCAAATTATTAGCAAATGAAATCAAAGTGATTCCAAAACTATTCTTTCATGGTCATGTAAATAATGCCACTTTATGTAAACCAAAAATGCTATAAAAGTAAAAACAATGGCCTACAGATGGGTTAAAAGTATAGTCTGAAGTTCTATAGAATATTCATTTTCCGTTTCTACAATACTCTGTTCCTCTGGCATTCAGCGTTCTTTGCCGTATCAACAGTCTAGTATAAAATGCCTTGAAAAAACCTCAAAGCACAGCCAAAAAGTTAAGGGAACAAAGTATTTTCATCATAGTTGGTAAACTGTCAGAAATTGAAAGAACTAGTGGCACAAAAGGAAGGCCACTCCGTCACCAAGTTACAAATCTAAAAAGACACAAGGTGAATGAAAAAACAGAGACCAACCAGAATCCAAGGGAATCATGTACTGCGGTCTTTCCTGTGGGTTATATAAATGAAGATCAAAGATAATTACAAAAAAAAAAAAAAACCGGGTCACCTTCATCAAATCCACAAGTAAAGATCACCTGGTAGACTACTAAAACCTAAAACTTTCCACACACACAACTGTTTTAAGTCACCTAGCAGGAAATTAGTAAACATCCTTTAATGTCTGATGTAAACAAAGAACATAAAATAGTCACACACAAAAAAACTGATGGCTGATCATCCAGAACAGGGCTCTGTTCCTCCAAAGAAAAATTTCGCAAAAGCGACAAAACCTCAAAGCCCTAATTTATCAGCACAGCATGTTATATTAGGCTGGTGCAAATGTTTTCATGATTTTTGCACTGTTGAAATTTGCCATTAGATACTGGAATACGTTCTTAAATGGGATTAGACATCATTTTAATGCGTATTTCTAGCTTTACGGTTTTTTGCTAATGATCTGTTACTTGCTGTTTATTTTATGTTTTAGACTATGGAAATGATATTAAACAAAAGGCAAATTAGATCAATTTTCTTATTCCAGTTCAAAATGGGTCATTATGCAGTGGAGACAATTTGTAACATCAACAATGCATTGGCCCAGGAACTGCTAATGAACGTGCAATGCAGTGGTGGGTCAAGAAGTTTTGCAGAGGAGACCAGAGCCTGGAGGATGAGGAGCGTAGTGGCCGGCCATCAGAGGCCGACAACGACCAACAGAGAGCAACCATCGAAGCTGATCCTCTTCCAACTACACGAGGAGCTGCTGAAGAACTCAACATTAACCACTCTACAGTCGATCGGCATTTGAAGCAAATTGAAGAGGTGAAGAAGCTGAGTAAGTGGGTGCTGCCTCATAAGCTCGGTGAAAAATTTTAAAAACTGTCATTTTGAAGTGCCATGTTCGCTTATTCTATACAACAACAATGAGCCATTTATTGATTAGATTGTGATGTGTGCCGAAAAGTGGATCTTATACGACAAAATGTTATAGTGGCTGGACCAGCTCAGTGGTGGGACCGGGACGAAGCTCCAAGCACTTCCCAAAGCCAAACTTGCACCATAAGAACATCACGGTCACTGTTTGGTGGTCTGCTGCCGGTCTGACCCACTACAGCTTTCTGAATCCCCGAGAAACCATCACGCCTGAGGAGTACGCTCAGCAAGTCGATGGGATGCACTGAAAACTGCAACGCCTGCAGCCGGCATTGGTCAACAGGAAGGGCCCGATGCTTCTCCAGGACAGCACCCGACCACACGTCACACAACCAACACTTCAGACATGGAACAAATTGGGCTACCAAGTTTTGCCTCATCTGCCATATTCACCTGACCTCTCACCAACCACCACTTCAAGCACCTCGACAACTTTTTGCAGGGAAAATGCTTCCACAACCAGCAGGATGCAGAAAATGCTTTCCAAGAGTTTGCTGAATCCTGAAGCACAGACTTTTACGCTCCAGGAATAAAACTTATTTCTCACTGGCAAAAAATGTGTTGATTGGAATGATTCTTGATTAATAAAGATGTGTCTAAGCCTAGTTATGATTTAAAATTCACAGTCCAACACCACAATTGCTTTTGCACCAACCTAGTATGTTATTTCAAGACGCACCGTATCTGCTTCTGGAAGGCCCAAAACAGCAGGCAAGCTAGAGGACGCTGCTGGAAAGACCTGGCCTTCAAGGCCGCCTGTACAGCACCTGGGGCACACAAGGCACTGAGCCACCTGTCCCCTCAGTGCTCTTGACGTCAGGCCATTCTCTGTCTCTCCCAGGGGCTCTTCATCCCTCCTGGTCCTCTATGGAACACCTTAAAAACCACCATTCTTGTCAAGTATTTCTCTGAAGATTCCTGCTGTATAAACTAGACAATCTAAAATAAAGCTTTGACTATAAAAGCTGACTTACCCCAAAGATTTAAAATAACTTCAATTTGCATCTTTAGAAATATGAATTCTAAAATTATGCCACTCTTAATCCTTTAAATACCAATTATACCAACCTGAGTGTTGCAAACTTTTAGCATCTTACTTACTTGGTGCATTCTTCTAAAGACTGTACGAGCATTTGCTGGAAAGAACATATTTCTTCTAGATTTCCCATTAAATATGAAATGTTTGCTGAACTTAACCTAGAGCCAAGAAAAATAACAGTAAAAATATGTAAACAGTTTTACTTATATTCTTCTCCTTTGCCATCCCAATGTCATGATGAAGTCTTAACCTAATAAACAAATTGCTGATATCTAAGGCCAACTGGTACACTAAATTCTGTTCCACTATTTAACCCTCTATTCTCTGAAAATACAAGAGAACAGCCTAAGGTTTAGACTATTTTACAGTTAAAGCAATTTATCCTCTAACTTACTTCTCACTGGTCTGCAACGGCCGTAGGTAGGTTGAAAGCACAGTCTGAAGTTCTTTAGAATATTCATTTTCTGTTTCTAAAATATTCTGTAGCACCTATAATAAATGATGAATATGTGTTATTTGACATTTCAATTGCTATTTGACACTAAGATTTATACACTTTGGACAGTTCATCACCATTGTTCAATTCATACTATTACTTCTACAAAGCACTAAAGCGTTGAGTATCATCATTGCTTGTGACACTGACTACTAAACCCATGTAATCAATGATCACAAAGGCCACACAATGGACTTTATCTTCCTGCCCACCACATCTGACACAGGTACACCTGGCATGAATTCCATCATCAGATGCCATGTCTGTTTACATGAAAAGGAGAGCCGCCGATAATCACAACAGCACAGACGAATCTCGACAACACTGCGCCGTGCAAAAGAAGCCATCCCCCAAACAAACACCCTGCATAATTCCATTTATATGAAGTCTAAGAGACGGCAAAACTAATCTATGGTGACAGAAATCAGAGAAGAGGTGACAGGTAGGATGGGGAGGACAACAGGGAAAGGCGAATGAGGTAAATTTCTAAGGTGATAAATAGGTTCTGTATTTTGATTTGGGAACCGGTTACAACAGATATATACATTGTCAAAGCTCTTTGGACTGTACCTTTAAAATCCATACATTTTAACATATGCAAAATTTATCTCGACTAAAAAAATAGTTTACTCTTTAGATTGCATCTAAAAACTGAAATCAATTTCTGGGAACTATAGATTTTCTCTAGTGAATATGAACAGTCTCAGACCACCTTATTACCACATTTATTAAAAATTAAAGGTTTATCAATGTAAACAATCTTTACTACTTCATTTAAAGATAGCAGAATAATTACAAATTAACCTTAAAATTAAAATGTTTCCTGATACCCTGGGATTAGTGTAGCAAATTTAGCCAAAAATAAGTCTTAAAAACTGACAGATAAATATGAAGTGCAAAACTGGTGAAACCAAGGAGGAATGCTTTCCACCAGCTATCACCGCAGCAAAGGCCTGGCCCAGGGCAGGACCAGAAGGCACCTGGATGTGAACTGCAGGTGCTCCTTGCACTCCGAACAAGGTGCTCTGCACACACAACCTCTCCTCCTAGAGGAGGAAACTACTTCTCCCAACTCAAACAGCTGGGAGTAGCAGAGCCAGAGAGCGGCCCCAGGTCCTCCTGCCACTGCTCCGCATCACGCTGCCTTCTTTGGCATCAGACTGAGGGGCTGACCTAAGTGAAAAAAATGGAATCCTTGCCTCCATGCTTTTTCACCCAACTCTGTTGGAGAGCTAGTGCTTCTTCCATCAGAAAATCACATTACATGTGTCTTCTGTGCATCTAGTACATGCATTAAGATGTGCTATTTGTCTCCCAGAGCTAAAGACACATTTTAAATTACTCATACAAAAGAAACTGTACAGAAGTAATAAAGATATTAAGTAAACGTGCTCAGTTTTCTCCCTGTAATTTTGGTAATACAAATGTAAACTTAAACATTTAAGAAAAAAGTCATCAAGTTAAATTTAACTTTCAGCCTTAGTAAAGATAACCTGGACCATTATTCTGTTTGCTACAGTTAACTGTAAACTCTGAGAGAGAGTGCATTCCTGAGTAAACAGTCATCCTGAGTAAATGCAAATCTGACTAAATCACTTTCTAAACTACTTGGGCGAAAAATAAAACAGAGGCTCTTCCACTAGTGACAAGAAACTCCGGCTCATCCCTGAAGGGGTCTATTCATGGGCGACAACTGTGGGAGAGTCAGAGCCAGGGGCCCTGAAGGGAGCTGGCTGTTCGGGGCCCCCACAACCACAATGTCTTCCTTCTATGACATTCTCGTTGAACACAAATGTCAAAGGCCCAGTGAACAGAGGCATACAGTGATGTCAGGCACTGCAACCCAGAGACACCACCCTAAACCAGGCCTGGTCTCCACAACATCAGGAGAAGCCAGCCAAGCATAACGGGATCTCAAGCTAAGTAAGATAAAATAAGATCTGTCACCGACATGTACGAAAAGTCCTTTTCCAATGTTAAAGATAGAAAATAAGATTTAGCATAATTACAAATATCAGATACCAACTTAATACTGCTCAGTGCATGCCTGAAAACCTATACACTTATTTCAAACAGAAAAATGTTCCTGTGTGAGATAAGAAAGAAAACAGCCACTAGCAACTATAACTGGCAGGAATATGAGAAGAAAATACAATGACCTTTTGTCCATCACAGCACTATGCACTGGATGTAGAAATAAGCCCTCTGACAAAAAGCTACATTCATTAAAACAGTTAAGTTGGTTAATTCAACTAATAGTCTTAAACACTATTTTCAAATAGGGTGCTAACCACAATTCCTGTTATGACTCCCAACCAAACACTGCAAGTTACATTTAACTTTTCCTCTAACACACAGCCAGGCCTGGCTCCCTGGCTCCGGCTGGGGTGCCCACTCCCTCTGCCAGGCGGCTGCTGGCCTTCCTGACCTTGAGCACAGCCCTGGGTGCCACTCACCACCTTTCTTCCCCTCCTTGTCTTCTGCACGATCTGGCTGCTGCAGGACCCCATAAGACCTCACAGCCTGGCCACCACAGCTCCATCCCACCAACGCTGGAAACCCAGACGACACACGCAGTTTTCAGAGAAAAAGCAGCTTTTACAACTCACAGTGCTGAAGAAAGGCCCAGAGAGCTGAGCTCAGCCAGCACCAGCTTCCCAGGGGTCATGAGGCACGGAGCACAGTCAAACACTGGTGCCACACAATCCCTACACTGCCCGCAAAACAAGGACAACTCACTTCTGCGCCTCGCAGACACAGACACTGACACTTACTTTATTCACTACTTCATTAAAGGAATACTCAGTATTTCTGATTTTACAAATGGGTTACAACTTTCACTGCCAATATTGGTAGGTGTTTTATGTTTATATGTCATCAACAGCCTTTTAAAAATAAATAACTGATTTACATAAGAGAACAAAGAACATCGATTTTTAAAATTTTATTTGGATAAAAGATTTTTATCATCATACAACCAATTTCCATAACCCAATCCTGAAGTCGAAGAAGAAAAACCTAAAAAATGGCACAATTATTCAAAAATCTACTTCTACCCTACCTAATCAGCTCCTCCCTGTCCACTGCTACAAAGAAACACGACTATCATTTAAGTTTCTCCCTTCCAGTTTATTTACACTTCAAGTATTTAACTTTTCAAAAAGTAAATTACAAGACGGTAGTTTGTAGCCTCTAATAAACATCTGACTACAGGGAAAGGAGAAAAGGAGGGAGGAGTGCTGACAAGCAATCCCCGAAGCCCCTGCTGGCTCATCCACAGGTCACAATGACATCGGGCAGTCAGTGGCTCCCCCACCACACACAGTTACTAATGTAATGCAGCATGCTAGGGCTGCTGGTCCTTACTAATGCCTAGGAACATTGACTCTCAAAAAAAGTTTGGAGGGACCGCATCATGCTTTTCTTTTATGACACTGTATCTTTTGAAAGAAAATATGTTATTATATTATTTTTCAATGTGGAGATTCATAGGTCTTGGGGTATGTTTCTCACAAATGTTAAAGGTTTACAGGCAACAGCTCCTGCAAAGCCTCCCAGCCCACAGGGGGATGCGGATGCCCGCAATGGCACCTTCACAGCAGCATGGCGACAGGTAAACAGCTGGCGTATGCAGCCAGATAGACCTGGGCTCACAGCTGCACTCCACCAACGACTGCCTGCAGCTGGACAAGTCCATCAGTCTGTTTCTCTTTTTCATAAAAAGGGGTTTTACTGGGTTATGATGGTTACTCAAGAGTGCCAGTCCTTGGCTTACAGCAGGAAGGCATCTAGCCAGCCACCTTTCGAACTTCCAGCCCAATCTGGAGTCGTACTTGGAGCTGCTTCTTGAATGACTCCTTCAGTCCAAAGGCAATGTCTTCACAAGTCAGCCTTTCTTCCAATTAACCGACTCAATTCTCCCAAACGCTAAGCTCTTCTCTGTGTCAGCCTTCCACTACTGCCTACCTGACAACCTTCATCTGTATCATCTTCGTCCAGATACAGCAAGGAAATCCATGAAAAACAATGGGAGCCAAGTGTGAAAGAGGCCAGCAGGCATCTCATCGCCCAGCAAAGGAGGGAACCCCACAAGCTGCACACCCTACCTGATGCCTCCGGGCCCCTCATAATTAACCATCTCCACCTACAAGTCCCAGGCAGAGACTTCAAGGGGTCACAAGATTTAGAAGAAATCTTGGTTAAGGTGGAAAAAAGCCAAGGGAAAAGCAGAAGATGAAGAGATGAAGCAACTCCAGGGTTTAGGGTCAGTGCCGACAGACGGAGACAGAGGACACCAGGTTTTCCTCCTTGGACTGGCATCTGGAGGCCCCCAGAAACTGAAGGAGCAGGAAGGAAAAGACAGCCATGGGGCTTCTCTGGAGCACAGGAAGGGCCCGTGGAAGTGTGCCATGACATCTAAGGATACAAAACCGTTCTTGTACACCTACAGATTAAAATGAGTGACTGCTACCTATTACATTATAGTCACAGTATTACCAACATGCACAAAATAACAGGAAAAGTGACATGGCTTGGTTCTGTGTCCCCATCCAAATCTCACCTTGAACTGTCATAGTCCCCATGTGTCAAGGGCAGGACTGGGTGGAGGTAACTGAACCATGGCCGGGGAGAAGGATGCGGCATTCCCCTATGCTGTTCTCACGACGGCATGATAGTGAGTTCTCACAAGATTTAGTGGTTTTATAAACATCTAGCATTTCCCCTGTTGGCACTCTTCTCTCACCCACTGCTCTGCGAAGAGGCGCCTTTCATCATGATTATAAGATTCCTGAAGTCCTCCCAGCCATGTGGAACTGTGAGTCAATTAAACCTCTTTTCTTCATAAATTACCCAGTCTGAGGCACTTCTTCATAGCACTGTGAGAACGGACTAATACAGATAGCCTACAAACTAAAGTCGTAGTGCGTATCACTGAGCAGGGAAGGCCATAAGGACCGTGTCTTCCCAGTCAGCAACTTAAGAAAGCCCATTCTCTAATGTGGAGGGGGTGCTCCTCATCCCTGCAAGAGGAGACTCCAGACTATCATTCTCTCCAGCCTAGGAATCCAACCCCTCCCTTTGATCCCTATCAGGAAAGATGTCGGTCACCAACAAGCGTGCTTTCACTGTCAAACCCACCAAGCTCAGGCACATCAGGTCACAGACCTGTCCCCTTTAATGATATGATCAGGCCACCTTGGCTACAGCTTTCGCACATCGCCCTCAGAAGCTACTGGGATTCCAGTTTACAAACAGAATGCTGTGGTGGCCTCAGTGATGCCTTCCATTCCCAATGCTCTTAAATACTCGTCTTAATAAGCACAAAAACCTCTAAGGTCCAGCACTTTGCTGAAGCCCTTAAGGCCAACTGCCAGTCCCCTTAACATACGACCAGGTCATGGCCAGCATTACCAACTCATTCTACAAACGAAGCATCCTGGGGTAAACCTGGGCTCAGGCAGCATGGGGCAAACCTCCTGGCCACCCAGGCTAAGCAGCATGGACAATTCAACACAAAGGCTGTACACCTTCCACTGCATCAAGCCACCCTGATCGCTCAGCTACCTACAAGGTCACCCTAAGAAGACATGGCTAACGGACTGATTTCAAACCGTACATATGTGAGAAAATAAAGGCAAGAGTAGTGGCTGGCTTAGTCACAAAAACTAATTGAAATGAAAAGAGCTACTTATGAAAGATGATGTCCTCTTCCTTCCCTGTCACTCTCCAAGCCCAAGCAAGGCCCTGTTCCTGCCATGTTCCACACTGGCCTCCTCCCTAGCCTCAGAGGCCCGTTGCTATCTCCAACACATTCGGGACTGTGGTGTCAAACACTTCCCCATAATGACGATCCCTTACATTAGTGGGAAGCTAAAATTCCTCCACTCAAAAGAAACCCTTCTCTATTTCTATGCCAACTTTGTAATACCATTAGATGCTATCACCTACATAATTTCATACTGTTAATGCACTTAACATGAAAATGTATGTTTTTGGTATTTTTAAAGGCTCATGTACATTTTAATGATTACAAATGGACAAACCACTGATCGCTTCATGATTCTGGTATGGTTTATTTCATGTTGTTTATTTTGGATTGCTTGCAATTACTATAACAAATAATCCTCTGAAAATGCCTTTATATAAGCATCTTTGAATATGTTTCAGGTTAATTCTCTGGAGTGGATTTTAAGAAGCAGAAATTAAAAAGAAAGCCATAAATTAAAGACCATGATCACTTTCAGAATTCTATATATAACTGCCATATTACTTTGGAGAAACTCTATATGGATTTTCATGTCCACCATTAGAACTAAAAATTTCTCTTTAAATCTCTGCTCACTGAATACAGCAAGTATGACTATTAAATTTTTATGGTAAGTTTAACTATTTTTTTTTCCAAAGTCTAGTGTTTACCACTTTCTAAACTGCTCACGTCCTTTCCTATTTATCTATTAATCTTAATGTATTTGTCTTAATTAGCTCTTCAGACCTTAAGGATAACCTTGCATTACACCTGATGCAAATAAGACTCCAATTAATTTGTAATCTGGCTTGTATTGTTTGAGGCAAATAATTTATTAAACTCTCATTATGTAGCCTAAAAGATTTATCTTTTCCTTTGTCATTTCATCCACAGATTTAACTTTCAAAAAGTCATGCTGCTCCCCAGCCCCATCTTTGAATGCATTCCCAACCCCATACAGATCACTGGCAAAGAGTGAAACCTAATCGTTAGAGGTGTTTTTTTATATTTTTTAAAGAGACAGTCTTGTTCTGTAGCTCAGGCTAGAAATGCAGTGGTGCAATCATAGCTCACTGCAGCTTCAAACTCCAGGGCTCAAGCAATCCTCCCGCCTCAGCCTCCCGAGTAGCTGGGACTACAGGCACTTGCCACCAGCTAACTTTGGTCTTTGGAGAGACAAGGTCTTCTTATGCTGCACAGGCTGGTGTCAAACTCCTAGCCTCAAGCAATCCTCACAACTGGGTCTCCCAAAGTGTTGGGATTACAGGTGTGAGCTGTAATATCTGGACTGTTAAAGGTGTGTAAGCACAATCTCTGGTCAGTCTTTGGCTGAATACTAAATTATGCTACCCAAATGTGAATCCTAGAAAGGCAGACTTAAAAATAAAAACAAAACTAAAAACAGACATCGGTGACTATGGGGAGACAAACTACAGAAATGCTGAGTCACGAGCAAGACTCAGCAGCAGCACATCCCAGGGGAGGTGGATTTTAAGCATCCAGAACTGCTAAAATAGGGTTAGGGTGTCCAGTTTTCAATTTAAAAATTGTAAGACATGCAAGAAAATGTGACCATGCACGTGCACACACATATGTGCACAATAAAAAGAATCAGTCAATGGAAACTGTCTCTGAGGGGCACATATATTGGACTTAGGAGGTAAAGGTTTCAAAGCACCTGTTATAAATATGTCCAACGAACTAAAGGAAACTATGCTTAAAAATTAGAGGACAATATGAAGACAATGGTTCAAATATTGTCTATTATTTAACTGATTGCACAACAGGAGTCCCAGAGGGAGAAGAGAAAGAAATAGTTACTGAATGGACCATGATAACAGTCATAAATTACTAGGTTTTTTTTTTTTTTTTTTTTTTTTAACTTCCCAGTCTCTTTTTGGTGTTCATCTTAACCATTATACAATAGCAGAAGACACATATCCATCCCATTCATACCTGTCTCATTATCTCTTAATTTCAAAATGTTGGTACTTTCATGTGGAATACTATTCTCACTCCATTAAACAGATCCCAAGTTAAAACAAGTCATTCATGTAACTTTAACACCACTAGTCCACACTGGTCTTACCCTTTAGTAAGTTTTCAACTCTCAGTGGGGTTAAAAACACCTAGACCTTACAGTTTTCTGTGAAAACAAAACTACTAAAGGGGCTCTGGAAATGCCTAACACATTATCTATTGTATTTTGTTCTGTGTTGTATTCTGTTCTCTACTTTTATGCACAATTTATAAATATAAAATTAGGAAAGCTGAAATTGATTCCCGGCTTAGTCACTAACCAGTGTATAACCTTGGACAAGGCATTTAACTTCTGTTTTCTTTACTGTAAAATGAGAGTACTACATCAAAAGATGATTCTCTATGAATTCTATGAGTTTATTTCCATAACAACTGTAATTTAACCATGCACTATTTATGAATGCAGCTTTATACAGACAACAATTTAGATGTGATTTTGAGGTCAAGGTGTTTTTTCCATCGTTCTATATGAAAAAGTTGGCTGATTTGAAGAAAAGAGCACTTATAATAACCAGGCTATTCTCTCTGTGAAAGGGCAGTTAGAGAAGGAAAATGAAAAAAGTATCGACTATACTTCAATCTGAAAAGCATTACAGAATATATGATGCAAACAAAAACCCACCAGGATTTCTAAAAAAAGCATGGTTGCCTGGTTTCATAAAGTGCCTAATGGAAGCAAGATTCATGGAGAAACTAAAGAATGCCCTTGGCACCAATTTAGACACTGCTAACCATTTTTTCTAACACAATTATTTGGACCTGAACAACAACAGAGGGTAACACCCTATTTGGAACCTCACTGTGGATTGTGGCTGTGTTATTCACTACATGAAGCAGTCACAAGGAAAGCGATGTCTTATACAAGAATGCAAGAGGAAATTGCAGCACCAGGCATTAAAACTCAAGTTCTCCTACAACCCATAAACCCTATCTGCTGATTTTGTAGCTATGTACACAAAATGACACATAAACTACATTACACACTAAAAAGCAAGTCAGTTAGTAGAGCCACATTCTCAGAGCAAATGCCCAACAGGCCAAGAGATGAAGGTGATGCAGAGCACTAGGAGACGACAGAAAACAGGCATCCCAGGGAACGCGGGCCACACCACGGGCTAAAGGAGTCTGACCTTATGAAAGTCGACGAAGTTGAGATGGAAGGCAGAGCCCAAGCAGCTAAATGAAGACGAATGAAGAAAAGGGAAGAAAGAAGGGAAGCAGAGAAAAGTGTTTCCAAGGCAGAAAAGGGTCTGGAGTTGACCAAATACAAGAAAAAGAAGTCGAAGACTGCTACTGAGGTAAGAGAAATGGCATGATGCATGAAGAGAGACCTGTTCCCAAGAAGATGCAGAAATGTCAAACTCTGAAAAATTAGCAGTAAAAGTGGAGGCAAGAGAAGTGTTCCCGTACCCAAGTGCAAGCTCAGCAATGGGAGAGCACCCGCCATTCTGTTCACCGTGTACCCAGTGCCTTTAACAAAGCTGCACAGAGCAGGCACCAAATAGACAGTTATTAACGAGTGGGTCCCCAGGCCAGTCTGCCCTGCAGAAAGATGGCGGAGCAGATGGAAGGTGGGCACTCGGGAGAACGCTGACAGCGCGGGCCCCACACCACAAAACGGTGGCAGAGGTCCACGTGCTGGAGCTGTTCAGACTCCATTTCACCACAACTTTTCACCATTTCTCAACATAGGTGCAGAAAATGAAAAGCTCACAATACAACAGCTGCTGCAGAGACACACCAATCAACTGCTACTTCATACCAACAACTCAAAGGTCTCAGAGGTTCATATTTATATCTCCTCACTAGGAAAATAAAAAAGATTGGGAATAGGGAAAGAAATAACAAAATAAATGCACATTTTCCCCAGAATTCATAACATACGTATGTTTAGAGGGTTTGCTTTGCTGTTATTATGTTGAGTGACTAAAAATTATTTTCCATTTCTATAGCGCATGCAATTGCTGCATAAGCTTAGGTACGAAGAAGGTTTAGACAATACAGACTTAATGCCATGAGACTATACACTGATTTAACAGAATTAGACTATACAGATTTAATAGCATTAGACTATACAGACAATAGCATTAGACTACACAGATTCAATACCATTAGGCTATACAGATTTAATACCACATACTGAACATATTAAGCTGCAAATTTTAGGATCCAGAAACACCTGTCTTTAACAGGTATAGCACGTAGATGTGCTCCCCTAATTCCACGCCATGTGATAGGTACACAACAATCCTGGGCAAGACTGTATTAAGAGGAAAAATAAATTAGAAACCCTATGTCTAAAGTACTTACACCCTACTCTGAATACAAACAGAATGGCACTCAATGCATATAAAATTTTCAAATATCATCATATACCTTTTAAAATATCATTTTTGAAGACTGGCAATAACATGGGGAAATAGTGACATTACTATGTTATGGGACAAGAGGAAGGGATGTTTCCATATACACAGTATTAAAACAAAAACATATAAAAATACTGAGATTACAAGGAAACTGTGTGGCAGATGAACGAAGTTTATTTCCTTCTTCCTATTCTAGGTAGTTTACCTATATTCTACATTGCTGAGTTCTAGAGACAGTCAAAAAATCAGTTAGCTACAAAAATGTTTTGCAGTTACTCACCACATTGTAATAGCTTTTGTTTATGGCAGTTGTATCAAATCCTTTGGGAGGACTCTTCAATGTTCCTGATTTGGGAGACACAGGCTTCTCTGAAATAAAAATGCAACATAGTTTTACTGATCAATACTAAAGATGACAAAAGTTCCAGCCCCTCACGCTGCCCAAGGATACTCATCCGGCAGCCTCACTGAATTAACAAGCCACAAGGAACGCCGAGGAAAAGGCCCTCCACGGTGACCCTCAGCACCCCAGAAACCCAGTCCCTCAGGCTCGGCTCACCAAGGCCAATCTCCGCACCCCATCCCACTCTGCTCTCCCAGTTTCAAGCTGAAGACGTCTGCGAGACTGTGCTCCCCGAGCGTCAGCCCAAACCGAAGCAGTTCAGCTATAAGGACAGTTTAACAGTGTGGTAAATACAAAGCATCACCCAAATAAGAGCCATTTTGGCAGAAATGTAACAATATTAAAACATAGGGCTAAATGTTAGGGATTCAGATCCCTCAGAATGGAAAAGTCTCTTTAAACAAGTAGGATCTGCCTCAGGGCTTGAAATAACCACCATTCACAGGAGACGAGGAGAAAGAAAAGTCACCTCAAACAGGGGCAAAACCAAGAAAAACCCGCACCACCTTCACTTCCATACCAGCCAAAACTGTTAAAGCAGTCCTGATTCCAGCAAGGATTCAATGTTTTAAAACAGCACCGCTTTTGCTCCACATCCATTCAACACATATTTACTCAGCATAACAGATGCTGACGAAACATCTGCCAAACAAAAACATGACATCGTGCAAGCCGGTCATCAGCTCTACGGGAGGGGGCGGTCTCTATCACTGGTCCTATGAACGGTGCGGGCATGTCTACTACTGGTTCTTCGGGGTGAGTCTGTCTTTCAATAGTTCTGTGGGTGTGGGTGTGGGTGTGTGTGTGTCTATTCTCAGTTCTAAGGACAGTGTCTGTGTCTTTACCATTTGTTCTACAGACAGTGCACTGTGTCTATATCACTGGTTCTAAGGGGTGGGTGAGTCCCTCTGACACTCAATGGTTTTATTGGTGTGTATCTCTACTAATGGCTGGATGGACAGAGTGTGTGTCTATCACGATTCTATGGTGTGGGTCTCTCAATGGCTGGGTGTGTGTGTGTGTGTCTATCACAGTTCCAGCGGGTATATCTCTCAGCAATTCTATGGGGTGGGCAGATAGGTCTAACATTGATTCTACGTGTTCTGTACATCTAACACTGGTTCTATGGATTCTGTCTACCACTGGCTTTCCAGGGCTACAGGGGCAGTGTATCAAATTGCAGCTAGTGGGGACAAACGAAAGGGAGAGGGTTTTTTTTCCCACATTCTTCCCTAAGAAACACTAATGAGCATTTTCTAGGGAACTTAATTCCTCCCAGTTCTCCCTCAAGCTCGCCTCCACTGCAAGAATCCGGCCGCGTGAACCCCCTCACTGGGCAGAAACGCACCCCTTCCCTCTGGTGTGTGAGCAGCACCTGCCCACAGTCCATCCCTTCTGCTCTCCTCTCCTGCCACACATCCCCCGTCCGCAATCTCAGTGCCCTGGGGTTGGAGGTGGTATATCCCGAGTAGTGCCTGCAACCCCAAACACTCCCAGTTTCAGGTCCCTAATGCCTACTGCCTCCCCAGGACCTGCAACATCTTCTCGCAACAGAAACTCGGAATGCCCCAAACCAACCTCATGCTCTTGAACCTTGCATCCTCCTTCTGTGGAGCTGTTCACCTAAATCTTCCTTCAAGGCCTCACTGTCAAGTTTTTCACGGTAGCTGAAAACAAGGTGCCACTGCCAAAATTCTCTCTGCCCACAGGATGGAAAACACAACTCCATGGGAAACAAATCACCTCTACACTGTAAGAGCTACAAGGAGGAAAACCTATCTATTCTTGCTAGCACACTTTCCTACTCCATCTCTTATCTGCAGCTAAGAATAGAAGAAAAACCATGAAATGTTTTCATTTGAGGAAAAATAACACTTTTTCATCTTTAATGTCTACAATTTGGAGGCAGAATAGAAACTAGTAGCACAGGGGAGACTGCCCACACCTAAGTTACAACCACACGTCGGCATGCGTGCCAGGGAACTGAGCTTCCTAACAGTGACCCTGAAACTGCTTTGAATTATTTTAAAAGTAATTAATTTGCCAGCTATGTTATTTTCAACTTAAGACATACCTCACAGCTCAACACCACAGTTAATAAAATTCCATTAATTTACTATGAGAACTATCAGGAAACCAAAAAAAAAGTTTTCAAAAGAAAAAGTTTCAAGTTACTAACATTATATAAAAATAAGAAACAGGCGAAGAAACCCAGACAAATCAGGTTAAGTCCAGGCAGGTTGCCTTTTCTCCCTTAGGAAAAAAGAGCTCCCAATTCTGCGGGTGCCGAATGGGAGGTCTCAAGATCAAGTTCCCCAAAATACCCGTGGTTAGTTTCCAACAAGAGGGCGCTGCTGAGGTGTGCCACCCACAACATGTCCTTGCTTCCAATTAGGAAGCATAACTTCCACAAACACCCAAGGCGGGCCTGCTGTCAGGAGATCCTGCCGGGGGACGGGAAGCCCCTGGCTGCCAGACCCTAGCCAGGCCACTCCTGGCTTCCGATGCGAGGCTCCTTGCTCGCCCCACCACTGTCCAGGCACCTGGGCAATCAGGGCAGAGGAAACACAGCATCAACAGGAGGGGCAGGGGGCAGCAGGGGCACAGGCAACTCCCAGGCAGCCTAGGAAGCCTTCTAGTAGCATCTATCCAAAAAAAAGCATTGAAATTAACCTAAGAGAGGCTAAATTATGGCCATTCATAACAGACAGAAGAACACATGGCAGGTAAACAGATTAGAAAGCACTCAACCATCCTACCACCCCCAGAAAAGCAGCATGTTTGACGCATCTGGTAGCTAAAACAAAACTTGCTGGTATTGAGGTGTGCAGAACCAAGAGAATGCAGTTCTGTGCCACCTTTCCAGGGGCTGGCCGCGGCAGCAAGTCTTCCCTTTCTTACCGCAAACTAGAAAAATGCTGAAAACAAGAGAATTTCAATATAGACAAGCAAAAGAAAAGGAAAAAACGAAGTGCCAAAAAGCAAAGAGGAAACCCTCTCACTGGGGGAGGGGAGGCAAGCCAGCTTCCAGGCCCCAGCGGCTGGGGCCACACCTCACGCAGGAGAAGAGAGACCTGCTCCAACCTAAGCAAATAAAACTGCATCCCTCAGTGACCTGCACTGCTGATGCAAAGTGGTCTGGAAGCTTCTGTGCACTGGTCTAGAGAAACAGCAAGGAAGCGTGCGGGCTGCTCACAGGTACAGATGGGGACACAGCCTAGCAGAAACGGAAATCCAGAGGCACCTGCCTGGCAGCACTGCTCCAACCTACGCTCTCCTCTTGCAGGACTACCAGGACCTGCCTGGGACAAAAAAGTCTCTGGGAGTCCCTGAAAAGGCAAATGTTATTGCTCTCTGCAGAAATATTTCTACAACCCAGGGCACACAGGAACCCACCATCAGGAATGAACCCACCATTAAGCAATATCAGCCACAGAAGGGATTGAGCTGCCAGGAGTGTGTGAGCAGATGTGGCATATAAGGGCCAGCTTCCCCAAAGTAGAAATAAGAGGAAAGTCAAGACCTAATGCAATCTATTGTTTAAAATGACATGAAAGGCTGGGTGCGGTGGCTCACACCTGTAATCCCAGCACTCTGGGAGGCCGAGGAGGGCAGATCACAAGGTCAGGAGATTTAGACCATCCTGGCTAACATGGCGAAACCCTGTCTCTACTAAAAATACAAATTTTAGCTCGGTGTCATGGTGCGTGCCTGTAGTCCCAGTTACTTAGAACTCTGAGGCAGGAGAATCACTTAAACCCAGAAGGCGAAGGTTACAGTGAGTCAACATCCCATCACTGCCCTTCAGCCTGACAACAGAGGGAGACTCCATTTCAAAAAAACATAAAAATTATAAAAAAATAAAATGACAGGAAAAATATGCAATTAGGAACAACCACAATGAATAGAAAAGGCATCATGGAGATTAAAAACGTCTGAAACAGCAGCAAAACTTCTAGAAATAAACAATATGGTCACCAAAGGGAAATCTCCACAAACAGGTTAGTATCACCGTGAGGGGAACTGATGAAAGGACAGGCAGAGGAACGGACTACAATGAACGTAGCACAGTGAAGCAAACACGCAAAGTAGACTAAAGGCAACAGAGGGCAAAATAAGACATTTAGTAAGATATTCAGGAGAAAACACAGGGAATGAGCAGGAAACAGTCCTTGAGAAGGTACCTTCCGGAGCTGAAGAGCTCTGGAGTCCTCGGGCTGAGGAAGTACAGCCAGCCCCGAGCGAACCACAGTCCACCGAGACACAGGAATGCTGCACAGCCCGGCCAGGGCCAGGTCTGGAGGGCCAGGTCTGGAGGGCCAGGTCTGGAGAGCCAGGTGCGATGCCCTCCGCCACCCGGAGGCAGCTCCACCATCACAGGGCTGGGTATTTCCGCCTCTTGTGAGAAGAGTACACTTCTGAGAGTCCTTATATTTGCCTCTTCTACTTGACTGAAAGTTACCCAGCCACTTCTCTCTCTGTTTTAGTGGTTATGCTTTCATTTGTGATGTACCACTGACCCAACAAAGTCTAGAGTTAATCATCAGCACTGCCTTCAACCAGAGCAGATGTGGCCCTGAAAGCAACTGGGAATTCCCACTTCCTCCTCTGACCTCCTGTACTGGAGCGCTGAGCATGGTTTCCTGGAGTGTTCCTCACACACTCAGAGTTCACACACTCAATGCCGGTGTGTGCCTGCCTGTGCCCACCAGAGTCTGCCTGCCACTTTCCTGAACCACATGCGCCCTCCTGTCACGTGATGTCCTCCTAGTGTTCAAGGGATGATTTACTAATACTCTCAATCTTTGTCTGAATATATTCTAATTGTGCCATCACTGTTTTTTCCCCAAACTTTAAGATAGAAACATATAAATATACATAAACATACAGATAATGACCATGTACACTCTTAACAGTGTTAGCTGTCCTCAGCATTGAGCTGGCCTCATCCACTCCCGCCTTGTTCTCTGCTAGAAGCCCGACCGGCAAGTCTCAGAGATAATATCATCGTCTCTACCCACCAAACTTCAGTGTTAGTAAAGAAGCCTTTCTTCTTTAAACTCAAAATCCTAACATCAGACCATGATCACAGACCTGACAACATTAATGATTTTTAAATAGTATCTAATGCTTTGTCTATATTCAGATCTCCCTGTTTGTCAAAACAAAGGCTTTCTGAAGTCAGCTTATTTGAATCAGGAACCAAATAAAGTCTGCAGAGCACATCCGGCCGTTGTGCCTCCAAGTCCCTCATTCTGTAAAGGCACGCCTCCTCTTTTTTGGATGCCAGGGGAGAGCAGAGAGCACAGCACCTTTACCCTTACGTCATGGGCCGTGCATCAAAACTTCTGGGAAGAAACTCTTGGGTTTCCCACTGCTCTGTTTCTCACTTTCCACAACAGTGGTCACCAAAGTATTTGTGGAATGAATGTTGGTTGTGGTTTTAGAACCAAATGTAATTGGTATAATTGTGAACAGCCCTGACAATGCAATATAAAGCTGTAGCTGAGTAAAGGCAAAACTTAAGAGGATAGAGAAAAGGATCAAGGTGAATCTTCATGGTACAAAGCCTCTCATTTAGTGTACCAATAAAGGAAACCAACAGAAGAACAAATTCATAACAAAGAACAAACGCAGAAGAAAGGAAGGAGGTGGAGGAAGACAAGAAGTCAACAGGTGGTATCTACGGGGTACACAGCAGGCCCTGAAGATGCTGAGGGCTTGGTTTCAGACCATGGCAATACAGTGAGTCACACGACTGTTTCCTACTGCATACAGATGCTATATTTACACTGTACTGTAGAATATTCAGTGCGCAATTACACTGTCTAAAAAAAGTACATTCCTTAGTTGAAAAATAAATGTTTCTTAAAAATGCTGACAGTCATCTGAGCCTTCAGCAAGCTGTAACCTCTTTGCCTGTAGAGGGTCTTGCCTCAATGTGGACGGCTGCTGACTGATCAGTGGCTGTGGAAGGCTGGGTAGCCACAGACACTTCTTGAAACAAGACAACGAAGTGCGCCACGTCAACTGACTCTTGCCTTCATGAGAGATTTCTCTGGAGCGCGAGAAGCTGTTTGACAGCATTTTACACACATACAACTTCTTACAAAGTTAGAGTCAATAGTCAGAAACCCTGCTAATGCTTTATCAACTAACTTTATGCAACAGTCTAAATCTTTTGTAATTTCAACAACGTTCACGGCACTTCAGCAAGGGTAGACTCTATTTCAAGAATCCACTTTCTCATGAGACTGCAGCAGTTCTGTCACATCTGCAGGCTCCACTTCGAATTCTAGTTCTCTTGATGTTCCCACCACAGAGGTAGTTCCTTCCTCCCCTGAAGTCCTGAAGCCTTCAGGTCATCCTTCAGGGTTATAATCAATATCTTCTAGCCTGTTAATGTTGATATTTTAACCTCCTCCCATAAATCACAAATGTTCTTAACAGCATCCAAAGCGGTAAATCCTTTCCAGAAGGTTTTCAAATTACTTTGCATAGATCCAGTAAAGGAATCACTATTCATGGTCTTACAAAATGTATTTCTTAAATGCTAAGACCCGAAAATCTAAATTAATCCTTGACCCATGAGCTGCTGAATGGACACTGTGTCGGCAGCATGAAAATCACATTTATTTATTTGTGCATCTCCCCCAGAGTTCTTGGGTGACTGGGTACACCGTCAATGAGCAGTAACATGCTCACAGCAATCTCTTTTTTTTCCTGAGTGGGAGGTCTCTACAGTGGGCTTAAAATATTCAGCAAACCATGATACAAGCAGATGTGCCGTCACCCAGGCTCCATGTTCCAACTTACAGAGCAGAGAGGCAAAGTTGGGTGAACATAATTCTTAAGGGTACTAGGATTTTGAGAATGGTAAATGAGAACTGGCTTCAACTCAGTCACTAGCTACATTAGCCCCAGACCCAAGAGTCAGCCTGTTAGTGTGGCCACCTTCTCTGATGATCTTAGCTAGATCTTCTGGATGACTTGCTGCAGCTTCTCCATCAGCACATGCTGCTTCACCTTGCACTTTTATGTTCTGGATACGGCTTCTTTCCTTCAACCTCAGGCACCAAGCACCACTAGTTTCAAACTCTTCTTCTGAAGCTTCCTCCCCTCTGAGTCTTCATAGAATTGAAGAGATTAGGCTTTGCCTTAAGGAATGTTGTGGCTGGTTTGATCTTCCATCCAGACCACTCAAACTTTATCCATATCACCAATAAGGTGGTTTCATTGCTTATCATTCATGTGGTCACTGGAGTAGCACTTATAATTTCCTTCAAAAGCTTTTTCTTTGTATTCACAACCTGACTGGCTGGCGCCGCAGGCCTAGATTTCAGCCTATCTCGCCTTAGACATGCCTTCCTAAGTGTAATCATTTCTAGCTTTTGATTTAAAGTGAGAGACATGCAACTCTTCCTTTCACTTGAACACTTAGAGGCCACAGCAGGGTTACAAATTGGCCTAATTTCAGTATTTTTGTGTCTCAGGGAATGGGTGGCCTGAGGAAAGAAAAAGAGATGGGGAATTCCCAGTCAGTAGGGCAGTCAGAACACACACAACATTTATCGATTAAGTCTGCCATCTTACATGTGCATGGTTCATGGCACCCCAAAACAATTATAACAGCAACACCAAAGATCACTAATCACAGATCACCATAATGGATACAAAAAAGGAAAAGTGAGAAATAGTGCAAGAATTACCCAAATGCAGCACAGGGGCAGGAAGTGGGCACAAGCTGCTGGAAAAATGGTGCCAACAGTGATGCCCAGCACAGGGTTGCCGCAAACGTTCCATTTCTAAGAGAAAAAAAAAAAAACAAGCAAAGCGCAAAAAAGTGAGGTGTGCCCTATAAATCAAGCAGAGAAGTCTCTGCATACTGTGAAGAGTTGCAAGGCGGCCACTTAGAGGAGGACCGCAGGTGAGTCAAGGCTCTTCCTGGATCAGGCCTGCGGGAGTGGGAGGCCTCTGCTCTTCCCCACATAAGCTCTTCTGTCTACTGGCTTATCACATGCGACAAGCACATGGCCTGTAAGTGATACAATTACTCAAGCATAAATGCAAATAAAACTTTTTTAAAAAAAGAGACTCTCTAATACTGGAAGACCAACAACCTGACCCCAAATTACTCTAAGTCAGTTGATTTATGGGATGTGCCCCTGAAATGGAAGATGTGTAATCTCCCACTGACAATGGGAGACGGCCACATTTGAGTGAGGATGTGCATGGTATACCAATCTAGGAGAATATTCACTTTCACATGCCAGAAAAACTTCCAAATCATCTAGTCCAAGACCCCTTTGTATGTAATGCTATAAGATGCTCCCTATACCTGCCTCAGGTGGCCCTTATCTTCCAATTTATGTTATTCCCTCTAGTTTAAAAAATATCACACACTGGGGTCTGTGGAGGAGAACTAGCAGAGGGACACCGGGGGGTGCGGAGTTGGGAAGGGAAAACATGGGGAGAAATGCCAGATATAGGTGATGGGAAGGAAGGCAGCAAACCACATTGCCATGTATGTACCTATGCAACAATCTTGCATGTTCTTCACATGTACCCCCAAACCTAAAATGCAATATATATATATATATATATAGACATAGACAGATAGATGGATAGATGGATATAGAAACAATAGTGCTGAGAGGCCCATCCTGCAATACAGCCTTATGCACCCCATCCAAACCCAGTCCTCACCAGAGAGGGGGAAGGGCAAACTCACGTCCAGTGGCGCAAAGGAAAGCAAGCTTCTGTGTTACTTTTGTCCTTTTCCCTGCACAGATTACACTTATACCAAACACTGTTCCTCCACAGTTAAATTAATAATGACATCCAAAATTCAGCTGCATGTTATGTTGCTTTATTTAAAAAATATTTAAAAGTGACCATGTGAACACTCGTTAAAAATCTGTCATCAGCAAATGACAGTCCCATTTAAGTTCTCACATCACTCCTAAACACAGATTGTTAGTCATCATCTCAAGCTAACCAGCCTGCAAAACAGCATTTACAAGAAATGTCTTTAATGTACAACAGATAATCAGCCGTCTAGAAATGGGAGAATTGCTAAAGTCAGCACATTAGAAATCATCACCTAAAAAAGCCTGAGTCCACATGCATACACAGAACACAAGCTGTGTCCTCACAGTTGCTAACCGTGTGCACCACGCCACACCATGCTGGCCACGTGCAACCTCAGTACCTCCACTTCTATTTAACCACAGCAACCACCATCGCCGCTCACTTCCAGAACGGACCTTGCTGCTTCTCTCCTTATCCTCTCCCTTGAATTTAGGAAATTCTGAAGTAAGAAAGAGTGAGGGTGGGTGTGTGTAAAACACAAATACAAATCAGTCAGTATGTAAAAACTGCTGTAGAACTCCATGGGTCTTACATAACCAAAAAAGGTGCACAGAAAATAAATGCCAAGTAACAACTATGTACCTTCCATAAGACTGTACAAATTCAGGAATAATTTACGATGTTCTTGATGCAAGCATTAGAAAGATCGTTATTACAGAATCCTGGAAAATAATCTGTCTTCAAAGAGGAACTATTCAAACGAGAAACAGTGAATCTTGACAAGAACAATTCCATCTCCAACCACAAGAGGGCAAACAACCAGCAGCTATATACACTTCCCCAGCAAAGCCAGAGAGGTGAACTGGACCATCTGGTCAATTTATCTGGAGATAAACAGCCTAAAAAATGTCATTTAGAGAAAAACTTCAGTTCTTATTTATTCAGTAAAAATATTCATACATCAAATTAAAATATAATGCAGAAGAGAAGCCCTCAATTTAAAGTAAGTCAGTATTTTCAGGAATAAAGAAATGGTCCTAATATGATGGTCAGAGAAGTCTCTAAGTTTGGAACCTGGCACAATTTTGTTTTCAGAAAGATCAAACACTAATTAACTATAAATTAAAATACATTAAACGCCCTCTTCAAAAAAGGAAACCTATTCCAAAATCTGAAAGCCACGTAAACTACTGGAAAAAATGCAATACGGCCGCTCCCTCCCTATCCATGGGGGTGCCTTCAGTACCACCCACTGGATGTCTGAAACTGCAGATACATCTCTGTATATATCTGCAGATCCTATGTACTATGTTTTCCTATCCATACATACCTATGCGAGTTCAATCTGGAAATTAGGCACCAAAACAGATTAACAACAACTAATAATGAAACAGAACAATTATAACATACTATAACTAAAGTTATATGAACGTGGTCTCTCTCACTCAAAATATCTTACTGTATTGTTCTCACCTATTTTGAACCATGATTGATCGCAGGTAACTGTAACCACATTATGCAAAGCCAGAGGTGGGAAGGAGGTCTGCTGTACTGAAATGTAATTGTGATCCTAGAGTTTTATCCTCAACTGCTCTCTAGTGACACGGTAAAAAATGTGGTTTCACACCTGCCTCAAATGCCCACATTTAAAATCAGACCAGGCTGGGCATGGTGGCTCACGCCTGTAATCCCAGTGCTTTGGGAGGTACGAGGTGGGTGGATCACTTGAGGTCAGAAGTTTGAGACCAGCCTGGACAACATGGTGACACCCCATCTCTACTAAAAATACAGATATTAGCTAGGCATGGTGGTGTGTGCCTTTAATCCCAGCTACTCGGGAGGCTGAGGCAGGAGAATCATTTGAACCTGGGAGGCAAAGGCTGCAGCAAGCGGAGATTGCGCCACTGCACTCCAGCCTGGGCAACAAGAGTGGAACTCCATCTCACAAAACAAAATAAAATAATACTAGCATGACTTTCCACACAGTATGTTCAGGTAACTAGAGAACACCAGGGATAGAAGGTTATTCCCTTGGTTCAACCATCAGATACAGTTTAGCATGAATCACTAACATGCTCAAAAATAATATTTCTTCAATTTTAAAAAATAAACAGGAAAAAAAGGGCAATTTTCCCACGTCTCAGTTTGGCTCAAAACCTATTGGGATGGTTAATACTGAGTGTCAACTTGATTGGATTGAAGGATACAAAGCACTAATCCTGGGTGTGCCTGTGAGAGTCTAGCCAAAGGAGACTAACATTTGAGTCAGGGGTGGAGGGGGAGGCAGATCCACCCTTAATCCGCTGGGCACCATCTAGTCAGCTTCCAGCAAATACTGTATAAAGCAGGCAGAAAAACGTGAAGAGGCGAGACTGGCCTAACCTCCCACCCTACATCTTCCTCCTGTGCTGGATGCTTCCTGCCCTTGAACATCAGACTCCAACTTCTTTGGTTTGAGACTCAGATTGGCTCTCTTTGGTCCTCAAGCTTGCAGATGGCCTACTGTGGGACCTTGTGATTGTGTAAGTTAATACTTAGTAAACACACACACACACACACACACACACACACACATATATAAAAACAGGCACACATATCAAGGTGAGACCTCCTCTCTATATATATATTACGTACGTATATATGTATATGTATATACATACACACACATGTATATATAGACCCTCTCTATATATGTATACGTGTGTGTATACATATACATACACACACACACACATACATACGTGTGTGTATGTGTGTGTGTGTGTGTGTGTGTGTGTGTATCCTATTAGTTCTGTCCCTCTAGAGAACCCTAATACAGATTTTGGTAGCAGGAGTGGTTTTAGAGAAGCAATATTAAGGATGGAGTTCTTTTGTTGGTTTGGGGGCTTCTGGAGGTGGCTGCTTAGTATGATCAGATCAAAAAATGCTAAGGACTCTACTTCTAATAGTATGGAGAACACTGATAGTCCTTGGCGTAAAGAGTTATGTGAAATAAATGCATTTGACACTCCTGATTCATCGCTCATGACAGGCAAGGAGTTTAATGACTGTATACATAATACCTTTGACCACATGTGGAGAACCAAGGAACATAATGAAGCCGGTTGGTTGCTCCTAAGTTCAGTGGACAAAATGATGAAAGAAAATGATAGACTCAGGGATTCTGTCTCTCAGCTTCAGAAGCAGATACTGAACCTTAAATCTGCTAAGATTGCCCTGAGTGAGAGTCTTATATCTTAAAGAGAAAGAGCTGAAATTGTGGACAAACAGAAACCAGCTCTTACGCAAGTGGCTGACCTGCAATAAAAGGCGCACGCACAGCCCTATCAGGTGTCTGCTGTTAAAGTGAGGGCACTGATAGGAAAAGAATGGGACCCTGCAACTTGGAATGGGGACATGTGAGAGGACCCTGATGAAGCTGGGGGCACTGAGTTTGTAAGCCAGGGTGAACCTTTTTTGCCAAAGGAAGCTTCCCCACCGCCAGTAGCAGCAACATCTCCTCTCTGACCCATGTTGCCATCAGCCTTTCCACCTTTGAGGAGATAAACCCTGCACTGCCTGAGGCAGTTGCCAGGCAAAATCATGTTGATTCTCCTCAGAAGACACCCCCAACACCCCTGTTTGCTTCAAGACCTATAACTAAAGTCCTGGCGGGCCTCTAGAGATGACGTTGGGAGTGTGACCCATGAGGAGGTGCACTACATTCAAGAAGAACTGAGTTCTCTAATTTATATTAACAGAAATCTGGAGAACAGGCATAGGAATGGGTATTAAGGGTATGGGATAATGGTGGAAGGAACAGAGAGTTGGAGAAGGCTGAATTTATTGATTTAGACACGCTAAGTAGGGACACTGCTTTTATTACTGCACCTCTGGGAGTTAAAAATGGTTCTAATGGTTTATTTGCTTGGTTTGTTAAAATATGAATTAAAAGATGGCCCACTGTGAGTGAGCTGGAAATGCCTGATCTCCCTTGGTTTATTGTAGTGGAAGGGATCCAAAGGCTTAGGGAGACTGGGATGGTGGAGCGGATGAGTCACTTTAGACCTACTCATTCCACATGGGAGGGTCCAGAAGTTATACCCTTGACCAATGCCCTGTAAAAGAGATTTGTGAGGACAGCACCTGAGTCTTTGAAGAAGGACTGTAATTGCTCTTCTCTGTATGTCAGATCTAACAGTGGGAACTGTAGTCGCTCAACTACAGAATTTAAATACAATGGAAATAATTGGATACCAAGGTGGCCGGGGCCAATTGGCAGCACTCAACCATGAAAGGCAAGGCTGGCGTAGCTACCAGAAGGGACAGCAGAGACAAAGAGGCAATCAGAATAGTCTGACTCGTCTGGAGCTCTAGCACTGGCTAATCAGTGTTCCGAGAAGTGAAACTGACAGGAAGCCTACTGCATTCCTACTTAATTTACGTTAAGGAGAAAACTTCCCAGGTCGAATGGACAAAAGACTAATTTGAATTTTAAAAAATATCATGGCCCCTCAATTTCCAGACTTGAGCCAGATTACAGACCCAGAACCCCTTGAATGAAGGGGAGGCCAGGTCCCCTTGAGGAAGGACCCTGCTACATTACCAACAATTCACGCCATCAATCTTTCTCCCATCCTTCCCCAAGGAGACCTCCAGCCTTTTACCAGGGTAAATGTGCATTGGGAAAAGGGAAATGATCAGACATTTCAGGGACTACTGGACATTGGTTCTGAGCCGACACTGATTCCAGGGGACCCAAAATGTAATTGTGGTCCTCTAGTTAAAGTAGGGGCCTATGGAGGTCAGGTAATTAATGGAGTTTTAGCTCAGATCTTGGCCCCACTTACAGTGGGTCCAGTGGGTCCCTGGACTCATCGTGTGGTCATTTCCCCCATCCCAGAATGCATAAGTGCTACAGACACACTTAGCAGCTGGCAGAACCACCCTGTTGGGTCCCTGACTGGTAGGGTGATTGCTATTATGGTGGGAAAAGCCAAATGGAAGCCATTAGAGCTGCCTCTACCTAGAAAAATGATAAATCAAAAACAGTATCGAATCCCTGGAGGGACTGCGGAGATTAGTGCCACCATCAAGGATTTGAAAGACACAGGGGTAGTGATTCCCACCACGTCCCCATTCAACTCTCCCATTTGTTCTGTGCAGACTCAAATGGATCTTGGAAAATGACAGTGGATTATCATAAGCTTAACCAAGTGGTGACTCCAATTGCAGCTGCAGTACCAGATGTGGTTTCATTGCTTTAGCAAATTAAGACATCTCCTGGTACCTGGTATGCAACCATTGCCTTAGGAAATGCCTTTTTCTCCATTCCTGTCCGTAAGGCCCACCAGAAGCAATCTGCCTTCATCTGGCAATGCCAGCAACACACCTTTACTGTCCTACCTCAGAGGTATATGAACTCTCCGGCTTTGTGTCATCATTTTATTCAGAGAGGCCTTGATAACTTTTCACTTCTGCAAGATATCACACTGGTCCATCACATTGATGACATTATGCTGATTGGATTCAGTGGGCAAGAGGCAGGAAACACACACTGGACTTATTGGTGAGACACATGCATGCCAGAGGATAGGAAATAAATCCGACTGAAATTCAGGGAACTTCTACCTCAGTAAAATTCCTAGGGGTCCAGTGGTGTGGGGCTGACGAGATATTCCTTCTAAGGTGAAGGATAAGTTGCTGGATTTGGCCCCTCCTACAACCAAGAAAGAGGCACAACGCCTGGTGGTCCTATTTGGATTTTGGAAGTAGCACATTCTTCATTTGGGTGTGTTACTCCAATCCATTTACCAAGTGACCCAAAAAGCTGCAGTTTTGAGTGGGGTCCAGAATACGAGAAGGCTCTGCAATGGGTCCAGGCTGCTGTGTAAGCTGCTCTGCCACTTTGGCCATATGACCCAGCAGATCCAATGGTGCTTGAAGTGTCAGTGGCAGATGGGGATGCTGTTTGGAACCTTTGGCGGGCCCTCGCAGGTGAATCACAGCAGAGGCCTCTAGGATTTGGGAGCAAGGCCCTGCCATCTTCTACAGATAACTACTCTCCTTTTGACAGACAGCTGTTAATGGGCTTTGGTGGAAACTCAACATTTGACCAAGGGTCATCAAGTCACCATGTGACCTGAACTACCTATCATGAACTGGGTGCTTTCTGACCAATCTAGCCATAAAGTGGGTCGTGCACAGCAGCGTTCCATAATCAAATGGAAGTGGTATATATGTGATGGGGCTCAAGAAGGTCCTGAAAGCACAAGTAAGTTACATGAGGAAGTGGCTCAAATGCCCAGAGTCTCCACTCCTGCTACCCTCCCTTCTCTCCCCCAGCCTGCACCGATGGCCTCATGGGGAGTTCCCTATGATCAGCTGAACATAAGAGAAGACTAGGGCCTGGTTCACATGGTTCTGCACGGTATGCAGGCACCCCCCGAAAGTGGACAGCTGTAGCACTACCGCCCCTTTCTAGAACATCCCTGAAGGGCAGCAGTGAAGGGAAAATCTTCCCAGTGGGCAGAATTTCAAGCAGTGCACCTGGTTGTGTACTTTACATGGAAGGAGAAATGGCCAGATGTGCGATTATATGCTGACTCACGGGCGGTAGCCAATGGTTTGGCTGGATGGTCAAGGACTTAGAAGAATGACTGGAAAATTAGTGACAAAGAAATTTTGAGAAGAGATATGTGGACGGACCTGAGTGGTCAAAAACTGTGAAGGTATCTGTATCCCATGTGAGTGCTCAGCAATGGGTGGCCTCAGCAGAGAAGGATTTTAAAAATCAAGTGGATAGGATGACCCATTTAATAATCAACTGGATTGGATGACCGCCACTCAGCCTCTTTCCCCAGTCACCTCTGTCATTGCCCAATGGTCCCATGAACAAAGTGGCCATGGTGGCAAGGATGGAGGTTATGCATGGGCTCAGCAACACAGACTTGCACTCACCAAGGCTGACCTGGCTACAGCCACTACTGAGTGGCCTGAAGGACAGCAGTGAAGGGAACGAGATATTCCTTCTAAGGTAAAGGATAAGTTGCTGCATTATCAGCAACTTATCAGAACAAACCAATTTGCCAGGAGCAGAGACCAACACTGAACCCTCGACATGGGATCATTCCTCGGGGTGATCATCCAACTACCTGGTGGCAGAGATCGATTATATTGGGCCTCTTCCATCACTGAAAGGGCAGAAGCTTCCCCTCACCAAAACAGACAGTTACTCCAGATATGGGTTTGCCTATCCTGCACCTCACTGCTTCTGCCAAGACTACCATCTATGGACTCACAAAATGCCTTGTCCACTGTCATGGTATTCCACACAGCATTGCCTCTAACCAAGGCACTCACTTTAAGGCTAAAGAAGTGTGGCAGTGGGTTCATGCTCATGGAATTGACTGCTCTTACCATGTTCCCCACCATCCTGAAGCAGCTGGATTGACAGAATGGTGGAATGGCCTTTTGAAGATACAAGTACAATGCCAACTAGATGACAATACTTTGCAGGGCTGGGGCAAAGTTCTCCAGAAGGCCATGTATGATCTGAATCAGTGTCCAATATATGGTACTGTTTCTCCCATAGCCAGGATTCACGGGTGTAGGAATCAAGGGATGGAGATGGTGCCACTCACCACCACACCTAGTGATCTGCTAGCAAAATTTTTGCTTTCTGTTCCCGTGACATTACGTTCTGCTGGTCTAGTTGTCTTAATTTCAGAGGAAGAAATGCTGCCACCAGGAGACAACAGCAATTCCATTAAACTGGAATTTAAGATTGCCACCTGGACACTTTAGGCTCCTTCTACATTTAAGTCAACAGGCTAAGAAAGAGTTAGTGTTGGCTGGGGTGACTGATCCAGACTATCAAGATGAAATCGGTCTACTACTTGATAATGGAGGTAAGGAAGAGTATGCCTGGAATACAGGAGATCCCTTAGGGCATCTCTTATCACTACCATGCCCTGTGACTAGGATCAATGGGAAACTACAACATCCCAATATGGGCAGGGCTACAAATGGTCCAGACACCTCACAAATGAAGGTTTGGGTCACTCCATCACAAAAAAAAAAAAAAAAAAAAAAAAACCCATGACCTGCTGAGGTGCTTGCTAAAGGCAAAAGGAATACAGAATGGGTAGGAGAAGGTAGTCATCAATACCAGCTGTGACCAGCTGCAGAAACGAAGTCTGTAACTGTCATGAGTATTTCCTCCTTTTGTTAAAAACATGTATGTGCATGTATACGCTTGTACTAAGAAAATATCTTCATTTTATTTCCTTTTCCTTTATCATGTAACAAGATTTACTGTCTTCATATCAGCATTTAAGTATAGTTAACTTTATGTTACACAACAATCTGGGTTGGGGATTGGTGCATAATAATCATGACCTTATTATTGTCTTTATTTGAAGACTACGTATGATCTCAGGACGTGTATGGGTTCAAGTTGACAAGGAATGGACTTGTGGTGGTTAATACTAAGTGTCAACTTGATTGGGTTGAAGGATACAAAGTATTAATCCTGGGTGTATCTGTGAAGGTGGTGCCAAAGGAGACTAACATTTGAGTCAGGGGGCTGGGGAAGGCAGACCCACCCTTAATCTGATGGGCACCATCTAATCAGCTGCCAGCTAATATAACACAGGCAGAAAAACGCGAAAAGGCGAGACTAGCCTAGCCTCCCACAGCCTACGTCTTTCTCCCATGCTGGAGGCTTCCTTGCCCTCGAACATCAGACTCCAGGTTCTTCAATTTTGAGACTTAACTGGCTCTCCTTGCTCGTCATGCTTGCAGACAGCCTACTGTGGGACCCTGTGATCATTAATACTTAATAAACTCCCCTTTATATATAGCTCCCCTATTAGTTCAGTCCCTCTAGAAACCCTGACTAATACACCTATGGATTCAGTGTGGCCCCTACAAAGAGCTCCTTGATGGCAACACACCTTGTACATGCACACACGTTTAAACTCGGCACGCACACATCCTCAGACACGCATAAGACAAGAGTGGGGGCTTCTGGTAGAACAAAGTGAGGGCACTATTCCTCATGAAAGCCTTGTTTCTAAAACATGCTCCGCTGGTCCTTTGGAGAGCGTCCTCTGCTGCTGCCGGTTCAAGGGCCCACAATCCACTCCAAAGAGGGGGCTCATGATGCCTTCCTGTGGGCTATCAGGGGTAACAGCATGCTGCAAAACAAACTCCCGCAGCAGATGACACTGACAACTTCAAATGTGTCTGAAAATCACTTCCAGAAGCCACTCACAGTGGATTTTGAGATCCATAAACCCTATCTTTTCAGTGTAATTGCCTTATGCTGGGTTACTTCTAAAAAATCCACAAGGAGAAATACAGGAAAAAAAAAAAAACACACACTCAGCTGAACTCTTACTGTGGTGGCTCAGACTCAGTCCAGGATTCACACTTAGAGGAGTTCACTTAAGAATTTAAAAAACCAGAGGACTGTCAGAAAGACGAGCTGGAACAAGCATCTGTCACCATTCCAAAGGTGTGCCCCACTTAGCAGCTCTGTAACCTTAACACTCTTTTGCAAAGGTGAGCAACGAGGCCCTCCTCCTCTGCCCTGGCTCAAGTGTTCTCCTGGAAGTCCACTGGTGTCACCTCAGGCCTCTTGGTCCAGGGCTGCTCTCACCGGTCCCCAGGAGAAAGAGCACTACGACTGGCAGGGCTGGCCTAGAGATGGACTCACAGCATGGACGGGGCCTGCCCTATCCCTCAGTCTCCAGGCAGGCTCATGCAGGCCAGCGCCATCCAAGTGAGTCACAGACTAAAGTGCATTTCCTAACAGTTATGTCTATCAAGTTGACATTCCCACCCCTCAGCATGGTGCCAGTGCCACGCTCTCAGTGGGCTCTACACAGGAATAGATTTTTTTTTAAAGGATGTCATGTACTTGTAACCTACCCACTTCTTAATATCCCAGCAATGCCTGTCTTCAACGTTATAGGGATAACTGAGGTTGCAAATGGAAAGTACTACTTTCTACAGTAACCAGAACGTAACAAGCAGCCAACAAAAAATCCTACCCAAGTCAATTTTATTATAATAATAAAATTACTGCCTTTTAAATTATCATTACTAACAACTACAAAAAAATAGCAACAACCTTGCATCCAACAGGATGGCTGTTATTTAAAAAAAAAAAAAAAACACACAGAAAACGAGTTGGCAAGAATGCGGAAGCAGCAGCACCACTGTGCGCTGCTGGTGGGAATGTGGCTTGGTGCAGCTGTGGGGAAAACCACGTGGCAGTTCCTCAAGACTTAATCACAAAATTACCATTTGACCCAGCAATTTCATTTCTGAGTATATACAGAAAAGAACTCAAAAGCAAGGACTCAAATACTTATCAACCGTGCTCTTGGCCACATTATTCACAACAACCAAGAGGTGAAGGTAACCCAAGTTCCCATCAACACATAAATAAAATGATGTAAATACACACAATATTATTCAGCCTTAAAAACGAAGGTAATTCTGCCACATGCTACAGCGTGGAAAACTCTTGAGAACTTGATGCTGAGTGAAACAAGCCAGTCAAAAGACAAAATGATTACACTTACATGAGGCACCAAAGGTAATGAAATTCAGAGACAGAAAGTAGAACGGTAGAGGCCAGGGGCTGGGGAGGAGAATGGGGACTGCATAACTGGAACAGAATTCAGTTTGAGAAGAAGAAAAAGTTCTGGAGGTGAACGGGGGTGACAGTTATAAAACTGTGAATGTATTTAGTGCTACTGAACAGTACATCTAAAAACGGTAAAAATGGTAAACTGCTTTTTACATATCTCTATATAAACAGTAAAAAAGAGTGTGTGTTGTTCCTAAAAATTCCGACAGCAGAGAAGTTTACAAATGGGGCTGCCTGCTGCTTTATTAAAATACTTATTTTCTGAGGTCACTGCCGAGAAAACATTTTCACGTCAAAATTGTCATATTCCCATTTATAAATTTTTTCTTGCTACCTCAGAAAAACAATAGCAGCCACTCACATTCCCTGAGCTCCTACTCTGCCAGACTCCATATACATGGTACAAACCTTAACGACCTAATCCCAAGAGACCTCACAAGGGAGGCCTATCATCCTCATTTTCCATCCGAAACACCTGTGGCTCTGAGGCTCAGTCACCCAAGCCCCAGAGCACAGCTATAACTTCACATCATGCTCTTTCGACACCTCGCTTTGTATGAGCTGTTCTCTATAAATCACTCTCCCCAGCAGAATCAGAGAAACTGTATTATACAACGGCGCTTTTCAGCAGGATGCAAGTAAAGTTACATAAGTGATGCTCCCTGAATAAATCCCACCCCTGCCTCTGTCATCCACCCACACACTTCACCTTTATGACTCAATTTCTGAAATCTTACTTCTTTTACATGTCAGAGCACCTACAACCAAGGTCAATATAAATGCAAATTTGAACATTATATACAATATATATGAATCCACTTTGTGTGGATATATATAAAAATCCATTGTGTGTACTCGTTAGTATAGTGGTTAAAAAAAAGAGAAAAAATAAAAATCCATTGTGCATGTATATGTATGTGTGTGCATGCACAGAATTCACTATGTGTGTATATGTGCACATATATAAATCTATTGTGTGTATATGCATATGCATACATATTAATCTATTGTGTGTACGTGTATGTAAATCCAATGTGTGTGCATATGCAAATGAATCCATTATATATGTATGCATAGATATGAATCCATTGTGTGTGCATATATAAATCCATTGCGTATATGTGTGCACATATGAATCCATTGTGCGCATGTGTATGTACATATATATGAATCCATTGTGTACATGTGTATGCATATGTAGATACATGAATCCGCTGTGTGTGTATATTTGTTAATTCATTGTGTATGTGCATGTGTGATAATGAATCCACCATATGTGTATGTATGTATCTATGAATCCATTGTGTACCTGCGTATGTGTGCATATGCATATGGATATACATAAATCCATTGTGTGCATATTTATAAAATCCATTGTGTATGTACGTGTGTGCATATATGAGTCCATTGTGTGTATGTACATATATATGAATCCATTGTTTATGTACATGAGCATGTGTACATGTGTATATAAAAATCCATGTATATCAGGTATATGTATATATCTGTGTGCATATATGTGAATCTGTTTGTGTACATGTGTGCATATATATAAATCCACTGATGTGTGCAGGCCCATATATATACATACACACACATGAATCTATCATACGTCCCTTGAAGGCAAGAACTACATGGCTGTATTCAGAAAACCTAGTACTCTCTTCTCAATAACGCTAACCGATGGAATGAAGAATGGCTAAGTAACACCTGTGTTCAGGAAGATGCACAATAAATATTCCATAATACACATATTCCCTGAATACAGAACGCCTGCTGGGCACTCAAATCACTAGCTTTACAGAATTTTCACAGCCATACATGCATGACGTAAATCACAAGCACTAAGCTTCTGAGAGAACTTTCAACTCCACCACAAGCACAACAGCTGAGCAGCCACAGCCATGTGCCGAGGACCACTGGTCTCATAAGAACACAAGCCTCAAAATCGGAAAGTCCATGAAATAATGCTGAACAACTACAAAACAGAAGGAAGAGATGCATTTGTACAATACCATCACTCGCACAAAGAAAATGACAGGAATTACTTAACTGCACATCACTGCCCAAAGGACCATAGTCACAAAAATTAAATACAGTCTGTGGATCACCAACTCCAAGTCCTGACACTAGCTCTAAAAAAGGGATCAATTCTATCACAGTAAAACTGAGATACTTCTCTTCACACTTGGAAAAGGCCAGGATGAAAGGAAATGCTGGCTGGTCACTACAGAGCCCCAGATCCCAAGGCCCCAATGTGAGGCTGAGGTGAAAATCCATTACATCAAACAAAAAACTGTATCTTAAGACCAGGTCATGTGCACGGGGTCACCTGGAGAATAAACACTATGTAAAGTACATTTACTTCTTTCTGCTCCTCATCGCAAAGAAAAGCCACGTACAGACCAGGCTCGGCCACTTACCGCTGGCCTTGACCTCACGCACGTAGTTGCTGGGGAACCAGCCGGTCCGGCCGTTGAGTGTGCCCTCCCACCAGCCTCCCTCTTCCACTCGGGTAACATGGATGACATCTCCTTTCGAGAAGGAAAGCTCGTCCTCATTGTTCTGCTGGAAGTTAAACTTTGCTCTTACTACCAGTTGATTGTTGCTATTATCGGTCATGTCCTAAAAGGGGAAGAAGGGTGGGAGAAAAATTATACCCAGAACAGACTACTTCATTATAAAACAGATTATACTTTACTAATACAAAGGTAGCGTAATTACCCAAGAGCAGAAAATCGTTCACAGAAATGTCAGCTTCCTCCCTTGCAGTGCATCGTGACCAACCCCAGCACCACTCCAGCCCCAGAGGACACCCTCTCCACAGCATGCACAGGTCCTGCTCTGCCAGTGACACCTACGTAATCAGATACGTCCGTGTACGTGGAGACAGAGTCACACTACACGCACTTCTCCACAAGTCACAAAAGTGAAGATGGCATGGTCATTTCTCCAGCAGTACTTACCAGTGCTCACACACCGCTTAATGTTATGCCACATGACTATGCCATTCATCACTGAATCCACTCTCCACTAGCGGGCTTTCAGATTATTTCCAATATAGTTCCATATACCATACACTGTACTTTTCTTGTGTAGTCAAGTCTGCATTAAAAATGCTTGTACATCTGTCTTTGAATACACTTGCAAATAAGCCTATAAATTAATTCTGGTCAGAAGACATACTTATTACAGCTAACTTTTTAATACATCTTTCTAAATTGTCCTCCAAGAAGTTTCTACAAACTACACCAAGAAATATCCCCACCAACAATATCTAAAAGTTCTTATTTCATCAAACTTTAACACTCAATATTGTCAAACTTTTCTATTTTTGTCTGACAGGAAAAAATAGTGCCTCATATTTTAATTTGCATTTTTCACAGAAACTGTGCATATTTTCAGATTTCTGAAAGGTAGAAAGAGGAAGGGAGAGTGGCTGGGGCCTCTTTGATTTCCATCTGCCCTGGACGGAGCTCTGGCCAGCCCTGGCCCACCCCACTTCCCTACCACTGACAGCAGGCGAGCCCAGCCCACCTGCAACAGTGTCCACACAGACTGTACAGAACGTCTTGAGCTCCAGAGAACACCAGTGACCTCAGCAGAGTCCAGGCCTCTATCCCCACCAGGTGGCAGCAGGCGATTCCATCTGCCCACACTTCTCCCTGCCCTCCAGCCAGCCACAGGGAAGGCCTGAGACCACCCACACTTGCTGACACACAGCCCCGGCTCTACCACTAGCAGGCCCATCATCACCCCCGCAGCCAGCAACATTCAGTCCCAGGGACTTGTGGGAAATAAAAGAATGTCGAACACTGCTATCTATCATCAGTCTCAGAAGCAGAGTTTGAGAAAGAGGGCAGGGCTGAAAAGCAATGTAAGAAATATTACCTTATGCAGGTAAGGGAGCCAGGGGAGGAAAACAGCACCAGCCACTCTTCCTCCATGGGAGTCCACATTGATATCACTTCAATATCCCACGTTTGGCAAAAGACATAAATATACAAATCCACGAACCTGTGTGAACCTCAAATAGTAAAAACCTAAAGAAATTCAAACCAACTCATACCATAATTAAACTTCTGAAAACCAAAGCCAAAAAAGTTCTTAATAGGATAAAACAGACATGTACAGATATACAAGATCTCAAAAATTTACCTCCCATGCACCCCTTCAAGGAGTTAAAAATGTGCTTCTCCAAAACAGGGGAATTAAAGGAAAAAACTAAAGAGAAAGAGGCAGAGGAGATCTACAGTGTCAGGGGAGTGTCCCAGGTTACGATGGAGGGCGGCTCAGAGGCAGCAGCTGCACAGCCAGCCTGGCTCACAACCAAGGGAGTTTAAAACACAGCACAGGCTCCAAGGGCGTTCATCAGGAAATGAGGAAAAATAACGTGTTTGAATGTCGAAGCAGAGATCCTCAGAAACACACAAAAGACTAGATCTGCAACCTGCAACACATATACAGAAAACTAAACAAAGAAATCAGAATTACCAATTCCCCCTCAAAAAAAAACGTTACTAGCAAGTTAAGGATAGTCATAGTACACAACGTGACTCTGCTCTGAATACTATCTACCTTGTCATAACGTTACCCTGAACCCCAATTTCAGTGAAAACATGGCGGAACTCAGCCGTGGGAAAGACAGGCCGAGGTGTTTATGCAGTAAGGGAGCCGGGGGTGAAAACAGCACCAGCCACTCTTCCTCCATGGGAGTCCACATTGATATCACTTCAAATTAAGAAAAAGAAAAGGCGCTTTAGAGACACACAGGCAAATACCTACAAAGAACCAACAGGGCCTTGGAGGCAAAGCAAGACAGCCAAATAGAACCCTCCAGTGACTGCACCCTCAGCCCCGCAGGACAACAAACTATCCACACTAGAAGGCACCTCCTTAAGAATCAGCACTCAGAAGTGATGGCTGCTAGAGGGGACAGATGCCCCCAGTTACTCTGAGATACTCTGAGATGATTATAACCCATTGTATGCCTGTATCAAAACAGCTCATGTACCCCATAAATATATATATATGTCCTAGGTATCATAAAAATGAAAACAAAAAAAAAGTGGAAAAACGGAAAGTAACTCTGTCTCTGTGTTTTTTCCTAGTCTCAGAGAATTACTTGACTTTAAGTGCATGTATAAATCACCGAAAAAAAATGTTTTTAAAAGTAAAGCATCAAAGCAAACAGGCCACAGCAGATCCTCAATAAGGAGTGGCTATAATATTATTCCAAAAATATTTAAAACTTATCTATTTAAATGTGTTTACAGATTAAGAATTAATTATAAATATGTATTTAGCAATTCAAATTCATAAGTTAAATATTTAATGCATATTTCGTATTTCATCAACAAGCCCCTCTTCAGTGTTTGGCAACAAAATCACCGGTAGGCAATTAACAGCGCAGACACAAAGCTCTCTGGCCCCCATGACCCACAAGGAGCAGGGTCAAGTTTGGCACTGCCACTGAAGCTCACATCCAGACACTGTCACATGGTCCTTGCTCTTGCGTGGTGAAATATAACCTGATCTCATCATGCTATGTCAAGTTCTCTTTTTGCAAACCACCATCTCCACTCACCAGCTGTCTGCTGAGATCGCCAACACGCTCTCCTGCAAGCAGTCCAATGTCACCTGGGCACCCTGGCCTTGTGGAAAACAGGCTCACGGTGCAAGCACGCTGGTGATCAGCTCCAACACCAGAACACAACTGTAGTGAGCAAAGCAACACAGGCACCGCAGGCCCCTCCCTAGGTCAGGTGCCCAGGGTCGCCCTCGGCCAGCCCTGAAGCTCCAGCCGGCACCAGGGCTGAGCCTGAACGGAAGCAGAAGGGAGACAGGGATGATCAAGAGGCAGCAGCATTCCACCTCATGGTCATGTGGGCAAACGCAGGCGCACTCTACGCTCAAGGCACACCCCTACTGACGTTCCTTCATCAATGTAACACCCCAGAAAGGAAGGGTGGAGCCTAAGGGGGGGAGGGCTCCAGGAGAGGTGCAGGGGGCCGGCAGCCATTTCAGATCCAGGTATCCAGGTGAAACATCCCAATGCAGCCTATCTTCATTCTTCAGCAGTCACTACATGGAAGGACGTGCAGGCTTCTGCAGCGTCTCTGTCTGCACTACTACTCTCAAGACAGATTGCTCAGACAGCACGTGCCAACAGGTGCTCCATCAGAGCGCAGGAGGCACGGGACAAGCTAGAGGAGGGTCCTAAAAAGGCTATATTTCAACTACACACTCCACACCACCAAGTTCAGCCTAAAATCACAGCAGCTGAGTGAGGGCTCCGTTCACTATCAACAGTGTTACAGGAAGCGGGAAGAGAGGTATTCCATTACTATTTTATCATCGTGGGTTTTTCCCTTTTTTTTAAAAGCTCTCCTAAAACTGCAGCTTGTCACCTGTCTAACTCAACAAGACTAAGAGAGTCTAATAATGGGCTCAGAAAAAGCCAATCGTTTAAAAAAAAAGCGGGGTCGACAGGAGGTATGCCACAGAATCCCATTGCTAAAAAATACAAAAATGAGTAAAACTCATTTTTACCATCAGACAGGACAGTAGATGCCTTGGGGAACACGAGTCCTGTAGAGAAGCCGGGTGGCTAGTCATGCTCTGCCTCCTTATCTGGGTGCTGCCTACACAGAAATGTTCCATGTGTAAAACTTCACCATGCTGCACATCATGCTGTATGCGCACAACACATGAACTGTTTTTCTATGTACATTACATGTCAATAAAAGTAACTGGAGGGGAATGAAGACAGTCCCCGACAGCCGTAACCACAGAGCCCTATCCGGGCGTATGTGACCCTGGCTGGGCACAGTCACCTATGCCCGCCAAGCTCTGTAACAACCTCTTTCTGAAGCCTAGAGCTGAAGCACCACCTATTAGTATCTTGGCATATTAAACTTAATCACTTGATTGCTTTATTGTATCCCATGTTCTGAAATTATCCTGACAATCCAAAACAAGGACACTCTGGAGTGCTGCTTCACACCAACTCTACCCTCTCCTCTACTCTCTACGAAGAGCACCTGTAATTTCCTTTTCAGAAGAAAGGCTTGTCAGGGTGAGAGACACAATTTTTACTCCAACTTTACTATTTCTGAGTGCTGTGATCTTGTGTGAATACCTTCTCTAAGCTTCAGTTTCCTCATAATATATGTCATCCAATATAAGATGCCAAAAATTAGACAATGCCTTTATATTTCACTAAATATTATCAAATTATGGCATATCATCACTGTAAGATACACGTACTTCCAGATGTGTTAAAATGACTTAAAAAGATAAGTCTTCGAATTGACAAAATATGGTCTATTAAAGCACAATATTATCTGTGTTTACTAAACAGGGAAGTTAAAAATATTTAACAATGTGTGCAATATCTTTGGATATAATTTCTTGCATGTCTTGGAAATACACTTGGTGACTGGTATAAAGCAAAGTTACCTGCCAGCATCAGGGCTGTGCCAGACGTCCAGGTCCCTGGTTTCCAGAAGCAGCAGAAGAACCACTTTAAAAAAATCAAGTCACCTCTCCCAGAAATGAAGGATGATGGGAACAACCACCTCACAACTCACAAATGCTGTCCCCAAACTGTGAGAAAAACATCCAGCACTCAAGGCTGTACCTATCAGCGGCCAGCAGATGAAGACTAAATGCACAGCAGAGATACCAGTAATTCCAGCAGTGTCGATCAACGTTCTTAAGAACGATATGTGAATGCACGCCTTATCTATGAGGAAAACCATTCTACATTCTTAACCACGGAGACCCACCACAGAGCCGAACTGGACAAAGAGCTTGACTTAGCTCAGCCTCTGGAAGTGGGTAAGAAGAACTCTCCCAAGGAAAGAAGAGTCGGGGAAAGGTGAAGAGGCAAGTTAAAATCTCCACTTCAGTGAAGAGCAGTAAATGCAACATCAAAACTGTTCAAACCAGCCTATATCCCAAGGCAGGAAATCTGTCCTGGGGCAGGGGGCTGACAGTTTCACAGATGAAAAACAAGCTTAAAAAACACCCAGCAACTACAGTGGTGGCCGAGGCAGACATTCTTACACTTAAAGGCAGGCAGGTGATGAAGGGGCAACGTGAGAGCACAGGGGCGTAAACAACAGTAGCCCTGAGAACACTCATCCTCGCCGGGGGATGGAAGCATCTTACACAATCTCAAAGCTTAGCTTTAATATGATCTCAAAACTGACATTCAAGAAACCGCAAGTTGCCTTTTGGCTCAACTTTTATCATGGAAACGTTCAAATATATACAAAAGGAGAGAATGACATGACGGGTGGGCCTCCATGCGCCCACCAGCCAAACATTCCCTTGAAGCTGGCCATTCTTGTTTCAAGATAAATTTTTAATCCAAAAAAACTACCTCAAAGTACTACTGATAAACTATACACAGAAAAACCTAAGGGTAAAGAAACACTTATTCTTGCCTAGCATGGCTGAGAGAGGTCTTGGCACATTCCATAAAAGAGAAGGCAGCTCACTAGCACCCAATCAAAACATCAGTCAGCCCCAAAAAGACTTCACACGGGTCAGAGAGCTCAAGTCTTTATTTCTAGTACAACGAAGTTTCTGTAGCTAATGAAAAATTAATCCTATACTTATTATGATCGCAGTAACAATCCCAACATTACATTTAACTTTACTTAAAATTACACACTTGTAATCCAATCCTCCTCTACACAAAAAGAAAAAAATCACATGAAAACTGTCACCGGTGAATGGGTGAGACAGCCAATCACTGCTTTGCCCAAGGCATGCTCATTTCTCTTACATTTTCCTTGTGTTTTATAGAGCTAACTTCAGGTATGTTTAAAGTGGTTTGTTTAGTTCTCCCTAACTTAGAATCCTAACGCTCTCGGTGATAGTCCACAAAACTCCTCCAGCACAGACTCCTGCAAAGCAGGAAACGGCAACAGCCAGGCCTCAAGGGGCACTGTGAGGGCTGCAGCACTCAGCCCACACAGTCCATACTGCACACCACACAGAGCGCCGGGAGCAGTGAGGCTCCTCGGGGCTCCTCTGAGGAGACACATTGCTGTGTCTCCTTGAGTTCAAAAAGTTCAGAAACATAAAAATCACATTCCTTGCCTATCGTTCCATTTTTAACACATGCTTCATAAACCACTCAAATTTATATTTCCCTCTACAAAACATGACTCTATTTAAGTTAACTTCTATTTCTTGAGGAGCGCCATCAGCTTACTTAGCAACATTCCATGTTAAGGCAGAGGAAAACCCATGGACCCTTAATAACTCTAGAATAGGGTTCTCTCTAGACTCACATTACAAGATCACTATGTTTCTAATGAAGTAATGTACTAAGATGTCATGAGAAAGTAGTGGCATCCCCATCAGCCAATCCAAGTCACTGCCCGCCAGCCTGAAGCTCAGAGAATGGCGCAGACTGCAGAGTGGCAGCCCCAGCTCTACCCCGACATTCTCCAAGCAGCCCTGCCTCAACCCTGCTTGAATTTCTCATTTACAGCTTCACTGTTACATTCCGGGGGCTTTACTCACAGCCTGTATCCTGAGCATTAACAAACAAGTATTTCTTCACTCTCCAAGACGACTGTTCCATCGTCTAAGTTTCTTTCTCTGCTTCCCAATCATCCATCCTGAGGGGTTCCCTCTTCTCCAAACCAAATCCTGACTTAGTAAAGCACACTAAGCCATGCTTTCAAGAGGAAAAAAAGCCAGATTCTTTAGATTCTTTAGTTTGAACCACGTCTTCTCTGCAGAGCTGAGTGCCTTTACATATGAATTTCTTATCCTCATTATTTCTGTACATGTGCATAGCTGATAATGGCATGCAGGTGATGAAGGATGCGTTTTAAAAGCACGCATCACTGCAGATGTCAACAGAGTCGAGTCTTGCAATACAACCTAAAAACAAATGAGTTTCTCAAAAGCACTCATTAAGTATAATATCTGGGTAATCTGGTAATGAACAAACACCAAACCAGATTACAGCAGCAATGGAGGCAAAGTCCCACTGTCTTCAGCCTGCTTAACATAATTAACGAGGCACACATATCTTTCCGGATACATCCATACACACTCATATCCTCCCAAACACATTTAAGTAACAAAATCTCTCAAACTTACCAAACTCCGATACTGGCCCTGGAACAGCTTTGAAGTCCGAGTGTGCAAAGACTGTGATCCAAGGGAGTCGAAAGACTTTATGCGGTGAGATGAGGGCCGGGCACACACGGAGTCACTCCCCAGACCGATGTCTGCAAAGGGCGTGCACACAGAAAGAGAGAGCTGAGGGCGCCTGATACCACGCACCCACACTACACACTCGACTCGACAACTAGGCCAGCACAGAGGGACACACCAAAGACCACAACAAAGCAGCCCATTTATGCAGAAAACAAAGAACAAATTCTTTTTACATAAATGCCTTGCATTCATTCCCCAACTACCTTTCCAGAAATTATCTGGAGATAACTATTAATCAGTATAATTTTTCAGAAATCTGTGAAATGTATTATAACCGTTCTTAAGATTTTCCCTTCACCTGGAAAAAAGAGCCTCTCAACTTCGATTATGGAGCAGAGAACAAACAAGCACTGATTCTCCAACGCATCATCACCACGTGCCCACTTTTCCAGGACTATGCATCACGTAATAAGCAACAGGAATTATTTTATAACAAAAGGGAAAGACTCTTATTTAAAATAGAAAATCCCAGTGTCTTTTCAGCCAGAGTGAACCTTGTGAAGATTATTTCCTCAAAACTAAGGCAGCACACTCTGTACTCACCTCATGAAGTTGTTGAGAGGGTCAGAGTAAACAGATATTAAAAGGTTTTATTAGTTCTAGTCCCTGGATCCCCTTTCATGCTAAGACACTCCACAAAGACCAAGCAACAAACAAATAACAGCAACTTACTCTTTAAAATGATTCAATTTAAAAAAAAAGGGGGGGGGAGGGCTGTGAAAAAGTTTGCTGGGAAAATTGCTATTCTGAGAAGCACGTGCCCGGCAATGTCCTAAAGCTCAAAGGAGCCTACCAAAAAAGCACACCTAAGTCTCCAGGTCCCAGCTTCCTAGCAGATGTCTGGATTGGCTTACACAGTATCTGGTAAAATTCTGAATTAACTGTCAATGTCTAAAAGTCTGAAGTTACCACCAAAAACCCAGATTCTCCACCGCTCCTAAGACATTTAGGATGCGGCCACACCAGGTCTATATCCCCTCAGGTAAAGGTGGCTCAGAGCTGGGAAGGGGCTATCCCGAAAGGACCCAGCGTCCATGCACTTCCGCCCAGCTCCTCCCTTCACGTCACCCGCCTGACCCTGCAGACGTGGGCTTGCTATCCCAACAGTCTTAAATTCTTCTCAGGTTACCCAAGCACCCTATACTTCCAAGGATCTGCTGAGGGCAGGTCACAAGCAATCTCCAGAGAGCATGCTACTTGAGAACACTGGGGTGTAGGCAACCTGCAGCACAAAACCAGCTAAAAGAGCATTTCCAGCAAATTCCACAGGGCTCCCTGCCACGAGCTGCAGTGCTTCACTGGCCCTGGCCTTCAGGGACTTCTCATACAAGGAGGGCATCCTGAAGACATTCTGTACTTCCCCAAAACCAAGCTTTCTTCTATCCAGTTAAAAGGCCAGTTATAGTCACCTAAATGCCTTGAGAACACATGGGGTTTTAAGTGACAAAGCAGAAAGACAATGACAATTTCCCAAGAATGCCCATGGTAACTGTGGCTGCTGCAGCTGTCTGTTCACCAATCAAGGAAAGTTGAACTCTAGAAAGATCCGAACACTGCCTGCAAACTGACTTCAAAAACAAAAACAAAGGGCAATTAGCCAACAAACAGAAAAGCAAAACACTCCTTCCATTTGGAAGGTGTCATTTCTATAGTTTAAAAGCTAAAAAGTACCAAGTTTACCTCACAACTTCCACATTTGTCTTCGTAAAGAACAAAGCTACCTATTTTATATCCAACACATAGCCAATGATACCAAGAACATACAAGAAATACAATTCCATATTTCCATAAGGTGGAACAAAAACCAGTAGCCCCAGAGTGACTGGGTTCTGGCTTCTATTATTTACTTACGAATCTTACCATCTCAAACCTTGACGGTTGACAATCCCAAGGCCGAGTGTACAAATTAAAGCCATCGTCTAAAGCCACTGCTTCCTAATGAGCACCCCCACTTACAGGCAGAGACAGCGTCTACAGTGAAATTCAAAGTTACTATCTTCTGCTCCTATGAGCAACCTCTACAGAAGTATTCAACGGGAACAGAGGAATCAAATTCAAAATTACTTGTAGATTTTATTTATCTGTGCTATTGCCCCATCTGTCACAGAGACTTATGCTAATTATAAGACACAGCATTTAGGCCAAGCAAGGTGGCACATGCCTGTAATCCCAGCACTTTGGGAGGCCAAGGTTTGCAGATAGCTTGAGCTCAGGAGTTCAAGACCAGCTGGGGCAACACAGCAAAATCCCGTCTCTACAAAATACACAAAAATTAGCCAGGCTCAGAGGTGCACACCTATAGATCCAGTGGCTTAGGTGGGGGGATCGCCTGATCTCCTCAGGAGGCTGAGGCTTCAATGAGCTGAGATCACGCTACTGCGCTCCAGCCTGGGCAAGACCCTGTCCCCATAAAAAAATCATGCAAAACTTTGAGGCATGGATAAATATCAGTCTGCAGACAGATCCCCCATGCCGTCAGGACACGCGGAATATGCCACTTTCTGTGCGTGATATGTTGCAGTATTCCTTGCATTAAATTCCAGTGATCTCTACTCTAAATGTATGTCCCTTTCTGTAAGTTATTTTCTTACTGTTTGTTCATATTAAAAGTATCATTTTTATATTGTAGAGACAGAAGGCATTCAATAATGCAACAATTTTAATTAGTTATATCCATCTTCATAATCTTGCCATTGAAATTTTTTTCCTAGGTACTTTCATCTGAACGGCCCTTTAAACCTCAGAAGTCAAGCTGTGAACATTCGGCCACATCCACACCTCTGCCTGGGATCTGCCCCTGATCCCAGGAATGGGGGCCAGAGCCTCTCGCCCGGGCACCAGCAGCAGCAGCAGCAGCAGCAGCTCCCAGAGAGCAGTCAGAGCACACGTGCACTGGGAGGAAGCACCAAGGACAGCCCCTGCGCCACCGAAGAAGCCTCCCAGAGCCAGGAACTGCAGCCCAAAGTGTTAGTGACCCCAGTCAGTGTCTCCTCCATATGCAGTGAGGCAAGTACATCCTAGTCTGAAGGGCCAGACGAAACTGAGAAGTGACCCTGACAAAATAAACTCAAGAGGTTTCCTTTTCAAAAGAAAAGGACATGTCACTTTCCCCCACAAATCTGATATTTAACATCTGTCAAGGTAAACAGAAAAAAAAAATTAAAAGAAAAATACAACTAAAAAGTTCCTTCCTTTCGAGCCACGCAGAGATCCAAGAAAGAGCTCCTCAGGGCTTATGGAGCATTTCCTCCAGGGACCTTGGCATCATGGACAACATGCGCCTTCCCTCAAAGGCCCTTGCCTAAACAACTCCTGCCCTCGCTGTGGCCCATGAGAGGGGCACATCATGTCCCCAAAACCTCCTCTCCACTTCAGTACTAACAGGGGCTAACAACAAACCCTGTACCTGGGTGCCACAGCCCTCAGGAGCCCTGGACAAGTGGTGAGGACTTTACAGGCCAATCCACAAGCCACTCCCTTGTGGTCACAGCTGAAAATTTCTGCTCACTAGACACAAACTTAAATCAGCATACATTCAATAAAAACCCAGAGAAAGGTGCTTCTAGCTCCAAGACTTCCCATGAGAACTAGACACCAAGAACTATTCTCCTTACTGTACCTTCAGGTGAGAAATCTCTCCATCCACAGAAAGGAAAGCATCTGATATATACCAGAACATTTAAAGAAGATTCTGTTCTAATAAGGAAAATAAAATATCACAGCAAAAGGAACAAACAAAATGTAATGCGACAGAAGCTTATTTTTTAAATGCAATAATGCTCCCCTGGCCTCGAAAAACAAGAAAACCAAAGTGTCCGCCCTTATGTCTTCCCACCCCCTCGAGTTCAATAAAAAAGAGTCTTACCTGCTGTTACTTTATTTAGAGTCACTAAGGAACTGAGGACCTTGTTAAAATTCTGCCCCTGATACAAATCATTTGCATCAAATGTCTGAAAGGAAAAATTAAACAAGCAAAATTAGTAGAGTCTTAGTTGGGTGCAGGTTGAACTAAGTTCTCCCAGCAATGTGATGATGCTCTGCCTGAAATCCTAAGGCAGCCACACAACCTGCAACAGGGAGACCAGCGTGCTCATCTCCAAGTCCTGGGACAAGAATCCAATCAGAATTCACTTACTTAGGGGCAGGGTAGCCTCACGGCATTAGACCAGTTCTCTGCCCAACACCACCCACCCCTTTTTACACGCCGGGGTGTGAGCTCGTTCACAGGGGAGGAGGCCAGGCTGCTGGCATCCAGCAAGCACGCAGCATGCCTGTACAATCCTCCTCTCCTTAATTAACGCAGAGGCCCCAGGGCAAGGCATGCTATACATGTTCTTTCCCAGTCACAGAAAAGAAGGGAAAATGACAGTTGATTCCAAAGCCAACAGCAGCAAAGGAAAACGCAGACATCAGAAAACAGAGTGGATATGAGGGTAAAAGGAGGAAAGACAGGAGAAGCAGATCCCAGATAGGAAAGGCGTAGGGACAAGAGACCACCATCACCTCAGAGCTCTGAGGCCAGGACCAGGCAAGCCCCAGACCGCATTCCCCTCCAATCCAGGGCCGTCTGGAGACCTGGGACCATGGCAGAGCTGGTCACATTGCCACTGGTGGGCACTTCCCACCACCCACCCTGGAGGCTGGAAAGATGAGGCACGCTGGTTTGCCTAGCTATGTTGCAACTAGAGTCTAGAAGGCATGCACACACAGCCATGTCAAAGAGCTTGGGATTCCATCTTTGGCTCCCCTTCCATCGTCCTCATGGAAGCTTTCTCTCTTTGGGCATTTCCCCTCTGGGGTCCCCTTCCACTCAGTGTGGAAGCTGCTTTCCTCTCCAGGATTCCAAACTTGGGTTCCCTTCCACAATCGTCGTGGAAGCTTTCTCTCTCTTGTCTTTCTCTCTCTCTTTCTCTCTGCCTAAATAAATCACTTTCTGAAAAAAAAAAAAAAAAAAAAAAAAAAAAAAAAGCTGTCATCTCAGATACCTCGCAAAGACTACATATGGCTTCTGGTCACCAAATAACCTCAAGCAAAAATAAACTTAACAGTCAAATCATCTACAACTGTGTTCCAGAAAAATTAAGAAAAAATTTTTCAGAGGTGCAAATAACAGAAAGATGTATTTAAATACCAAAACGTGTATCCTGTTGCCATATGTTCTAACTGAGGTTACCAGAAATGGGCATCCGTGGGCAAGGGCCCGCCTTCTCCCCAGGGCTGCCCTCCCCCCACACCTCTAGCACGTCCTACCAGAAGCCCCACTTCTCCAGCTCTTCCTGCCTTCGGTCCCCTCCCTTTCCTGGCTAATCCTTATTCATCCTGCTTCCTGACAAAGCCCCGCCTTGACAGCCTTGCTGCCCCCACCACACCCGGTCAGGTCCCCAGCCAGGCTCCCCCAGAACATGTGTCATGATAGTCTAATGGTGGATGTCTACAGGCCTCCCTGGACTACAAAAGCTGCAGAGGCAGACTGTGCATCTCCCAACACCCAGCACAGAGGCTGGTGCACAGTGACAAGGCAGCGGAAGGGAGACACGCATCAGCCACCCACCCTGGAGGCGCTGCATGCTGCCATGATGAAGCTCACGCCAAGAGAAGCTAAGAAAAGTGACGCCAAATATGAGAAGTCCTGTATTACTCAAAATTCATTCCGAGCCAAAGGCCTTCTGTCTATAATTTTTGAAATAAGTAAAAAGTCATGTTTCTTTAAACATAAATAAAAAAAGAAAAATCAGAAGTTGAAAAACTACCTCAAGAAAAAAAACCATCGAATCACTAACAGAGTCATGAAAGGAGCTGAAAACCAGAGGTCACTTTCTTAAAGTTCACAAGAAAATATAAAATGAAACCACAAAATGTAAAAGGAAAGCTGTGAATACATCTAAACATTCTATGTGCTTACTGACAACATTTCTAACATAAAGCACAAAATATAACTGATTTCATGAAGCTAAATCCTTCCTTGTAAAAGTCCTTAGAATCACCTTTAACACAGAATACATTTGTTGTAATATTTATTATTTAAGAAGAAATTCCAACTCAAATGAGAGCACCACCTAGGCTGACATAACCATCTATAACAAATATGGGTTAAGTTGCATTTTTAAAAAAGAATTAAACAGGCCTCATCTTCCTTATATGCAAAACAAAATTTCTATTCATCATAAAATGTTTAAATGAGAGATCTCATTGTCTTTCAGCACTACAGATCTAATTTGAGCGCTTGAAAAATTAAAGTCATGGTATACTACAAAAAGCAATACATATATAAATTTCTACTAACCTTCATATTGGCAAGGCAGCAAGTCACAAAACCCAGAACAACAGGATGTGAAAATCATGAAGTTTCCTGTTATTCCAGAACTATATACCTTTCTTACTTGGATACCAGGAAGCATCTGATTGGCTGAAATTGCCCACCAATGGGCTTCAATATGACATCAGAGCTTAAGTGAATACACACACCACACTTCTCAACAGGAAGCTAGACAATGAGATGAGGCAAATCCTTACTACTGAGAGGGGAAAATGCACATTCTCAGCCAATAGAATGTTTAGATTGAAGTGCTTCTCTAGAAAAAAATAGCAGACTATTTCCTAAAATAAACATCTATTCAACAAAAAAACAAACAGAAAATCTGAATACAGACAAATTTTCTACTATGGGTATAAGAAGAAAATCTCAACTTTGATACAAATATCTCTGTGAAAAGTAAATCAGTGTGTATATAAGAATTACCATAGCATTTAACACACTAAATTGTTCCCTAGGGTTATGTTGGCAGGTCGTCTCAGACAGGATTCATTCATTCCCCATCACGACCCGCTGGGTGCTTTAAAAAGCAGTACTTCCACCCTTGGCAAGGGCAAGGAGCAGCAGGAGGGAAGGAAGTTAAAACGGGATTCGATTGTCTCCAGGTTCAGCCTCGGGAGCAGTGATTCTCAGCAGGAGCTGCACATTAGGACCTCCTGGGGGCCCATAAAAGGGCAGGATACTCCAGTCGTGTTCTGGAGTCTCTAAGGGAGAGACTCTGAAATCAAAATGCTAATAACCCTCTCCCAGAACTCCAATGCCCAGCCAAGGGTGAGATGCTCCTGGTGAGGTAACGAAGGTCAATGGGAATCTACCCGGCGAAAGGCTCACAACACCGGCACAGACACATTTCCTGCCACCTGGACCACCCTGCACAGGCACCATGCTGGGGAAGAGGGTGGCTGCACAGACACACTTCACCCCATGATACACTTTAGGATCTATCCATTTGGAAAAGCATATTTAAAACACTCACTTTTACATTTAAGTGCATCAAATGTGCAGTGGAATGATCTGATATTCCCAAAATGAAATCATCCTACCAGTTTTCCACTAGAAAATATTAAAATTTAGTGTTTATTTTTGATATTTTACTTTCAATACAAACTACATAATGAAATACAATAAATATCAAACCAGGGACTTAAAAAAAAAAAGTATTCAAATAAGGCTAGAAAATACTTTCTTAAAAGTTCCCATTATCTCTGAGTTTTCAGTCTTAAAGTTTTTTTGTTTTTTAAAAAAGGAAGAAAAGTTCCCATGGTTGAACACAAAACAGCACAACACAGGCAGCACGTTTTGGGAAGGAGGCAGGGGCGCTGGGAGGAGGAGGAGAATTGAGTCTACAGAGCAGAGCCTCCCTGGGTGAAGCACGGCCACCTGCTTGCTACAGCCCTGCCCCGGGCCCCTCAGGCCTCAGACTTCTCATCCTTACCAGGTAAAGGGGAACACACTTAACAACAGGAAGCAGCAACTGGAATGCCCCACACCTTTGAAAAGAAAAGGGCACGCTGAATCCCGCTTATCAAAACAGACCTGCAGATAACTCCATTCTGCCAAGGAAAACTCTTTTAAAAATGCAAAATAACCACAAGAAAAAGCCCAGTGAACAGAGAGATGAATCATCTACATTACTTACAGATCAACCCTCTCATTCAGAGATAAAAATGAAGCCCTAAAATACAACGACTTTCTCAAGTCTACTCTCTGAGTCACTAAGATTGACAGTCTTTGATTGTCAATCCCATTAATAAAAAATTAAAGTATGTTTGTTAGACCTCATTTCTCTTGCAAGGCTTTGCAGAAACTGCTTCTTAGGAAGCTGAATTGTAGCTGGCATTGTTTAGGAAAATTACCTTGCCTTCTATGAAATACACAGGCCATATACAAAGCAATTTGGGCATAAAAAAGAATGGCTAGACTATCAGACCATAAAAGAAAGGAGTGAGACACAGAGAAACAACCTGAGGAAAAAACTTCTACAGTCGTAGGTCAGAGAACTTCAGCCCCAGGGACCAGGGGGCCGAGGGGGATTCCAACAAACGCTGCGGACTCGAAGGAGCCACAAGCCTGGAGATCCAGTTCTAGGTCAAGAAGACAACGGCATGGGCATGGTTTTTAATTGAACACTGAGCATCATTAGTATTTAAACTGAGGGAAATCACTCCCCTGAGCCAAAGAGGAAAAAAAATATCTTCTGTATCTCATCCCCATCAACTTCACTGTCTCTTCACTGAATAAGCAGATCCTGGGCACCTATAAAAGTCAGACACTATGTCTGTCCACAATTCTGGGCCATGGAAAACAAGACTGTTCTGGATTAGGAGAGACTCTAGAGGCCATGCATGACCCTGCACTGGGCCGTTTTGGATAAACCACCTACAAAGCGTACCTGGGCACACCTGGGGAAATGTGAACACAGACCACGTATCAAATGGTGTTGATACATCACTAACACTGTCATGTATGACAGACATTACAATTTATGCTATGTTGGAACATGGAGGTATTTTTGGAGAGATCATTTGGAAGGATTTAGGGGTATAATGTCATGATTAATATAATCCAGGTTAAAATATGTCAGCATATTCAAAGATACAAAATAAGTTTTTTTTTTTTTTAAAGTTGGGCTTTGCTGGGCGCAGTGGCTCACACCTGTAAACCTAGCACTTTGGGAGGCCAAGGTGGGCAGATCATGAGGTCAGGAGTTCGAGACTAGCCTGGCCAACATAGTGAAATCCCACCTCTACTAAAAATGCAAAAAATTAGCCGGGCATGGTGGCACACGCCTGTAGTCCCAGCTACTCGGGAGGCTGAGGCAAGAGAATCACTTGAGCCCAGGAGGCCAAGGTTGTGGTGAGCCAAGATCACACCACTGCACTCCAGCCTGGACTTTGTCTCAAAAAAAAAAAAAAAAAAAAAAAAAAAAAAAAAAAAAAAGCTGGGCTTTCAAGAGAGAAAGCAGATGTAGGAGGCTGTTGTCTTCCAGCTGAGTGGGAACACAGAGAAGGAATGGGGCCACAAGGCTGAGACGGTGCAGGGCAAGGAGTAGTCAAGTGTGGAAAGATGTGTAGGACTTGGCCAGGTGAGGGGAGGATGCTCCAGGCAAGGGGGGAAACAACAGAAGGTATGGGGAGCTGCTAAGGCTTTTCTTGCAGCTACTGACATTTCTTGGACAAAAAGATGGCTCCAGCACATGGCAGCTTCCTCCACAGACAGGGTGATCAGGCACAGGTGAGCCAAGGCCACAGTAGTGCAGTAGCTCATCCAGGGTCCCAGGTGACTCCTCAATCCTAATCCAGTGCTCTTTCCTGAACCCACACACCTCCCGGTCCCACTGCGCAAGAATGGGCCACATGTCTGCACACCCATACACTGCAAACCCTACGCATGCACATGACTTTACAGCTCTACAGCCACCAGTGTCAAGCAAGCGCCATCCTTTCACAGATCTCCATCAATAAGATTCCAACATACGCCCCCAGAGATCACCTCACTCCATCCAGAAGCCACAGTCTTGAAGCAGTTGCTTCTATTACAAACTCCTGCCCAGCACACACTAAATGACCGACTTCACCTTTCAGTCATGAGAGCCTGAGTTGTCCTCACCATCCGAGACTCACAGCAGGACTGCAGACACCAACACAAGAGGAGGACAGCCTCCCCAGCCCGCTCTGAGAGCTCACTTGGGATACTGGTGAGCTGTGCAGGCACCCTGACGGTCCTGCCCCTCCCTCAACCGAATTCTCAGGCCACGGATGCACAACTGTCACTCCCCACACTGTCCACACAACACTGAACAGCCTAGCACCATTTCGCACTGTACCCTCTAGTGGTAATCACGGCCAGCTCAAGCCCATTTTTAATCTAGTATGGTCAATGCATAATCACAGAATCAAACAGCACTGCCCTCGAAGCTGAGTGTCAGGAACCACATGAGCCTCAATAGCAGGCCTGGCCGGTGGCTCATGCACGGCACGCAGAAACCACACAGATCTCATGCTGCCCGAACACACCAACACCCTTCCTCCTGAAGGTCCTGACTGCGTAGACTGGGCCTACCAGCAACTGGAGGGAAAGAAATGTCAATCTCAGACTCAGCGCAAAGGGTCCTGCCTCTCCCATGTGGAAGGGCTCCTCCCAGGTGCACTGTAACTCGGAGGCACAGTGGAGGTGACAGCAGACAGGCCACCCACACACAGCTCTCGTCTAGCTCCTGGGCACCAACCATGGGATCCTCCAGACTCCCTCCACTTCTGCAGACTGAAGGAGGGCCCTCATGCCTGCAGCCTGTCTGAATGAGCTTTGATAAACAGTATGCCAGTCCCCTTGAATCAATCAAAGCAAGGACTGCTAGCATATTCCTAAAGTATTGCAGCATTTCTCCTTTTGTGGCATCACTAAATTCAAGGCAGGGCACAGGCAGTCCACTAATGACACTGTCCTGAGTGACTCACACTCAACACCCATGAGGAACTCGCGAACCAGTTTTCCTCACAAGCATATACACCCTATTCCTCAGCTTAGACAAAAACCCTAGAATTACCTAATCCACAGAGACGGTTAAAATTACCTTCAGGCAAGAAAATGCATCAATAACCCAGCCAATACCAGGAGATACTAATGAAGACTCAGTTGTTTCATCTGGGCTGGTTTCTGTTTTTAATAACACGGGCCAATCTTTTTGACAACAAACTTGATGGGGAAAAAAAGAGTTTCAACACAAGGATGGCACAGAAGACGCCATAAGGTCTGAAGCCCACAGGACGATGGCAGTCCATGTAGGATGCTCATGCAGTTTTCTAGCCTCCAGATCACTGCTGAGAGAAAAAGGGGGCACTGCTAGACATTAACCTGGGACCACGGATGCAGAGCAAGACCATCCCAGACAAACGTGGGCATGTGGCCACTCAGTACCCAAGAGGGACTCCCGCCCCTAGGCAGCTGGCACTGTGGGGTGGACAAATCTCCACACAGCTGTGTGTGTCCTGTTCCTCACCTGGGAAGGGAGAGATCTGGCTGAATCAGCTAACTTCCAAAGTCACTTCCAGTTGTAAAACTCAAGGATTCCTCTGATACAGCGTGTTTTAAAAATTAAAAAAACAAAAACAAAAAAACATGACTTTGAGCAAGGAAGGACCAGGGTCAAGAGAGCTGGCTGAACAGAAAACGAGAGAAGGGTGAAGGTGAGCAGTGGGGGATTCAGTAGCTAGCTATAGGACAACCAGAGAAAAAAAAATGAGTAAAAATCCACAGAAGGCAAGTGGGCATTCACTCCTCTGCAGCACAACTGCGTCTCCCACACTTGGTTCCAGAGAAAGGAGGCTCGGCTTGGAGATGACTGGAAGGAAGATGAAAGACACAGCAGGGAAGGCTCTGGGGTCTCCCCAGAGAGGCTGCTGCCCAAGGCTGGTCAGGACCCCCCCCCCCACCTAGGGGCCCAGAGAGGTGACATGCACAGGCACAGAAAGACGGTGGGGGAAAGTCACCCTGGGTGTTGAGGAAGAGAGAGAATAGTCACCAAGTAGTCCAGGGTGGCAGAAAGCAGGCACCTGTAACATGAGTCAGAAAGGGCTTCGTAGAGAGGGTGACAACTGTGTGTGCTCCCAATGGGGATACAGACTTCAGAGCAGAAAAAAGGAAGAGGGGCAAGTCCATGTGAATGTGGACCTAAAGCCACCATCTGTAACAGGCATAGCAGGAGGTCGCTGTCTGGTGTCCCCTCCCCACTGCTGTCCAGTCTCTAGGCCCAGGCTGATTGATTGTTCCTGGGCACCCTGCACTCCAACTCCAAACCCCACAGAAGAAACTGAAGCCAAATGTGCTGGAACCAGTCATCACAGGCTCTACAATCTGGCCCAGACTGAACTTGCAGCCTTAATTGATGCCATGCCTCCAAAGGAATTCTATTTTGGCATATTCCTACGGTTACACTATAGCAGCCACATTTATTATTTAGTTCCTGAACTAACACCTGACAAGAGGAGGACTCATCTGGATGTGGGGAAGATGGGACTCAGCTGGTCACCAGCATCCATCTGGCAGGCTAAGTCCCTTAGGGTGACCCTACATGTACGCACAGGCAAAATCAGGGAGCTTAAAGTCACCTGTGCTCCCAAATATGAAAACCTTTGGCCAGAGGAGGACCATCAGCAGAAATATCCACAGTGGTTTGCAGGACAGCTTCAACCAAAAAGAGTATTGTAAAATAAAAAGGCTTCAACAGGCACAAGTTCTAAGTGCGGACGTTGACCCAATCTAAAATGTTCACACCCCGTATACCATGTTCCAACTTCCTCTGTCTCTCTAACCCAGGCTCACTGCAGCAGACAGTGAGGCTGCTTTCATTCACTCCCCTGGCCTCCTGAGGAGGAGTCTGCATCCAGCCCAGTGATGCCCATCAGCTTCCTACATGCAGGGGCAGGCCTGGCCACATGACTCTGGCCAATGAGATGTGACAGAAGAGGCAGACGCCAGCTCTGTGAGCAGAAAGGATGCACAGTGGTTTAAGCAGAAGCCTTGGGAGACTTTGGGTGTTTCCGCCAAGCTCCTACCTTTTCCCTTTAATGAGAAAGGCAAGGCTCAAAATGGAGCTGCTCTTCAGCCTGGATGCTGAAAAAGACGACACTTGGAGCAGGGCAACAGCTTATCTGCAGCTAACATGTAACTGACATAGTAAACCTTTGGGGCTGTAAAGCGCTGAGATGTGGGAACTGTATGGCATCATCTAGCAGGAGGTAGCAACATCCCATAATTCCGTATTTCCCCAACAGAACTTAATCTTGAAGGAGAGGAAGTACTTCTGGCAAGAACAAAAACAAAACTCATTAAGTGAAGCAGTTAGGGCACTGAGAATAACTTTTATCATTTTAATACATGATAATAGTAACTCTTAGCTGGCTAAGACACATACAGAAGTCTCAATTACTCAAAGTAAGAAACACTTGTCAATAGAGTACTTAACACTCCATGGCAAACAAGGTTTTCCCTTTCTTTCCAAATCCTAAACGCAGTAATCACGTAACTGCTAATGGCTGCTGTTTCACAGAAGTTTCCAAGAAAAAAAAAAAAAAAAAAAAACAAGTAGCCCTGAAGGAAGAAAACCTTTCACAGAAGACTCTTGGCGATCCAGCACCGAGTGGAGGAAGGCAGTTAGGGAAGGGAGGGATGGTAGCGGGCTCTGAGAGACACGCGCTTTGCTCCACCCTTCTCCAGGTAGACACTGGTCATCCATTTCTGCAGACAACTCACTCTAAAACTCAGTGGCTCAAACAACAAGCGTCTGTTATCTCAGTTTCTCCATGTCAGCATTCAGGGCCACTTAGCTGGGTGAAGTGTGGCTCTGGGTTTCACACGGAGGTCATCAAGATGTCAGCTGGAACTGCAGGATTCTGGCAGCCTGAGGCCTTGCTGGGACTGAGGAGGTGCTACCACAACTCCATGGCATGGCTGTGACAGGAGGCCTCAGTTTCTGAGGCCTCAGAGCATGGACAATGAACTCCACAGAGTGAGTGATCCCAGAGCACACGCAGGAAGGAAGCCAGGGCCTCCAGCTTCAGGAATCCTATGAGCTAGCCTCAGCAGTTGTGCAGGCCGTGCTCTGTTCATTAGAAATGAGTCACCAGCCCATCCGTACTCAAGGGAAAGAGAACGAGGCTCTACCTACAGAAGGAAAGAGCATCCAAAAACGGGACGACACTGGCAGAAAATCCCCAGCAGATCCACCCGCTCTCAGGGTCCTAGGTTTTTCTCCTCCAACTGAGTGACCACACCTGCTTAACTGGAATGCCAGATGTTACAGCCACTCTGCAGAGCAGACGCCACTTGACAAAGAAATGGGTCACGGGACACTCCAATATTTGAGATTTGAGAGGCTCCCCTACTGATACCCTAATATTAGTGACTTTGCCTCACCCCGGCTTCCAAATTCATAGGAAGTGTAGCAATTCAGGAGTATCTTCCACATAATAAAAATAGCAAACTACATGGCAAAATAGATCATGTGATACGTCATAATGTATAACACAATACACATTGTGAATAACACTTCATATAACAAAGATCCTGTGTCAGAATCTTTTCACTGCAAGCAAGTAAACCCAACTCAAACTGGCTTAAACAAAAAAAGGAAATTACTGGTTCGCACAATGAATACGTCAAGAACGGCAAGAGTCACAGGCGCAGAAGCAGGGGCTTTCTCCACGATCTTTCTTGCTCTCCCCTGTGTGCGCTGCAGTTTCAGGAATGGTCTCCTTCATCAAGCAGCAGGACCACTGGCAGTCCAGGCCCGCACCACCAGATGCCGCAACACCTCAGATGCATCTCACCAGCCCCAGAGCCCACCACGTGAGCCAATTCCACAGCCAATGAGGCAGAACAAGGAGAGCTGTCCCAGGAGCCAACAATGGACACAGCATTCTGGCTAACCCACATATAAACATGTATTAACAAGAGCACAAAAATTCAGACAGTCCCGGGAGCTAAGTGACATCACTGCAGCACTAGGGCCACACAAATGCAAACAAAGGGGATCCCAGGCCACAGGACGCACTGTGATCGGCTCTATTCCAGCCCAGCTGCTTTCACACCACCCTCCGATACTCTCACCAACAAGCACAGTGACCTTCATCACCCCCGTCAGTACTGACAGGAGAACAGGAAGAATGCCTCCTGCCTCCAGGGTAGCGCTGGCAGATGCACCTCTACGTAGACCCCAAAAAGACCAGACCAGAAAATGGAGAAAGGACAAGTCTTCTTTTCGCTTCTCCTCACCTTCCACCATCTCAATACCAACGGAGAGGCCTCTGCAATGTGGGACCGAGCACACACTTTCTCAGCTCACTGAAGCTTTAGTGGTCTACATGCCACCAGTCAGCTCAGCTCCTCCAATGACTTGATGAGGAAGTTATTTTTGACACAAGAAATTGTTATTTTTGGCACAGTTCTGAAGTGTGGTTTACAAAGTTTAAAATATAATTTTGTCCTATCACTCTGTCAAATGGAATTTGTGATTTCAGAACACGAGTAAAAAATGAATCTTAAATAAGTGGTGCTATTTAAGTTTAATGCAAATGGTCCATATTGTTGGGGACTTGTGAGAAATAGAAATCCAGCACTAGGTTTTCGGCTTCCTGGCTTCTGCAGATTTTTACTTAATCCCACCTACTCCTACACCCCAGGGATAAAATTAAAGTCTGATGACGGATGCTATCAATTACGGCACTCTCACCCAACATGCACCCAGATGATTTATTTCACTTGAAAATGAGAATCAAATCTTGTTCAATTTTGTGGATTCCACTGTATCAACACCCAAACACTAGGACAGAGAACACGTCTTCAAGAAAGAGGTAACCAAATATTTTAGATAGCTTCCAGGAAGGGGCGGGAGGAGCAGAGCAGGAAGGCAGGCGCGCAGCAGTGGGAACGCAGGAAGGACTCATCTCGCCAAGATGCTCTCTTCCTTCTGCAGGCCAGGGGCAACCTGCACGCAAGGCAAGGGAAACCAAGGACACCTCCCTGCTTAGAACCACAGCATGCTGTGCTGGCTCAAACACAGTCCGTACTTCACAGTGTAGACGGCATGCCGGTACATCTTAAAGGAAAAAAAAATAAGAGGCACCAAAAGACACTGTGACAAAGGTTACAAAGGCAGAACCAAGATCTGAGCCCACCGGCCTGATGTGCCCACCACATCACACTGCCAGCCAGGAGAGGGCAACAGGGGACAGTGGTGTCCCACAGTGGTCAGGCAGACAGACCACACAGCACCCAAGGGGAAACGGGCAGTCTCAAACACAACCCACGGCATGCACAGCACCCCATACAGCCTCCACAGGCCCCCAAAGCGATAAAGGCCATGAGCCCATTCCATTAACTTCAAAACTCAAGCAGTTATAAGACTCCAGTTTTGAGACGTCTCTCAAGACAGCCAACTGAAAACACCTCTCTAACTCCCATCCCTCCCAAGGTGCCACCAAAATAACAGAAAGAAAAAGCTGTAAAAAATGAAGAAGAAACCCACTGTCGTCCTGAAAAGGAAGGGGAAGGTATCAGCAGTCTAGGGTCTGAAGAAATTCCTGGAAACAGGACACAGGTGGACTCTGAATGACCTAACAGTTCAGAGCAGCACTGTGGGGGAGCCCCAGGAGAACCAAAGACCGTTTTCTAACACAGGAAGACAACATACGACACAGCTCAGGGACTTCAGCACAACAGCCCCTTTTTCCTGGATGGGAAGCCCAGCACCCAGACCCTTCTCTAAGGAAAAGCTGCTGCCTGCACTGGATTCTAACGGGATGTGAACTTGAGGTGCCGCTAGACCCACACAACAGACAGAGGAAGGGAAAAAAAAAAAAAGCAATTCTACCCAGAAGTGAGATCCCATGGGAGCTCCACCGCCAGCCTAGGCTGTCCCCTATCTGAAGTGTGACATGGGAAACAGGTGCAGAGGTGTCTCCCTCAGCTCTGCTCATGGAGCTGCTTCTAGAGCCTTCCATCCAGTTCTCCCCGCCTGCTCCCAGACACACCAGCCCCACAGTGACGCCCTCGGGGCCAGTAGCCCACACACAGGATTGCATAGTCCCCTCCGCTCGGATGCCAGTCAACTGGGCTTTTATTCACAAACAGGAAGAACCCATCAAGGCCACATTCGACAGGAAATAACAGCACAGCACAAACAGAACTGACCTATGACTCCCAGAAAGATGGAGAAGATGCATCTCCCCTCCCTCCAGCTGAGTGCCGATAAAGGCACTGGATGCTGCCTATAAAACAGACGTCAGCCTCTGAACGTTAGAGAGAAGGTAGACTAGCTAAGGGCTTCAGGGCCGGGAACCACTCCAGCGGGTTCTCTGTGTTTTCTTTTTAACTCAAATGCCCCAAACTGCAGCCCAGAAACACCAACAAGTACAGACAAAAAGCCACAAGAAAAACCTATCCTCTATAGCCAAAGGAACAGGACAGGGCAGCCTGGTAGGTCAAAGACTTCAACAATAACCACCTGTGTTAGTCCATTCTCACGCTGCTATGAAGAAATTCCCAAGACTGGGTAATTTATTAAGAAAAGAGGTTTAACTGACTCACAGTTCCACATAGCTGGGGAGGCCTCAGGGAACTTACAATCACACGGGAAGGCACCTCTTCACAGGGCAGCAGGCAAGAATGCGTGCCAAGCAAAGGGGGAAGCCCCTTATAAAACCATCAGATCTCGTGAGACGAATTTATTATCATGAGAACAGCACTGGGGAAACGGCCATGATTCAATTATCTCCACCTGGTCCTGCCCTTGACAGGTGGGGATTATTACAATTCAAGGTGAGATTTGGGTGGAGACAGAATCACACCATATCACCATCATAACCCAATCACACAGGGAGGGTTTAAAAATGTAGTTCCAGCCAGCCATAAGCAGGAGACCCCCCTCAACCCTTCCCCACAGGCCTGGTGAAGACTCACAGAGCTCCTCATCTCTTACACAGGAGAGAAGTCTATGATGACAGGTCAAGAAACAGGTTAAAAGGTGACTACTAGAAAACTGAAAATCATAAAACAGTACAATTAGCAAAAACAGGGATTCAGAGGGGTTGTGGGCAAGGTGAGAGACAAGGCAAGTACATTAAGTTTCCTCCCTCACAGGAAGCCATAATGGGAAGACTAAATGGATGAGAAGAGGATTTATATGTAAACATTCACAAGACTTTGTAATAATTGATAAAATGAGAAAGTACACATAGTTTATGCACTATTTGATGCTATGCAAATGTAACTTTCGGCAGACAACATGAAAAGTTCAAAGGAGGTTTGAGTGATTAGAAAAGACGAAGTCGCAAATGATGCTGGAGATGAGACCTAAGGGTAGACCCCACCAAAAAACATCCAGAGAATCAAAACATTTGCCAGACAGCTTCTGAGAGAAATTGAAAAAAATAAGCTTATAACCACATTTTCACTGAGAACATTGTTTAAAAAAAATACATGCCAATACTCCCAACTAATGGTATAGAATGCTACATCTGTCTATCTTCTCCATTTAATTTCTAATTCCCAATACATGCCTACTGCATGTGTATTTCAAAATAAGCACCATTTAACAAAACTTGCTAGCACGAGTACAATGACATAGCGTGCGTGACTCCTATTTACACCTTGCTTCTACCATGTAGGGCCATCCAGATGCTCCTCATCTTACGACGGGGTACATCCTGTTAAGCCCATTGTAAGCTAAAAAATATCGTTAAGTTGAAAATGCATTTGACACGCCTGACCTACACTACATCACGGCACAGCCTAGCTACCTTAAATGTGCTCAGAACACTCACATTAGCTTATAGTTGGGCAAATCATCTCATACAGAGCATATTTTATGACACAGTGTTGAACAGTCTGTGTGATATACTGAATACCATACTGAAAACATGGCTGAATGGGTACTCAAAGCACTGTTTCTACTGAATGTGTATCACTTTTGCACCATGGAAAAGTCAAAAAACCAGTGGAGGTCATGAACCATATTTGTGTGAGCCCACAGATGCGAGGCCCAATTTATCCAAATCTTAGAACTGCATTCTAAACATCAAAAGTCCGAGTGTCCCAAGGGCAGGGGCAGAGCTGAGAGCTGCCACAGAGCTGAGAGCAGCCACACTGAGATGGAAGGTGGGAGCAGACTCCAAGTTTATCAGAGCTGAAGTTCCTGGCACATTCGTCAGACCCCAGGTTATGCTCCCCCTGCCCCCTGGGCATGACACCTTAGTTAAGAAGCCCAGCCATGCCCATAAGCTAAGACGGAGATGCATAAGGTGTGGAAAGACCTTCTCATCCTCTCAGGCTCCTCAGATTTACAGGCGGACAGACTGACACTGGGGAAAAGCTTTTTGTGTGCAACACATGCGGACAAGCTTTTACCACCAAAGGCAGCTTGAAGGTCCACTGTATGACACACAGGGCAATAATAATTCAGCACCCCGCAGAAGGAAGCTGGCCAGAAAAGATGGGGGCTCCATTAGGTACAGAGGAAGAGTCTCAGAAAGGCTTCCTAAAGAAGTCCTGACCCCTTCGAAGAACAGGGACCTGTCACATGAAAGCAGCACGCCAGCATGCTCGACACCATGAAGACCAACAAGACCTCTGCGATCCAGAACGGTGGTGTTCCCACTCTCCCAATCTCCAATGCTTGTGAATTAAGGTCACTCTTGTGAATAAATCCCTCCGATTTCCTCTGAACAAACATCAGGTTCAAGTTATCCCATCCCCTAGCGGTCAGGACGCACAATGCTGAGGCGATTAAGATTTCCCTTGAATTCACATTTAGGACAGCTCACCAAATCCACAACGCTTTGCTGGCTCAGTTCAACACATCAACCTGAGAAGCCCACAGGCCAACCAAACAGCAGCATGATGTCTGGCCCCCTGCCCGTTCTTTTTTTTTTTTGGAGACAGAGTCTCACTCCGTCACCAGGCGCCAGGCTGGAGTGCAGTGGCACAACCTCGGCTCACTGCAGCCTCCGCCTCCCGGGTTCAAGCAATTCTCCTGCCTCAGCCTCCCAAGTAGCTGGGACTACAGGTGTGCGCCACCATGCCCAGCTAATTTTTTTGTATTTTTAGTAGAGACAGGGTTTCACCATGTTGGCCAGGATGGTCTCGAGCTCTTGACCTCGTGGTCGACCCGCCTCAGCCTCCCAAAGTGCTGGGATTACAAGCGTGGGCCCCTGCCCTTTCAAAGGCTGCTTCCTACGTGAAGATCTTTCCGTTTCCACCTGGAATGTTTCTTCCCCTCTCTGAATCCCAACCCCATGACGGCTGAGCCTCTCTTGAAGTACTTACAGCTGCTGCCCCATATTCCAGTTATAGGGGTTGCTTCCACTTCAATGCACTGCTCCACAATGCTTCAAATATCTGCTTCACCTGTACACTCCCTCAGGGCAAGGCACACAACTCAAGACATTTCCTCAGAATTGAGTGCAAACTGATGAATAACACCTGGAGAAGTACTCCAAGTTCACCACAATGAAATCTAGACTCTGCTGCCCAGTTGTTTTTTGTTGCTGTTGTTGTTGTTGTTTTTAACACAATCTATCCAAGAAATGCCCCAGTCAAAAGATCTCATGACCTCGTCCTGTCTCTTTCTGGGCATGCTCCAAGTCCTATGAAATGACCTCCACCTCTTTCAGGGGCCGGTTCTTAACCAAGATTCCAATAAGCTGCCATAAACAAGACAAAAGGAAGTTTCCAGGTCTTCTTTCAGCAAAGGGATGTACAATTTGAAGTTGGGACAACTTGAAACCCTTTTAATACACAAACTTACCAATCCCAACATTGCCCTGTCCCAATCCTTCTTATACTTCCATGTGGTCAATGCTCAAACTCTTGAGCATGAGCCACAATACAAAATGCATTTCACATTGTAACTAATACACACAGAATCCATAAAGTTGCTGAACAGTTTGAGTTTTAAATAAATTCACCACTAAGAGATAAACAGCAAATACAACAAGGGTAGGCACTACTCAAACTTTCAAGCTGCCGTTCACCTGCTCCAATTTATTTCCCAAGTAGTAAGTCTTTCACTATACTCAATGGCCTTCACTGAGTTACCCATCATGCCCAAAATGATGGGGGACATGTTGAAAACTAACATTTTTGCAATTAGACATCTTTTAATCTTAATTAAATGTCCTTCCAGTTGCACGCTGCAGCTTAGGTAAGCTATCTATATAAACATGCATATGAAAAACTCAAAATGCAGAACATTGTGGACACTACATTATGTAGTTCCCCATAAAGATTAAATTTCCAGGTGTCTATAATTTCCACCAAATATGCATTCTCTTGCTGGGGCTGATCTTTAATTCTTAATTTGGAGTTTTGAAATCACTGTAAACCTGGATTCAAATCCCAACTCTGTCACCTAGTAACTGTTAGACACTGGGCATATTCCTTGATCTCTCTACATCTCTGTTTCTGCTTCCTATAACGTGATCACTGCCTCTGCCCTGCAACACTGCCTTGTGGGGCTTCTGGTACCGAGAAGCTCCTCTGGAAGCAGTAGCCGTTACCACTAAGCTGCTGCTATGCATTTTTCAAAGAATCTTACATTTCTACCTCTTCTATATTTCCACCATTACTTTTCACAAAATGGAAAGCATTCTATCTGTATGTGTTCCTTTCTTGTTAATCAACTTCTTTCTATTCACTCCTGAAGCTCACATGGATAAAATTCAGTTCATGGCTTCAGTCTGAGTCAAAGATTGACTTTTTTTGCTTGGTAATGAAAAGCTTGTAAGGGAAGTAAAACAGACCTCAGAAGCAAATTACCAAGTTCACAAATGATATAGAATCTTTGGATTCTTGAAAGCAAACTAACATTTTCTCCTCTTCCACATCCCACAACTTTCTAGCTTAGACGCCCACCACCACACTCCAGTGCCCTACCAACAGGAGCCTGAGGCCCTACAGGCAGCCTCACATCAAACGGCATGAGAATGGCCTGAGAACCACCTGGCAACAACCACAACAGGAAGTAATTCAGGCAAGGATCAGCAGCAGATGCAAGAAGCATCAGTGAAAGGCTTGGGGGGCAGAAGAGTCACATGTTTTAAAGTATCACCCACTGATTAGCACAAGGGAAAGGCACCGTTTTAACAGAGACCTGGTGGACATCACTTTAATCTAGTGACCTGCAGTGACAGAGCCTGCTAACAGTTAAGTGCCTTCTGCTGGGACCCAATGGGAAGTACAGAGCATCACCTATACAGAATCCTTGCCAGAAATGTCTAATCTGAACCAAATCATGTCCAGACTGTAAGGCATGCTACACGGTAACAAGCCTAGAGTCTTCAAAAGCGTCAAAGCCTAACATTAAAGCGATGAAGGCAGAAAAACGATCCTACAGAAAAGAAACTACAGAGATAAACCAGATATAATGCATGACCCTTGTTCAGATCCTACATTTAAAAAAGAGAAGGGCCATAAACGTCACTTTGAGACCACCACAGACATCTCAGTATGGACTGCATAAGCGATAACACTATGGGATACAGCATACAGAAATAAAACAATGCTACATTTTTGGTTGTGATAACACCATGGTTACGTAAGAAAATGTTCTTATTTTTAAGATACACATGCTGAAGAATTCAGAGGTAAGGATCATGGGGTCTACAACATGACTTGAATAGTTGGCCAAATAAAATAGAAGCAAACGTTTGGGGCCGAGTGCGGTGGCTCACGCCTATAATCTCAGGAGTTCGAGACCAGCCTGGTCAACATGGCGAAATGCTATCTCTACTAAAAACACAAAAAAATTAGCTGGGCGTGATGGCACAAGCCTGTAATCCCAGCTTCGGGGGTGACTGAGACATGAGACTTGCTTGAACCCAAGAGGCGGACTCTGCAATGAACTGAGACCGCACTACTGCACTCCAGCCTGGGTGACAAACGCAAGGCCCTGCTTCAAAAAAAAAAAAGAAAAGAACAGGCATTTAAACTCAGAATGCTGGTGATCTGTGAGAAAGGCACACAGATGTTTACCACACTCTAGTCTCCCAATCTTTCTGTTACTTTTAAACTTTTCAAAACTAAAAAAAAAAGGGAACAGCACATTAAGTGGCTCTCTCTAGCATCCGCTCACCCCCAGCCTAGGAGGAAAACAAAAGTATTTCACTCATCATCTGCGGGCCTTTCGTGCAAACAAGCACCCACATGAACAATCCTTCTGACAGGCCCAACATTTCTTAAAGATCTCAGCCACTGCTGCCACACTAATCTTCCCCTCAAATTCTCAGCACAGCTGGGCTGGCCCAGTTCTGCAACAAGACAGAGAAAAGTGTGGCTCCACAACTCCCCACCCCGCCCCCCCACCTGGGTGGGTAACGGCGGCTGCCTCCCTGACAGATGGCTGGCACTGTTCACCAAGCCCAGCTGGACAGTACTAAGTACCAAGCTAATTCAGTCAGAAACTCTTGAGGGAGATGCTCGGGTCAGCATTTTTTAAAAACACTCCCATACTCAGAATCCCAAGTGGATACCACCCAATCTAACCTTGAAACCTTCCCTAAAGGGCAAGAGTTAACAATCCATCTAAATACTGTATCACTTCTGACTGAAGACCACTCCATTTCTCTAAACTATCAGAGAAAATACCCAAGGTAAAAAATCTGGCCCAAAATATATATTCTGGATAAGAAAGTTCTTTTTTAAAACATTAAATGTGGACTGCACTTCTAAATATGGTCTGAAAAGGACTCAGGGTTTTGTATTTTTATAATTACTCACTGGGAACCTGTTCTCTCGCTGGTTCCCAGGACGTAAGGGAACTCCCAGGAACTCAGAGTGCTTCAGGGCAAGTGCCTGTCAAGAAAAAGAGAGGGGGACTTCCCACCCCTACAAGGTCAGCTGGCATTTTCCTTATTTTTAAATGAAAATATAAAAGCAATGACTAAAAGATGATCAAAGTACTCTTTACTAGCCTTAGTCAAACTGAGAAACAGGAAGTTTCAAAGGAGAAGGAGGTCAAAGGACAGGCACTGAGAAAACACAGAATTCCATTCTCTACGTGGAGAAGGGGCGGTGTGCTCTTCCAGGGTTCTCAGGACCACACTGCGTGCAAGTTCAAGCTTCACACTGCTCCCACTCACTGGTCATGACTGTCTCTGCTTCACTTTTCACAAGGACTTTGAGCAAATAAAAACAAATACCCTCAACACTTTTTTCCCCACCATCTGGCCAACATCAAACATCCTTGTTCAATAGCATGTCAAAAAATGCACGTGACCTAATAAATTCAAGACAGCCCAGAAAGACATGTCTTTTACCCACTCTAGGCCACTCTGTCAAAGGCTAGTGAGAGGCCTTCCCAGTGACAGTCCCAGAGACAAAGGTGGCTAGCTGATTTAGTCCAGACAAGCGGCACCGGGGCAGCAGTGCCGTGTGAGAACCTGCAAACTCACCGACAAGGCTCAGGGGTACTGGGCACATGTTCTCAAGGGGTGTGGCCCTCCCCTTCTCAGTAAGCACAGACCCGGTCCTTAGATTCCAGCTGCATGCAGGACACACGGACTCCACTGATAGCGTGTCTCATACCCCCGCCTGAGCTCAGCTCCTAAAATGACCAATGGCCCTCGACTAGTTTCCAACAGGAAAAATGTGGACTCCTTTGAGGGTAGAGGGACAAAAGGGTAAGAATACAAAATCACGTATGTTTCTTCAATAGGCACACAAGCACAGAGACAGGAAGTGCATCACAACAGGCCCAGCCTCATCCTCGGCCACAGCGCACCAGCTGTGGGGCCCTGGCCCAATTCCCAGACCTCTCAATATCTCCATTTCTCCCCTAAAGCAATGCCCACTTCCTCAGCACTGTTAAGAGGTTTAAATGAGAGAATTCTGTGAAGCCACTGGAACCACGCCTAGCATAGAATATGTGCCACTTACTTATTAAATGAGCCAATCAGCAAATACTCACAGGGACATCTCAGATCATGTGACACACCTGGAACGGAAAGCCCAAGAGCACAGATGGAGGACAGAGGTCCCACTCATCGTGGTTAGGATTCCGGACATGACCCTACCTGATGGGTACCTTCCCAGGCGAGTGTTTAGGCAGTGACAGGTGGCAGGCAGGCGGGACACCGGGCGGGGGCTGCATGATCATCACACAGGGCACAGAACTCAGTGAAGAGAAGAGATAGACTGGGGAGGCAGCAGGCGAAGTCAACGACCTGGGAAGAAACCGGGGAGGAAGCAAAGCACAAGTCCAGGGACTGGCCATCTAACCATATCCACCACACAAACGGCAGCCAGCCCCGGGGGGGCGGGGGCACATCACGCACAATTCTCAGCAAATAGAGACTGCCTTACAGACCTCAAACGCTGCAGTCTGACAGCAGAAAGCATCTCTGCTCGCCTACAGTCATTCTCCGCACAGAAACAACAGGAATATTTTCTATGGGTAAGACATCATGCTTAAAATCCTCCAGCAGCTTCTGGCCATCAGTAGACCAAAATCCACACTTCTATCAGCCTACAGAGCGGGGCTCAGAGTCCTGGTAAGAGCATGGTGCTGGTGTCAGATTACCCGTGTAGCTGAAAGGGTTTGGCTGTGTCCCCACCCAACTCTTATCTTGACTTGTAGTTCCCATAATGCCCACATGTCATGGGACGGCCAACCATGCTCTTCTCACGGCAGTGAGTGAGTTCTCACGAGATCTGACGGTTTATTAAGAAGACTTTCCCTGCTCTTCACTCTGCATTTCTCCTTCCTGATGCCATGTGAAGAAGGACGTGTTTGTTCCCCGTTTTGCCACGACTATTAAGTTTCCTGAGACCTCCCCACCCCTGTGGAACTGTGAGTAGATGAAACCTTTTTTCTTTATAAATTGCCCAGTCTCAGCCAGTGTGAGAACAGACTAAGACATTCACAAGGACTCAACAGCTCTGCCTTAGTTTCCTTACCCATAAAGAGAAGTGGGCAGTCCCACCTCCCAGGGCTGCTGTATGGAAGTCTGAGGCAATACCTTTCAAAGTGCCTGGAACAGACGAAGCCCAGTAAGGAGCCAGCAGCTCAGGAGACCCACCCCTGGGGCTTCCAGTCCTTCCCCCTTATGCTCACTCAGCCACTGCAGGCTCCAGCCTGTGGCAGGCAAGCTCAATGCCATCTCAGAGCCTTTGCCCAGCCACTCTTCTGTGTGGGTGTCCTTCCCCACACCCTCAGCTGAAATGGCCCCAGGAGAGGTGCTCCCAGGCTTTGAGTCTCACACAGCAGTCCTGCTCTCCTACCGTCTCCCATTCCCTCGCTCTCCCCCCACTTGTCTTCCTCATGGCTTCCGTCAGCACCAGGAATTCTGTCGTGAACATGTTTGTCCTCTGCACATCCTGAACCATACAACTGTGGGCCTTGTCTCTACAGCTTCTGAGACAGTGTGGGACCCACAGTGGCACTCAGTGTACAGCTGCCGAATTATCCCATCAACTCCTTAGTGGCTACTTCAGTGAACTATTCTGAATATAAATAAGCAGCTTACCACAAACAAATATTCAATTTAGAGAAACTGGTCCCCCTCCCAGAAGGCAGATCTACCTTGTGAAAGGCCATAATCTATTTAATTCAACTTAAAACTGGGAAGAGTCAAATTCACACTGCTCTGTGAACCCAAGAGAGGAGGACGGTTAAAGAGGAGACACACGCAATGGATGGATCCTTTAGGTCTCAACCAACACACACAAGCAGGTGTGCTGCACAGAACCAACCCGAGACTGCCAGCAACCTCCGGTCCTTGCACACCCAGATGAGGTGTCAGCAAACTGCTTCCTAGGAGCTGCAAGGACCTCTAGGCATTTCCAATCCCTTCCGCCTATGACCACCAGGTACAGACGAACAGTCCGCTGACACAGCTGAGGCACGGTGTGTGGACATGAGGCAGGGCAAACCCAGAAGGTGTATCTTCACAAAGCTGGAGGAAAGCGGACCTCCAGATGTCCACTTTCACAAAGGCAAGACAATGAAGTCAAAATAGCACTACAGGAAAACTCAGTGAACTAAGCCGCTTATGCCCAGGTAACACATGGCATTTCCCAGCTCCTCCTAATGACCAGGAAATCTGACATGCAAGGGCAAGATTGCAGAAAAGGTGAAGGAAGAGCAAGAAAGGGAGACAGACAAGGAGATGACAGAAGACTGCACAATGGCCTCTTCCTCGCTGGGTGGACAGAAATCTGTTGAGGACCAAAGGGGAGAATAAAGCCTTCCAAGAATCCAGAAGAGATGAAGATGCCGATACACAACAGGTGCCAACAGAGGGATTCCACAGGCACGACCGTCTGGACACTTTAAGTGTAGTTAAATGTAAAAATCAGTAAATGGTCTTATAGTATAAGCTCGGAGAAATAAAATAGTAACCAATTTTAATCATCCAATCCCAAAATACCTCAGTAGTCTCTATAAAACATTACGTAGATTTTAAATAGCAGCAAATATCGCTCTTTTTTCAAAACAAACCTTTTACACGGAAATAAGCTAACGCTGATTCTACCTTGTTTACCTCAGGCGCTTCAATTACTTATCTGAACGGTACAGAGGGAGGGGAGACAAAGGACGGAAATTTACTTTACGAAGTATTAATACCAATCTGAGATTACAAATTTGTATTGAAAATTAAGTAAATTTTTTATCAAAGTAAACAGTATACAGTGTTGACCCAGTCACTGCAATGCAAACACTAGCACAAGCAGTTAAACAGCCTGATAAAACTGAATGGCACCCACATCGCTCTACAGACACATGCACCTGACTCACGGGCACACCCCACCACCCCCTGACCTCCCAACACTCCAGACCACGTGCTGCAGGCAGCAAATGACATCCTCTAACATGAGACAGCTCCATTCAATGGGGGAGAGGCAGTGGTCTCCATGCTCACTTGGCAGCCATCAAACACAAGCTGGCTTAAAGCTGACCCTATCAGCACACCCGAAATGTGCTTTCCAAATTGCCAACCTCCTGGGAAAGCAATCCGTGGATGAAACTTCACAGGCTTCCAATCAGTGAATACACTGTGCCCCCAGGGAGCACTCTGACTCCACTCTGCCCTGTCCCTCCGCATCCTGGGGCTGAGCTTATGATACCGAGCATCTCCAACTGATGCCACAAAGTGGGTACGAAGGTTGAGCATCCTCCCAAGACAGACACAGAGGCCTGGAGAACTTGTCAAACACCTGAATCTTTTCCTGGTTCTGACTCCCCTATCTGACCCTGCTACTCTGTGAAGATAAAAGTGACAGGCAGCCTTTAAAAGGGGGTAAAATGTCAAGACAAGTTAGCCAAGCATACCACCCCTCCAGGCTGCCAGGCTCTGAGACCAGCCAGCCCTCCCAGGCAGCATGCATTTCACCCCAACCCTGCCTAGGCTGTTCCTGCCCAGAAATGAAACACATTCTGGGGGAAGTAACCAGCGGGATCTGTCTTCACTCTGACCCCAATTCTGTGAAAAGAAAAAAAAGGTGTGGGTTGAGAGTGAGCCTGTGGCATTAAAAAATGCTGGAAGGAAATACGGCAACATGTTAATAAAGGTAACTTATTGATACAAGCGGAATGATGGTTTTTTCAAACGCTTTCCACAGTTTTATTTCCATATACAGGCTGAGTATCCCTCATCTGGAGATTTTGGATGCTCCATGTGTCTACACACATAGCTACTATAACCAAGAGAAGAAGGTAGCATCAATAACGTCTGACTAGAAAACAGCTCTGCCTCATTTGCACATGCCACCTCTGGCTGCTGTCACACAACAATGGCACAATAATGGCAACAGAGGTCTGCCCTGTCCCTCCCGCCCCCTACCCCACGCAAGATAGTTACTATCTAGCTTTTTACAAAAAACTTTGCCAAGCCTTGGTTTACAGCACCAGGACCCCTCTCTCTGCTATTAACCCTGTCTACAGCAGGGTGCTTTCACAAAATGTGCAAATGACAGTTCAAATCTACTGCAAAGAAAACAAGGCTGGTTTTTTAAATACAAGTTTTATCATGGCTTGAGGTACCTTTGAGGAAATGGTTCCCAAAAAGTGTGAAGGTGAGAAGCAGTCAAGAGAGGATGTGACACTGTGACAGGATGAGGTTATCACAAACTTCCCTGCAGCCTTAGAGAACAAAACCACCATGGGACTTGGAACTGGAGACTGTCATGACTTCAGGGATATTAAGAGAATATACACTTCCAGGACCACCTTTCCAGAGACTATGCTCTAAAGACCTCCTAGAGCACTGATTCAGTTACTGCTTCCAGCTACAGACCTGCATTTATTTCGTTATAATCCCCCTTATTGGCTTCTAAGGGCTATTTACGTATTTAGAATACCAGCCCCTCATCATGGTTATCAACGTGTTCTTCTCAGCGTACCACGTGTTGATGCTTTCTGCCACTGCCTTGGGCCACTCAGCTGCTGTAACAAAACTACCATAACTTGGGTGGCTCATAAGCCACAGAAATGTATTTGCACAGTTCTGGAAGTGGGAAGTCCAAAATCAAGGAATGGACTGATTCAGTATTTGGTGAGGGCCTGTTTCCTCACAGCTGGACTCACTGCAAACTCACATGGCATGACGGGAGAGGGCTCTCTCCAAGGCCTCCTTTACATGAGCGCTAACCGCATTCGTGAAGCTGGTCACCTCCAAAAGACCCATCTCCTAATACTGTCACCTTAGGGGTTGGTATTTCAACACAGGAATTTACAGAGAGGGACACAAACATTCAGACCACGGCAGCCACCTAAGAGCTTTGCTTTTAGAGCCTCATTGACTTGTCTCTTCCTTTTTCTCTTGAAATCAAACTTTAACAGCCTTTCTCCAATTAGGAAAGCATTCACCAAGCTAACTTCACAGATCACACTGATGTTTACTCAATCACGTAAAAACTGTGCATGAAAATTGAACACATACCCCATCAGCCAACTTCCTCAACTAAAAGAGCAAAGCGTGAAGGGAAGGGACTTGTAGATTCAAGTATGTAACCTGGAGCAATATGAAAGTGTAACTCTATAAACAAAGAGATGATTCTTAAGATTGTTCATCCTATTTTTTAATTTGCTTTCAAAGACTGTCACCAACGAGCCTCATCCAGCACTGAGCAACCACACTCTACTCAGACACCCGTACCCCTGCACACACAGCTCCCAAAGCAAGGCTTGGCTACAACCAAAACCCAAATATATCAAATCTTCATGGTAACAGCAGTGCCAGCCCACAGTTTAAAATATCTTAGCCTCCTCATCACAAACAAAATGCTGTGAAAAAACAAACCCATCAGAAGCATGTGTACCTTCCTCAGGTTAATTCAATTTGGTGATACAGACCTCTGAAGAAAAAGTAACTCTAGGAGTGCATTGGTGAGCTTAAACTTAAAGCAAAAAAGCCAGTTCTTTCATTTTTGTTCAAGCCCTTGCTTAAGAGATTTCAAACGATAATTTTAAAAAAAGAAAATCCAGCCCACACAAAATTCTTAGTTCCCCATTTTACAATGGACATTTAGTATGCATTTATTTTTCTTATGAATACAAACAGAAAAATGATAAAATGCTTTTAAAAATTAAAGATTACCACTGCTATTTTTATATCTGCAACAGAAAAGACTGAGACCAATTATCTGTTACCTGCCATAAATTGAATTCCCAAATCAAACTTCTTGTCCCAAGTACCTAACAAGCAGGTCTCCCATTTTCATCTCAAACACACAGCAGCAGGCTCTACTTGCAGGGGCCTGGGCGCCATCAGTCCGCAGGGTTCTCCCTAGTCCTCTCGGAGCAGAGCCAGACCCTCGGGCCGGCCACCATCATCTCCCAGCAAGGAACCTTCCACTAAGAAAGTGAATCTGGCCTAAGGCTAACACACAGCACTTTCCCCGGCCACTCAGCACTGCATTCAGTAAAGGCAGGAAGACTTGAGCAGCCTCGTGCAAGGCCAATGATGACACAGGTAGCATGATCAATTCTCACCCAGCTTCCCTGTATCAGATATAAAATAGAAAAGAACTCCGATTAGGAGGAAGAAAATGGTCAACAGAAGAGCAATTCTGACATCCATGTTCAATCTTCCTCAGAAGACCGACTAACTGCACCAAGCACAGTGCCTCATGTCTATAATCCCAGCACTTCAGAAGGCTGAGGTGGTAGATCACTTGAGGGCAGGAGTTCAAGGCCAGCCTGGACAACATGGCAAGACCCTGTCTCTACTAAAAATACAAAAGTTAGCCAGGCATGGTGGCACATGCCTGTAATCCTTGCTACTTGAGAGGCTGAAGCATAAGAATTGCTTGAACCCAGGTGGCAGAAGTTACAGTGAGCCAAGATCACATGACTACAATCCAGAACAGAGCAAGACTCCGTCTCCAAAAAAAAAAAAGAAGGAAGAAGAAGAAGATTGGCTAGCTTTTATCACGCTAGCTGTGAGAGTAAATCCTGAAAGCGTTGTGGCCTTCTCTGACTACCCAATCTGTCAGCACTCAGGCACTCTTTCGCCTCACCCTATAATATTCTGTAGTTGTTCCCACAGTATTTTTACTTGTTCACACAGTCATTCCTTTGCTTAAGAGTTTCCCCCAACTAGAATTATACTCCCTGACGGCAGGGCCCCTCCTCCCTTACTCATCAAGCCACCTCCAGCAATTAGAATGGTGTCTAGCAAACAAGTGATCATTAAATGTTCATCAATTCAACAGCATATAAATAGAATTTTACAGTAAAAACGAAGACTCCAAAGAATATAATTCCACACACAAAAAAAATCTTCCAAATGTCTCACAAACAAGGGCCCTGTAGCTCCAGCAGCGTACTAGTTACCAATGCACGTACAAGGAAGAAGCCTCTGTGGCTGATATGGTTTGGTTCTGTGTCCCCGTCCAAATGTCATGTCAAAGCGTAATCTCCAATGTTGGAGGTGGCGCCTGCTGGGAGGTGGCTGGACCATGAGGGGATTTCCCCTTGGTGCTGCTCCCATGATTGTGCGTGTGTGCTCGTGAGGTCTGGTTGTTACAAGGTGCGTGGCACCTCCCCTTCTCTTGCTCCTGCTCCAGCCAGGTAAGACCAGCCAGTTTCCCCTTCACTTTCCACCATGATTGTAAGTTTCCTGAGGCCTCTCCAGAAACAGGGTAGATGACAACATCATGCTTCCTGTACAGCCTGGGGAACCATGAGCCAATTAACCCTCTTTTCTTTATAAATTACCCAGCCTCAGGTATTTATAGCAATGTGAAAATAGACTAATACAGTAGCAGTAACCAGTTCTCTCCTAGCACATGACTTTCTTCTCTTCCCAACAACACGAGGTGACTTTCGTAAGGATTAAATAAACTAGCACATGTTAAACACATACACCGCTGCCTGGCACATCCCCATGGTAAGCACCCCCAAATTTAACCATTATTGTCATTATTTGTTACCTAAACCAACTTCCCAAATTACTGAACACCCAAAAGTTCAGAACTACTGACTTAAAGAGAAATGATAAGGTCTGCTTCAAATTGTGAACAGTGAGTTGCTGTCTGCATCATCTCTGGCACAGGTACCGAGAACAGACTGAAGGAGCACTGTCACCTACCATCCTCACATCATCTAATACTCTGGGTTTCTGTGAACAATTCACCGAAGACCGGTCATTAAGGAACCTATTCTCTCAACACAGTACCACTTTCTTGGACGTTAACACATCAAGACTACAAAAGTATGCCATTTTTACACCTTTAACACTTCCTTTACTTATTTTCAAAAATCACCTGTCAAGCTTCAAAAAATTAAACCCAAGTTTTGGGATTCTGTGATTTGGTTCTGGGGGAAACCGTTTCACAACCTTCAAAACTGCATAATCTATAAGGATATCTCTTTTCAATCATTACCTTTCAAGACTGAACCTAAACAATTCTTGTCTATTTTATCCACCTTTATGCGGAAACCTCTGTTAATAATCCAAGTTCTTGGCGCATTCTGAGAGCATAAAGACAAGGAAGGAAAAGTGTCAACTCTCCACTCGTGTTTATCCTCGAAGCAGCATGAAGAGCTTGAAGAAATCTGCAGGAGGAGGGAACTTCGAGCCTGGAACAGCAACAGCTCCTAGGTGGCTGGGCAGGGCTGGAGGGCACCCACACCCCTGCCCAGCGGGGCCTCATGCAGCTGTCACCCACCACAGACACAGAGTGGATGAGACCAAGTGAGACACAGAAGCCAGCACAGGCAAGGGCTGGCACCTTCCACTTGAGCCACCCTGGCCATCTCAACCCTGACAGACTCTCTACGACCTGGACAAGAGAACAGAAACCAAGGTAAGCCAGGACCCTCTCCTCAGACTCCTGGTGTCCAACTCCCCAACAGGCAAACTGCGCAGAAGGAAATCACTCTGCCAAGGAGGGAACGTTACGGAGTCTGGACAGTCACCCTGTTCTGCTACCAGAACTGCACACTGTCACACTGAGAAGGTTTGGCTTACTCTTCAAGTGTCCTGTGAGGAAGGGGTGGCTCTGACGTTCTGTCCTGCAGGGGCCCCCAATCCTGGAATGTGCCTTACGGGAATATCTGGCTCCTGTGTGGTGCCCACAGGAAAAGTGCTACAGTCTCAGTGGAAAGAGGCAAACTGCAAAAGAGCATACCTAGTATGGCCTCAATTCCTGAAAAAGTAGAGCCCATACGTGCATCAGCATTCAACAGTGGCTCCAGTGGGAAGCAGGGTTAGGGGTTAGAAGGGAGAGAGGGGAGTGAGCGGACATTTCCCTTTACGTACGCCTGTGACACTCTTTGCTCAGAACGCGCACTTGTCATTTACAACTGAGAAAAAACGTTGGCCAAAACAATGGACACTGCATCAAGGGATGTCATGTTACACATGCAGAAGCAAAGTATTCTCCTGAACTGGGGAACAGGGAGTGATGCAAGGAGATTAACAGAGCTAGCCTCATCTTAGACAGTTATTAACTAAAACTGATAAGAAACAACAGTGCCAGGATACAATATGGAAAGGAGGAAATAAAGACCAAGAAGAAACACCAGCTGAGAGTTTGTTTCTGGGATAAGGAGAGTGTGGGAGGACTGCTTCCTTTTGAGGCCCTAAGTACCATTTATCTTTTAAGCTATGTACAAGTCTTACTGGATAAAAGAATTATAAAATACAACTTGATGACACCGTGTCCTTGGCTTCTTCTAACCTCATATACAAAACAGCCCAGAGCTCATATCTTTGCCAACTTTCACACTACATGGCCGCAAACCTATTTTCACATGGTGCTTCTCTGTGATTTTCTGATAATAAAGAGGACCTAACTACCCTGGCACTGAGTGACTGCTATGGATACACCTGACCCAAGTACAAGCCAACCGTTTGCTCAGGTGCTTACAGCTCGGCCAGGAAACGAGCAACATGGCACGCACATGTAGTGGGCCTAGGACATTCCGGGACTAACACCTCCTCACTTCTTCCACCACCCCTTCACCAGGTATTCCTTCACTCTCTCTGAGGCATGAACTTCCTCCTCTCTGCAGCACTCGCCCACATTACATGTTTAAGACTCTCTTCCATATGACACAGACTAATAGGAATATCACTCTCAACAATTAGAACCTGCTTCCACAGAACTTTGAAACTGATATTTCCAGCCCAGGCCATATCCCTAACTCCAGACCTGCACATGGATCTCCATGGAGGCATCTCACAGGTACCCTGATGGAGCATGTCTGAAGCTGAGTGCCCACACCTGGCCCCGCCAGACTTCCCCATCCCAAAGGCAACTTCTTCTAACTGCTCAGGCCAAACCTTTGGACCTCCTCGACTCCTCTCCTGCATACCCCATCTGGTCCGTCTGTAAATCATCTCATCTCTTCCTTCTTGATAAAACTGGAATTCAACCTCTCCTGCTACCAATGCTGACTGGACTGTGGTTCGAGCCACCAGCACCTGGGAGGTCACCTAGATTGCTGCCATCCTGTCCTCTTTGGTTTCCGTGCTTTTGCCCTTGAGTCTTGCAGTCTATACTCAAAACAGCAGCCAAAATAATCCTGTTAAAACTCACATCACATCCCTTCCCCCATCTGCCCAAACACCCCCAGGGATCTCATGTCACACATTTTCCTCCAAGCCTCCTCACTGTGGGTAGCAAGAGAGTACACAGAAACTTAATATTTTCACCTTAAGCAAAACTGAACTGCACTTTCATGGCGGCAAAACAGCCTCACTACTATGTGTGAAGTGCTGCCAGTTCTTGCTGAACAACTAGCCAAGATACCATGGACACACCCTTGGGTGAGACCGACTGACCAGCTGCACTGGAAGGACTTACACAGCTGCCCACCTGGGCCAGGCACGAACACCTACTAAGTGATCTGTGCTCCATGTCAAGGGCCAAGAAGGCAGATCAGAATCTGGGGCTAAGTCCTATTACTAAACTGGTAGCTCCTCTAGGAAGTAGCAGCATCACTGACTAACACAACTCTGGCTTTGAAGGAACCTTACAAGGATACGGTCCCAACACCCATCCTATGGCTAGTTAGATGTAACGTGAGTAGAAAGTTCTCTCCAATTCCTCGGAGAGGCTCTTCCCCTCCATTTACCACCAACATGTTCTCTGACCAGTAAGTTCAAACTGACTCTAACTTCCCATCTTTTCACCATGCACGCCAACACGAGATTCCCAAAAGGATCCTTCAGAAAAACAAAACCCACAGCCAGTATTATCACGGGTCTTTATTACCGACAAGTGAAATGGTGGCCGCCTAGGAAGCTGTGGCAATTTTTAACGCGTAAGACATGACAAATTATCTTAACTTCCTATCAGGAGGATGTACTTAAGCAAGCAATTGTTTAATAGCAAGGATTGTTGAGGGTTATTCTTATCTCAATTCCGGTCGCTTGGGGTCAGGGACGCAGTGGTGTGAGGAAAATCATGACACCAACTTGAGACAGCTGCTTTTAGACTGGGTGAACACACACTTCTCAACAGGGCCTGGGCCACAATAAGCACTCAGAAAATGCTGCTTAATGCTGTTATTGATCAGACCTCTAAGAATGCAGCAGCAGGCTGGACCAAGTACACAAGTGCAGGGTCCAGCATGAATTGGGAATGCAAAGCTCCTTGTCAAAAAATTCTTAAGAGTTTCCGGTGAAAACAGCAGAGCATGAAACCAAGCACAGAACCCTGTGTGACAACACTAGTCGCACGCCCACAAGGCAGACCCTGTCGCCAGGTAAGTTCTCCTGAGAACTTGCCCATGGGCCTTGCCAGGAGTCAGCCTAAGAGTATTGCCTTGCTGTTGTTAAATACCTCACCTAATGCCACGCCATGCAGCAGCATGCTTGTATGAAGAACCCAGCCGGTGGAGCAGGTGAATCTGAGTCCAAATTCTGACTCTTCACTGGCTGAGATGGGACTGAGACCTCTGAATGACTTCAAGTCTCAGCCTCCTCATCTGCTAAGTGGGACACTGCCACCTTCTCTGCAGGGAATTGTGAGGTGTAAACAAAACAGTACATGCAAAATGCCTAGGCACACAATTTGCTCTCAACAAACGTTGGTCACATTTCATTTCAAAGATGACTGTATTTCTCCAGCCATTTAAATAATCTCAACGCAACATGCAATACAGGAGCCACTCGCAGGCAGGCTGCCGAGCAACTGAAGTGTGCTAACACAAACCGAGATGTGCTGTGGCCGTAACGAATTCCAACCAGATTTATAGACTCAATGTGAAGAAACTAAAATACATCATTAATATGTATGTATCAACTACTTGTTGAAATAATTTTATGGATACACTGGGTTAAATAGAATGCATTATTTAAAATTAACTTTAGGCCAGGCACAGCAGCTCATGCCTATAATCCCAGCACTCTGGGAGGCCAAGGTGGGTAGACTGCTCGAGCCCATGAGTTAGAGATCAGCCTGGGCAACATGGCAAAACCTCATCTCTATAAAAAAAATACAAAAATTAGCCAGGCATGGTAGCACATGCCTGTAGTCTCAGCTACTTGGGAGGTGGGGGCTGCAGTGAGCTGTGATCACACCACTGTACTCCAGTCTGGGTAACAGAGCAAAATCCCGTCTCAAAAATAAATAAATAACTAAATAAATAAAATTTTACAAATGAAAAATAAAGTTAACTTGATTTTGGCTGGGCGCAGTGGCTCACGCCTATAATCCCAGCACTTTGGGAGGCCGAGGCGGGTGGATCACGAGGTCAAGAGATCGAGACCATCCTGGTCAACATGGTGAAACCCCATCTCTACTAAAAATACAAAAATTAGCTGGGCATGGTGGCACATGCCTGTAGTCCCAGCTACTCCGGAGGCTGAGGTGGGAGAATTGCTTGAACCCAGGAGGTGGAGATTGCGGTGAGCCAAGATTATGCCATTGCACTCCAGCCTTGGTAACAACAGCGAAACTCCGTCTCAAAAAATAAAACAAAATAAAATAACTTAATTTCACTTCTTAAATACAGTTACTAAAAAATTTAAAATCACATCTATGGTTCCCAATATATTTCTATCGAATAGTGCTGATCTAGACAATTAGACATTCCAAACATCTGAAATGAAGGGGAAAGTCTAGTTTTGTACACTAGAAAAGCAGCATGGATACACAGGAACACTTTGTGTTCACCCAGCCAGACAGTACAGCAAGGCACTAAGGTACAAGACAGAAGGCCACCTCCGATACTTCTTGCCAGGTAAAATTAAAACACAACTACAGTATCTGAATGAAACTGTCTTTACCTACAAAATGTTCAGGGAATGTTTTTTCTCCCAAACAATCATTTTTTTACTTAACTTCCTAAAGTTCTACATAGGAATAAACTGACTTCAAGAGTTTCTTCAATAAATCAGTCAATAAACACTATGTTGTGACCAGCCGTTTCATGCTCAGTATCAACAGTACAGAAGATGCCCAGCTAAAATGAATGCCTCAAACATATCTTCGGTGCTTCATAAACCCCTTCAATGAGAAGTTTGAGTAAACAGTTTGCCTCCTCATCTCTCTGAATCTAGAACAAAGACAACACTCTGTTGGGCATCTCATCACAAAGAGACTACAGATTTACTTTGAGTTTCAATAAGTGGTCCCCATGTTTTAATTCTTTTAAAAAGTATTAATATTTTTCACTATTCTTGTGGACAAAATCCTAATCACAATCTTGGCTAAAAAAAAATCTAAAAGAGAACTGAGCATTAGGCAAAGCAGCATAATAAAAGAATTTGTCCTTCAGAAAGACACAGGGAAGATGAGTGTTTTAGAAATAGGCAGGGTAGTTTCTTTTCCAAAACCTCTCACTCACTAAATTATGCCAGCTCCTTACAATGCTGGACTGCCCACCTGAATGAACTCCTTTCGAATTCTCTCGACAGTCAAGTGAGAAAATGAAAACCTGCCCTCTCACCTGTGCAGACAGCCTCAAGCTTCATTTACAGCCAGAGCTCCAGCTTGTACAGAGTGGCCAAAGAACGTCCCACCCAGTGTCATGCCAGGTTACTTGTGCAACAGCTGATAACACTGCAAGTTTCTGGGGTTTTCAACTTTTATTTCCCATTCTAGCAGCTTTTCTCTCATATCCTCTTTCAAAAGTCTAATGCAGGAAATACTGAGTGCCTTACATTTATGTTAGTTTGCAATGTCCTCAGAAATGTAAAGGACTGAGCAAGATATAAGAAAGAAAAGCCAAAATGTTAATCCATAACAGGTTTTCCATCTTCCTAAGAGAAAGAAAATACATAATAGATACAAGACAGTCACAGGACAGCCACAGGGCAGTAAGGAGTACTCTCATGTACTGCTACTGGCAAAAGTCCTCTGGAGGCCGTACAGTGGCAGGTGTTCAAAATCTTTGAATGTCCCCACCTTTGGCTTTTATTTTAAAATCAGGAAATTTATCCTACAAAGAAAATCAAAGATTATGGGTGTGGTACAGAAATGTCCATCACCTAGTTCACCATTCACAACCATGAAAACTTAGAATCCACCTCTATGTCCAAAACTGAGGATTATTATCAGGAACTAAGAGGCAGTCATTAAAATCAGTAGTAAAATAAATATTTAACATGAGAAAAGTCTTACTGTATCAAGTTAAAGTGTGTTATAAAACATTATATGTATCTATGATGTCACGGTTATTTTTAAAGTATATTTACATACTTGGAACAGTTTTTAAAAAACGACCAAAAAAGAAATACTAATTTTAACACTGATGTCTCTAGATGGTAGCATTATACAACTTCTCTGTTTTCTTCTTACCTAGCTCTATTTACTGAAGATTATAAATTGAATATGGAACCCTGGGTAAAGATTTTTAAAAATATACCACATGGCTCCAACTACATGAAAGAATAATGAAAATGATCATAACAGCTAATGTCTCTTTGTCACGTCCTACTTACCAGGCACTGTTCTAAGAGTTTTGCATGAATTCATGTAATCCTCATGACCAACACAAAGAGCAAGCACATGTGATTTCCATTTTGCAGATGGCACAGCTGGCCAGTGGCAGCGCAGGACAGCAATCCAACAAATGGGTTCAAGCCGGAAACTACATTCCTTCCCCCCACACCATCCCCCACAAAACAAATACCTGATAATGGTGGGCAGCTGCCAGGAGGGGGCAATAACCCTGAGAGTCAAGAAAGGAGAAATCGGCTGAAGATCAAAGTCACAATTACTAGCTGTGAGTGTGCTGAGCTGACCATTCGGCACCCACGCCACAAGCGTGCTTTGTGCTACTCAGCATCATGTACACATTCTCAGAAGTGACACTTCTGAGGCCAGAAGTGTTTTGTATTTCAGATGAGGATATTTTCATTATTCTTACCAGTTGAGTATCCCAAATCCCAAAAATCCAAAAGATTATAATGAGCATTTCCTTTGAGTGTCACATTCGTGCTCAAAGAGTTTCAGATTTGGGGGCATTTTGGATTTTCAGGTTTGGCATGTACATTAGTCCATGTTCACACTGTTAAAAGACATACCCGAGACTGGGTAATTTATAAAGAAAGGAAGTTTAAATGACTCACAGTTCCGCATGGCTGGGAGGCCACAGGAAACTTACAATCATGGGGAAAAGCACCTCTTCACAGGGCAGTAGGGCAGAGAAGAGTGAGGCGCAAAGGGGAAGAAACCCCTCATAAAGCCATTAGATCTCCAGAGAATTCACTCACTATCACAAGAACAGTATGGGGGAAATTGCGCGTATGATCCAATCTCCTAGGATTCCACTGGATCCAGCACTACGCAACAGAAAATTCTGTATTTTCCTTTTTTGCAGAAATGAGGTTTGGTCATGTTGTGGAGGCTGATCTCTAACTCCATATCTCATCTTGAACTGTAAATCCCATGATCCCCACATGTCTGAGGATTACATGGGAATTACAATTCAAGATGAGATTTGGGTAGGGACACAGCCAACCATATCAGCAAGCTCGCCCTGTATTGTTAAAACATCCACATTGCCCAAGGTGATCCACAGATTCAACGCAATGTCTATCAAAATTCTAATGGTATTCTTCACAGAAACAGAAAAACAATCCTGAAATTCACACGGAATCACAAAAAAAAAAAAAAAAAAAAAAAAAAAGAGCTAAAGCAATCTTGAGCAGAAAGAACAAAGCTGGAGGCATCACACTACCTGATTTCAAAGTGTATTATTACCAAGCTATAGTAGCCAAAACAGCATGACACTAGCATAAAAGCAGAACACAGACCAACAGAACAGAACAGAGAGCTGAGAATTAAACTCACGGAATACAGTCAACAGATCTTTGTCAAAGGTACCAAGAACACCCAATGGGGAAAGGACAGTCGTCAACACACGGTGCCGGACAAACTGGTATCTACATGCAAAAGAATTAAATTGGAACTTTGTCTCACATCACATACAAAAATCAACTCGAAATGGACTAAAAACTTAATCTAAGACCTGAAACTATGAAACTACTAGAAGTAAGCACCATGGAAAGCTCCATGACATTGGTCTGGGCAATGATTTCTTGGATATGACCCCAAAAGCACAGAAAACAAAGGCAAAAATAGACAAATGAGATTTCATCAAACTGAAAGCCTTATGCACAGCAAAGGAAACAACAGAATGAAGATGCAAGTAACAAAATGGACAAGTATTTGCAAACCATACATCTGATACGAGGTTAATATACAAAATATAGAAAATATTCAGTAACCAAAAAGAAAATCCGATTAAAGAATGATGAGCAATGGACCTGAACAGACATTTCTCAAAAGACATACAAATGGTCTACAGATTAGAAAATGCTCAACATCACTAATCATCAGATAAATGCACATTAAAATCATGACAGCATCTCACACTGTAGAACGGCTTAGAATGGCTATTACCAAAAAGATTAAACAACCAACAGGTGTTGGCAAGGATGTGGAGAAAAGATAAGACTTGCACGTTGTTGGTGGGAATGTAAATTCATAAAGCCATTCTGGAAAACAGTATGGAGATTCCTCAAAATCTAAAAACAGAATTATCATATGATCCAGCAATCCCACTACTGGGTACACAGACAAAGAAACTAAAATCAGTATGTTGAAGAGATGGCTGCACTCCCATTTTCATGGCAGCACAATTCACAACAGCCAAGACGTAAAACCAATTTGAGCGTCCACTGAAAGATGAGAGAATAAAGAAAATGTGAGACATATACACAATAGGATATTATTCAGACTTTTTAAAAAAGGAAACGCTGTTATTTGCAACAACAGTGAATGAACCTGGAGGACAATATGCTAAGAGAAAGCAGGGCACAGAAAGACAAATACTACATGATCTCACCTATATGAGAAGTTTCAAAACCTGAACTCACAGAAGCAGAGAATACTGGTTACCAGATGCTGAGGGAGTTGGGAATGAGGGAACAGGAAGGAGCCAGACAGGGAAAGGGAAGACGTTAGTCAAAGGGCACAAAATTGCAGTTGGACAGGAGGAATAAATTTTAGTGATCTATTGTACAGTAGGTGACTAGTTAATAATAACGTAAAGTATATTTCAAAATTGTTAAAAGATTAGATTTTAAATATTCTTACCACAAAGAAATAAGAAATATGTGAGGTAATGGATATGTTCATTCCCTTGACTTAAATCATTCCACAATGCATTCATATATCATAATCTTGCGCTCTATAACTATTTGTCAATTTAAAAACAAAATATAAGAATTAAAGAAAAGAAACCGGATGTGAGGCAAGCTTTATGTGACTACTGATCTACATTTCATGCTCTGTTGATCTCAGAGACCAAAAAACCAACCAAAAATTTCCAAGGGTGAGGATGAGAAAAGAGCAGATTTCTGTTCTGAACCACCTGGGCCTTTGGATGATTTCCACTTTTCCAGAAGAATAGTTAAATAAATGAACAGCAACTGTGAAACCTGCAGATAATTTTAGTATTAGTTGGTGTGCCAAGGAGCTGGAAAGATCAATTATTCATATATTAGGGTTTCCATCCCTATCATGTCAAACATAACTATTCCAGAAATGGTCTATGAGAAGAAAGAGCTGTGGTTTGCTTACACTTGACAAACTGGCTTTATTCCCTCTTAGCAAATATGAGAACAGGCTCACCCAGTTTCATCTGAAATGTTTTGTTTTCCTTTCAAACAGTGATGGTAACAGTGTATGTGAGTTCACAGTCTACTGTTAACCAAAAAAGCCTCATAAATATCAAATTATCCATCAAGATTACACTTTTCGATTATGTATGAATATAACTAAATATTGAGAACAATAAACATCTTTCTTTTAAACATCTTTCACACATAAACACCCTACCATAGCTACAACACTGGAATCAGAATTCCGCATTAACAGCACAGAAAACTAGAAACAAAAATCACTCTTAATTTCTCCATGGCTATTTAAGAAAGTGCAAAGAAATGTCCTATCACTTGCTTGGTTTGCTAACTTGATAATAAGGTCAGGTATAACCTTACATCATGAAATTCTACAAACATCATCATTCTTTTTTTTTTTTTTTTTTTTTTTTGAGATGGAGTTTTGCTCTGTTGTCCAGGCTGGAGGGCAGTGGTGCCATTAGCAGAGATGGGGTTTCACCATGTTGGCCAGGCTGCTCTCAAACTCCCAACCTCAGGTGATCCCCCGGCCTCAGCCTCCCAAAGTGCTAGGATCGCAGGCATGAGCCACTGTGCCCAGCCATCATCATCATTATTCTTATTAACAATATTATTTCGGTTGCTTTTGAGAGACAAATATAGAGAAATTGTGTGCCCAGGTTTTTTTCGTGCCCTAAGAGGAAAAAAAAATTTTAAGCATGCCAAGTAAAAAAGTGACAACAAAATGAAGTCATCCAAGTTGCACTGCTTTCCAACACTAAATTTTCTTTACTTTCCAAATATAAAAGTCTTCCAACTTAAAACCTAGTTCTTCTCAAAGCTTACCAATAAATGCAATTCACACAATATTCCTTTAAAATCAATTTATAAAAATATTTTCATAATGAGAACTGACGGATATCTGATTTTCTACAGGTAATTAAAGACAGCACGCATCAAAATAGCTGATATATTAACCTAGTTCCTTTTTCCCTTTAACAAATCTTAGCAAAGCTTAAACTGACAGTAAAGAAGAAAGTATATACACCAAAAACAATCTGTTACAAACACAATTTAGTCTAACCCCTGGAAGAAAAGCACCTTGACATTTATGACTACAGAACAAAAGGCTGGGTGGGCCCAGTGCCTTACACCTGTAATCCCGGCATTCTGGAAGGCAGAGGCGGGTGGACCACAAGGTCAAGAGATTGAGACCATCCTGACCAACATGGTGAAACCCTCACTGTCTCTATTAAAAACACAAAAATTAGCTGGGGGTGGTGACACGCACCTGTAGTCCCAGCTACTCAGGAGGCAGAGGCAAGAGGATCGCTTGAACCGGGGAGGCAGAAGTTGCAGTGAGCCGAGATCTCACCACTGCGCTCCAGCCTGGCAACAGAGTGAGACTCTGTCTCAAAAAAACAAAAAAAAAAAAAACTATAGAATGAAAGCTAATCTAGAATTTAAGCTATCAGTTTTAAGTTTTGTGTCTGTAATTTCAAATCATTTCTTATCCATTTCCCACCTTTCAGAATTTTGTGAAAATTAAATGTGTAAATCCTAGAACACATTTCACAAGTGCAAGGCTCTTCCCTCCTCACTTGCTAAACAATTCTCAAACACTGGGAAATTGCTGCGCTGTGGCCCCAAGTCCTTCGGGGCCAGCCCTATCCCTTCACACCACCTACAAGGCTGGAAGCCAGAGCTGGATGCATACATACAGAATGACTTCTCAGGGTAACTTCCCAAAAAGCACAGTGACTGAATGATTTATCAGGTTTTTCATGTGCTATTTTCCTATTTCTGTTTTTATTATCTCCTAAGTAATTGCAAGTGTAACTCATACTAAGCTTGAAGAATACTAACATTTGCCTCTTGTTTAAATTTACTGGAAGAGATATTTACTCTTTAAAAATAGCACAAAATAAGTCAAAACTAATTTTTTTTCTTTAAAATGAAACACTTGCTATCAACTACAACTTCAAGCTCATTCTATGAGTAACAAATATTTACTGAAAGCCTGTTACGTGCCAAGCACTGTTCTAGATGCTTGGCATATGTTAGTGAAAACTCTCTTCCAGAGAACCTTTAAATAAACTCTTAATTATAAAAAAAAGTTACTACATAAAATGTCAAGAGCAACCTTTGTAAAACTAAAAACAATAATTTTTTTTTTTTTTTTTTTGGAGATGGAGTCTTGCTCTGTCACCCAGGCTGGAATGCAGTGGTGCAATCTCTCAGCTCACTGCAACCTCCACATCTGGGATTCAAGCGATTCTCCCACCTCAGCCTCCTGAGTAGCTGGGACTACCGGTGAGCACTACCATGCTGGGCTATTTGTTTTTTGGGTTTTTTTTGTAGAGACAGGGTTTCACCATGTTGGCCCGCCTGGTCTCAAACTCCTGAGCTCATGTGATCTGTCCCCCTCAGCCTCCCAAAGTGCTAGAATTACAGGTGTAAGCCCCTGTGCTGGCCTCAATTTACTTTAAAACAAAACTTTCTTAAAAAGGCTTACACTAAAGTCAGATAACCTAAATGTGCAAATTGAGCTTCAAAAGTATGGTAGTATAACCAAAACTCAGTAGTTTCAAGAGGATAGAATAATATAACAAAATCCCACAACAAAGGCCAAGAAAAAGTAAAACTTGCCACTAGCAAGGCATATTATCACAGCCAATAAGGCAGCTGGATTACAAAATGACAAAGCTGATACAACAAACGGAAAGACTATTGAAACAATGTCTTTTTCCCCTTGCAAAGAGCCCTAAGTTTCTTGGAATGTCCCCTAATACTTCCACTTTTGTGTAATAATTTCCTCACGAACATAAAATATTAACAATAAACTTCTTTGTGTCTACAATCATTAACAACATCAGTAATACTTTAATCTATGAATTACTACATGTCTAATTTCAATTAAATGAGCTTTCCATGTAACCTGCCCTCACAGACGTCTAGGTTTTCCGAGAAACCTATAACAAGAGACTGTACTTCAGGAAGGGAAACCTATAGCAAGAGACTATACTTCAGGGAGAGAAACCTCAATTGGGTTATCCTACGTAACAGGTTCTACAAAGATGCTTTCATACACAGTTGTCCCATTTTATCAGCAGGGAGTTGGTTCCAGGATCCCCGTGGACATCAAAACCCTCAGATGCTCAAGTGTTTTATATAAAATGGCATCGTCTCGTAAACATTAAATCATCTCTAGGTTATGTACACTACCCAGTACATTATAAATGCTATGTAAATAATCGTTATACTGTATTTTTTTTTTTTTTTTGAGACGGAGTTTTGCTCTCGTTACCCAGGCTGGAGTGCAATGGCGCGATCTCGGCTCACCGCAACCTCTGTCTCCTGGGTTCAGGCAATTCTCCTGCCTCAGCCTCCTGAGTAGCTGGGATTACAGGCACGTGCCACCATGCCCAGCTAATTTTTTGTATTTTTAGTAGAGACGGGGTTTCACCATGTTGACCAGGATGGTCTCGATCTCTTGACCTCGTGATCCACCCGCCTCGGCCTCCCAAAGTGCTGGGATTACAGGCTTGAGCCACCGCGCCCGGCCTGTATTTTTTTTTTAATTAGTTTCCCCCTCCTCCAATATTTTAAATCCAAGGTTGGCTGAAAACACGGATGGGTAACCTTGGATACGAAGGGCCAACTGTACTCTCACCTGGGAGCTTGATATTGCCCATCTCAGTTTACAGATAAGAAAACTAAGGTTAAGAGTGACAAAGTAACAACATAAAAGGCAGGACTTAAGTACAAGACTGACTGCAACCACTTAAGCAGATCCCAAGGAAAGCAAAGCTAGATTTCTGTATTTAAAGTGTCACCCCAAATGTAGGAAGAATCACAATAGTAAAATCAAATGAAAGAGTTAAATTCCCAGAAACTGCCACTGAAAGACTGGGACGACAATGTTTAGACAAGTGACAACATTTTGCAACAGGGAATCGAGACCCCGCCCAGTACGTTCCCCGAAAGCATGTTTTCTAAACCTCAGATACTGGTTAATGTGGATTCTTTAACCTAAACATTAAGTTGGGGGTACAGAAAAACCACCGAATTTCTGGTCTCAGAAAGAAAAAGCAGAGAAAGCAGTGCGGCTGGGAGAAGCGGGCGGAGGGTTGGCCCATTTTATTTCTGCACGACTTTGGCTGATCACCTGCTGAGGATTCTAAGGCCTGATCCAGACCTACACGCGAGCCCTGGATGACAATCCCTAAAAGCAGAGTTCGGGCTGAGGCAGGTGCCAAGAAATCGGTTCACAGCCCTGACGAATGGTCACCTGCACCACGAGCGCCCAGAACCACTCTTCCTCACTGGAGCGAGGGCAAGGTCTGGGGTTCCACACGCGGACTCCACCCCGCCCTGGGGGAGGCCCGCGCGCCGCCTCCTCCCGGCCGTTACCCGGACCCGCAACGCCCCGCTCCACGCATCCCGAACCCCCGAGCGGCCGGGGAGGGTGGGACCTGGGCGCGGAGGAGACGTCGGGCCGGAGCGAGGCCCCCACCCCCGGTCCACCCCTGTCTTCCCGGCCCCTCCCTCGGCCTGCGGCCGCCCGCGCTCACCTCCAGGCGCAGGGAGGCCCCGCAGCCGCGCAGGAACTCGCGGATGTTGCTCAGGCACTCGCTCTCGCTCCGGGGCTCCGGGTAGACCTGCAACACAGAGCACAAGCGCTGAGCGCCGTGGCCGGCGGCGGGGAAGCCGCGCGCAAGGCCGAGCGACGCCCACGGCGCGCGCTCCCAACACAGCGGACGAAGCTGGCGGGGGCCCCCGACGGCCTGGAGCGAGCCCGCCGCCCCCGACGCCGACCCGCTCGGCCGCCGCTTCTCCTCACCCTTTTTCCTTCCTCCGGGGCTGCACCAATCTCTGCCCCTTCCCGCACTAGGAAGTCAGCCTCGGTGCCGGAAGTGACGTCTTCAGACCGCGCCCCCGCTGGCCAGCGCGGGACGTCTTCCGGCTGGCGCCGGGTCTTCGCTCCTGCAGACGGAGCCGATGCCGCTTACCCGGCGAGTCGGGTGGAAGCAGCCCGTCGGTCGGCCCCGCGCGCGGCTACTGCCACCTCCTCCTGCCCTGTCTTCGGCCCCGGCCCCGGCCCCAGTCCCGTGGACGCAGCCGACTAGGCGCGACCCCGCGGGCGGCTGCCTCCCTGCGTCAGGTTCTTGGCCTCGCCCCGCAGACACAGCGCACCCGCTCGGCCCCGCGCGCAGATGCCGCCGCCTCTCGGCGCCAGGTCCTCGGCCTTTCCCAAGTCGACGCAGCCCGGCCCAGAGGGGCCCCGGAGAACTCGGGGGGCTTGAGTAACCTCTTATTGTTGGGAGTGAACCTGGGATTTCTTCCCTTCTTTCAAGCCAAGGCTCATGGAGAGAGCAGTTATTATTCTAATGCGATGACTTAAAATAAGCAACATAAATTATGCTTGTTGGGGTTAAGGTGCAGTGGTTTCGTTTTCCAAATATAAGCCCCGTGCTTCATGAATGATTAACCGAAATAGACAGCTAACATGAAAGCCAGTAAGTCAGCAGAGAAGAAATTGTATCCTACGGAGCCTCCACCACAGTCGAGGAGCACAGGAAGGTGCCTACGGACTGCCTGGTGCTTTAGTCCAAGGTAGAATTTGGAGGGCCACCTGCAACACGTGTAAGGTGTTTGGACCTTACCCACGGCAAGAAACTAAGGAAACCAGGAACGGTACCAATTACTAGAAAATTGTAAGAAGCCTGAGGCATACGAAAAGTTGTTTGTTTTTTTAACTTTAAGGATTATTTTACTGTAAGAAAATTTCTGTTCCAAACTATATGTGAAGACATTAAATGTTGACATTTAAACTAATGCATCATCTAGAAGTCTAGCATTTGAGGACATTAAAGGCATTTTTGTCCTTCTGTACTGGAAGAGAAAAATCACATTTCACCAGGCTACTCTCAGGAATACTGTGGTTTCATTTCATGGTGCTCAGGTGTTTTAAAATTATACATCAAAACCAAGTGTTCAGAAATGCCAAAAGGGATGAAATGAGGCTTTTTTTCTTTCTACAGTTGAAAAATTCCTACAACCAAGTGCTGACATGTTTCCATCAAAATTGAACACTTTTTCAGTGTAATGGCAAAAGCAAAGCTACCTCCTAATCCGTTTTTCTCTTCGCTCGCTTCAAAATAATTTTCAAGTTATGTATCACATATCTAGGCAATACCTAAATTTTTTCTTCTTAGTTTTAAATAGTTGCAAGGATGTAATTTCTGCCATTCTGATGACATTTTTAAATTAAACTGTTGCATCCTTTATAAAAATCATATCCAGTAGAATCTAAATATAATAGGAATATGATACCCATTTCTCCATCTAAAAAGTTTCCGAACAAGTCAGACATTAAATGTTTCTCCTTTAACTTATTTCCATTCCACTTCACCCAAAAAGTTGTATCCTCATATGATCTGTGCTTGAAACAAACTATCTTTTTTGACAAGTGACCTCTACAAATGTAGTCAATCATCATTCAGAGTCTGTGAACTCAGCTACTTGCTAAAAAGTATGTGTAACCAAAAATCAATACTAGAAGCACTTTCAGTCATATATGGACACATGCAGAACAGTGAAAACTTTGGATCACCTCGTGTTTATTTTCTCAGCTAAGCTTGAACAAGGCCATGCTCTGCCTTCTTGTTTTAGTTCTCATTGTGTAAACATATGTCCTTCTCAGTCTACTTAGTGTCACATTTTTCAGACTTCTGTGCTGTCCCATGGTGATTTCTCTGTTTCAAATGGCCCCCAAGCGCAGTGCTGAAATGCTGGCCAATGTCCCTAATCACAAGAAGGCTGTGATGTGTCGTGTTAGATAAGCTTCGTTCAGGCATGAGTTATAGTGCTGTTGGCGATGAGTTCAATGTTAATGAATCAGCAGTATGGTACATCCACAAAAAGGAAATGGGGATCTGCCGATCTGTACATGAGGCTACTCCAGAAAGTGCTGAAGTTACATCTATAGTGTGTGACGAAGCTATGGAAAAGATGGAAAAGCAGCTAAATTGGTGGATTCATGAGATGACAATCAATTAAAAAAAAAAAAGTGTAGTGGACAGTATTATGAGGCCGAAAGCCAAAGAAATTTACAGCCATGTTACCCAAGGCCAGGAAAATGTTAAACCCTTCTCAGCTGGTCCAGGCTGGCTGGCGCATTTCAAAAGGCAATACAGCATGAAATCAAATTTTAAACTTGCAGGCAAGGCAGGTTCTACAGATTAGGAGGCTGCGGAAGAATTTTTAAAATGCCTGCTAGGTGTTATAGATGAAAAGGGTTATGTTGAAGAGCAGGTTTTCAATGCTGATGAGACTGGCTTGTTTTATAAGAATGTTGGCAAACAAACCTATGTACTGCAAATGGCCATGCAAGACCCTGGCTTTAAAGCATTCAGAGACCATGCAACCTTGCTATTGTGCACCAACACCAAGCGTGACTTTAAGTGCAAACCTCTAATGGTGTACAGAGCCCAAAACCCACAGCGCTTGGAGGGAGAAACCTGAACTGTGTGCCAGTCCGTTGGAGGTGGAACAGAAAAGCATGGATGGCATCTGAAATATTCTGGGATTGGTTCCACCACTGCCTCATTGCAGAAGTTGAACAGTATCTCCAGGGCAAAAACCTTGCTTTCTGGGTCTTACTAATTTTGGATAATGAATGTCCCAGTTCATTGCCATGACGAACGTGAAAATGCTCACCTCAGCATAGAAGTTTTTTTCATGCCCCTAATACTACATCTCGCATCTAGCCCCTCAATCAGGGCATAAAACTTTCAAGGCGCACTACACGAGGGAACTCTGTAATAAAGCTTGTGAGGTTCTTGACACCAATGAGGAAGCCACCATGATAGACTACTGGAAATCACTCACTATATGCAATGTTATTGATTATGTTGGCACAGCCTGGGACAGCATCAAGCAGGCTATTATCAATAACTGCTGGAAAAACGTTTTGCCAGACTGTGAAAACTTCAAGGCTTTGATGGGGTTACAGAAAATATTTTTTTAAATGTCAAAAACATAATGCATATTGCATGGCAGATAAGTGGAGAAGGTTTCAGTGACATGAAGAAAGAAGACATGAAGGAAATTTTGTTAGAGAAGGCAGTAGAAACCACAAAGATTGGGATGAGATGGCAAAACATGGCAGCAAAGTCAGCAATGAAAGTCACCCTACGACTCCAAGAATTGTCCCTCTCACAGTGGCCAAAATATCCAAATGGAATTCTGCCTTGGAAAAAGTTTTCAATGACATGGAAGAATGTGACCCTGTGCTTGAACACAGCCTCACATTTTAGCACCTCACTTCCACTGCATTTATCCCTTATTCTGATACACTTAATGATTCGAGGTGAAAAGCCAGGCAGACAAGGCTGAACCAATTTTTTCTAGCCAGTTTGAGGGAGAGTTGCCAACACCATCAACAAGTTGCAAAAGACAAACTCCTAAGGTAGCTCTGCCAAATCACAATGTGCTGCCCTTATTGACATCTTCCTCTTGTGCAGAGTAAGTTCCATCAGCCTCTGATTTTCATGGGGCAAGCTAAGGTAGATAGGGTAAACCACAGTGCACTGACCGTCACACATCCTGCAGCTCCATCCACAGTAAGGTTTTAGGTAATATGTTTATAAAACTTTAAATGCTCACTCTTAATGCTTTTTTCAGGACTTTATTTGTTATTACTGCACTATACAGTATAAAGTATGTTCATAGTACTCTGTGAGTACTGTGTAAGTACTGTGTCAGTACTTATGTGAGTACTGTATATGTGTACTGTGTGCATGTATGTATTTATGACTGAGAATTGAACTAGTACCATCAGAGGAGTTCATAATGCTATAACTGAAACACAGTGTTTTATTATAAACAAATACTGCATATAATTAATGAATTGTAAGAAACAAAGAAGGTGTCTTCAAACAAAAATACATGTAAAACAAGGTTATATATTGATTGGTTGGCAAAATGTTACGGCCAGAGTCTTAAAGGATCCTAACCCTCTATTCCTCCTAGGAGCAGTGTTGCATTTGTCAGTAATTCAATGATCAAGGTAACTTTCTAGCACATAACTACCACAAATAATGGTAATTGACTCTACCTTTAAGAGTATTAAACCATAAGAATTTAATTGCTCTGATTTTTTTTCTGAACTGAGTTAACACAACTATTATGAGTACACAAATGATGGAAACAGTATGTTACAGTTTTTTTAAATTACATATAAAAGCAAAATTTTATCTGGAAGTGTATTTCTTTTATCTTTTTTTTTTTTTTTTTTTTTTTTTTTTTTTATTTTCAGAGACGGTGGTCCAGTACGTCTCCCAGGATGGTCTTGATCTCCTGGGCTCAAGCAATCCGCCCACCTCAGCCTCCCAAAGTACTGGGATTACAGGCGTGAGCCACCACACCCAGCCAGAAATGAATTTTTTTAATGAAATGGATGGGGCTTCTTTTGTTTAGTGTTAGTTTGTTCATTTGCCCATGAATGACTGTCACTTTTTGTGAGGTGTGGCCTAGCATCACTTCTTTTCCTATCTTGGGGGATTTTTATGCAAACCCTGAAAAACTTTGTTCACAAAAATAAATACATGAAAATGGAAGGAGTTTTGTTATGATATAACTTAACTCTTCGAAGCCTTCTGAGTTACGTAGCCAAAGTCCAGATATGGTCTATCATAAATTAAAATTGTTTTAAATCATTTATTAACAACTTGATTAGGTCTCCTTTGATTTCTGTGAAAGCTAAGACGTGGAAACTCCTGAGTTTTGAAATTCCAGTCATTATAGTCATTGACTTCTTAACACCATGAATATTTCTAATTGTCCCTTTGTTACATAGCCTGGAAGTTTTCCATCTTGCAGCAGTGCACCTCAGGAATATGATAGGCGAAAAGTCTGCTTTCTGTATGAAGTGGGAGAATGGCCATTGTGAGAGTGGAGACGGGGCGGCCAAGCCAGCTTCATGTCTTCCGTTGCTTCAGGCACCTTCCAAGGCTAGTCAGTTTTAGGTGAGTATGTATGTAAGTTGAGGGTCTGGAGATGGATTCCCTTAAAACCATTCTGTGCCTGCGTATCCCTTGGAAAATATTTCCTTACATGTACATGGGTACTGGTAGTAAGCGAGGTCAAAATACACTGTACCTAAAACATACCTCTTTGGAAAACTGTAATGTCAAAAAGTCAAAACTTGGCTGTGTAACAAATATGTTGTGTCACATTCGACAAGTCACTTGACCCCCTTGGATCTATGCCCTTGTCCCTGATTTAAGGCTAACACTTATCTTTTTGCATAGAGCAGCTGAGAGGAGGAAATGGGTAATAAATTAATCCAGCAATATTGGGCTTAGACTGCACGGCAGATGATGGCGTAAGCACTGTGAATGCTAAGAGTGAAACCAGGAACTGCCCTCAGTGAAGCATGGAAGCTTGCACACAGCATGGCAGGTGTGGCCACAGATGCAGACTTGGCACCACAGAAGCACGGCAGAGGGAAACCTAAATTCTGCAGAGAGAGGGCAGGGCCCGAGGCTTCAACAGCTTAAAAGGTGACCTCTGAGTTGGGCCTGGAAGGGCGAAGAGGCAGATGGAACCATGTCTCAAAGGTGTGTCATTCATTTTAGCAGTCCAGGGTGTTCTCAAGGATGGCGAAGGAAAAAGGGCATCTGAGATCATGGGTGAAACTGTGGTGGAAAAATATGTTTGGAATATTATGATACAAACAAGATGATTGAAAGTTCCTTTAATATTTTGCTAAAGAAGCTATATGAACTAATTGTCAGTGAGCACGTGAAAAAGTATTCAACCTCTTTAGTCATTAGGGAAATGCAAATTAAAACTGCAGATAACACTGCATCCCACCCTACTAAAAATACAAAAAAATACAGTGGAAAGGGCTGACAATATATAAAGTGTTGGCAACAATGTAAAGTCATTGGAATTCCCAGACACGACTAGTGGGAGTGTAAATGGTATGCTTGGAAAACTGGCAGTTTCCTGCAAAGTTCAACATACATCTACCCTAAGACCAGCAATTCCTTTCCTAGGTATTTACCCAAAAGAGATGAAAGCACAGGTCCACTGAAAGCCACGTACAACAATGTTCAGAGCTTTATTTACAATCACCAAAGACTTCACAATTCAAAGGGGTAGGGGGGTCTCCTTTTTCATGTAGTGTCTAGAAATATTCAGAAAACTCAGGCCTCAAATGACCAGCAACTCTGCCCAGTTCACTTTTTAGAAGTCCTGTGCCAAATTATCCACTGTAATAAACTCCAGGCTTTTCCATCCAGAACTCTAACCAGGCAGAGGCATAGACAGTCCCAGAATCATTATAATTTTCCTTCAAAATACAGCTTTTGTACTTAATATTTAATAAGTGGTGTGTATCATGTTAAAAATTGCTACAAATTAATCACAAAGCAACATTAAGGTCAGACTCCAGAAGCATCCACAGCTGTCCAGTTTTCATCTCAGCTCCCTACCAACTACTCAGGTCAGAAACAGTCATCTCTACCTTCAACCAAAGCAAAGAGCCGAATGAGATAGCTGCCACAACTCGGAAATCAAAGATTCTCAGACTTTGAAAGAGTGATTTAAAAAAACACTCGGGAAGGAAGAACAGGGAGTATCAGCAAAGCAAATAATTAAATAGGTTCAATGTTACCTCAACAATTAAGATCAACAGTAGAAAATGTCACATCTGGGAAGTATTTAGCTCCCCAGGGAGATTCTCATTCTGCGTAGGTCTGAAGTACAGCCCAGAGCCTAGTGTTAGTGTGCACGTGTTTAAAGTCGTCATCTGATTCTGATTTTCAGCCAGGTTTGAGAACCACTGGTATGGTATAGCTCAGTGTTTCTTAAACATCTGCGTGTGTCAGAATCACCTGGAGTAACATAGATTCCGCAGGTGGGGCAGAACTCACGAATTTGGATTTCTGACAAGTTCCCTGGAGATACTGATGGTTCCAGGACCACACTTGGAGAACCTAGTGTATATGTAGAGTGAATCTAGAAGTGTTCTGTTTTTTCCCACTTGGAGAATCATTCAGACTCCCAGCCACAGAGCGAAGGTCACCCCAGGTCTTTGCCATCAACAGCCTCATCACCCCAGCTACGAAAGATTACTTCCTCCTCTGAAGGCGTATGGTTCTGTTCACAGCTAGACCTACAACATAGCTGGACCTTCTCGTGCACATCTTACCTCCCTCATTAAACATAAGCTCCCTAACTGCAGGACCCACAGATACCTCACATTAAATAGCAACTGTGCACTAAATGACCTCACCCACTTAGGTTACCAGATTCACTCATCACAGAGCAAGTGAAAGAAAGAAACAAAGGTTCATAGAAAACATTTGAGGTAATTCTGGTACTTTACAGATGAGAAAACAGGGCCTCAGAGAGCTGAAATGACCGGTCCCAAACTGCACAGCCTGTGTATTTCACTGACCTCTGAGGACTGCATCAACCAGGCTTCCCTGCTCTCTGGCTTCTGGTAGGGTTGAGCCAACAGGGGACCCTGGCAGGAAGCAGGGGCCTAGGGCGGTAAACGCTGGAGCTGGCTCACAGGGGATGGTGTGGGTCTCACCCCGTCATGCTGGTGCCTTGAAAACCTGGTGGAAGTACTTAACGGCACATAAATCAGCAGGCAGTACACGTCATGGCCCCCATGGAAGACAGCCAGGTATTAAACATTTACCAACATACCACTGGTGGAAGACCATGGCTCCTGTCAGGCAGCCTCTCCTGTAACTACAGGTCTCACTGGCTGGAGTAACCCTGCTTCCCCTGACCTTTCCCTTCGGGGCCAGGGAGAGTTAATGACTTTTCAGGGTGCTTCCACATCTCTTGTGGGTTGTCCTTATTCCTGCCCTCACTTCATGAATAGTCTCATCAACCACCTCTGTTTAGCGTGCCATCTATCTGTTTTCTGCCTGGCCCCTAACCTAGAGAACTGCCTAGTGGCATCTAAAATTAGAACACAGGGTAAGAGCAAATGATTGGAAATTATCTAGAGGACAGATTAAATGAATTCTAATGCTTCCACAGACTATCGCCATTACCATACAGCCCTTAAAAACGAGGCAGCTCTACATCCTCATGTTACAATCCCCAAGTTATGTTTGGAGGGGTAGGGAACATGGGGAACAGTGTGGATACTATCTACCTTTTGTGTTTTTTTTAAAAAAAGCAAAAAGAAAATGTATGTAGGTGTTTAGAAACGCATAGAGCCATCTCTGCAAGCATATGCCAGACACTTAACAAGGGTTCCCCACAGGGAGACAGAGTTGGGCATGGAGGACAGGGGAACGAGGAAAATTTGCTTTTCACTCTCTACTTATTGTACCCTTTGAATGTTGTCCCACGTGCAAGTATTATTAAATACATTAGAGAAGACGATGATGACCACTCCCAATCTATTATTCCTCCCCTGAAGCCAGCGTGACTACCCCATTACAAAACAGTCCTCAGACAGCTGGGCTGCCAGTGTGCTGGGGTCTCTGTAGGGCAGATCTCCACCATGCCATGCTGAGAAGCAGTGGTAAATGTTAAATCCTAACTTCACCTTCTAAAAGTCTGCTTAGCATTCAATGGTTCATCTAATTTTTAATTACATGGTAGTCTCTGCTTTATTCTAATTAAACTGCCGCTGTCTTCTGATCAGGAATTATGCTCTTCCACAGCTCTCTGGGCTCGATCCACAGTCAATAATGTTAAATGGAGTGAAAATGTAGGTCAGTGGAGCTAACTTGGAAGTCTCCAGGACAACTCTTCTTCCAAATCCATGGGAAAACATGAAGCAACAGGCAGAAATTTCAAGGATTTGACTGTTAAATACCAGAAAAGTAAGCTACTCCCCCCAAAAAATCTTTAGCATAATAAGCAAGTCATTTACTGGAAGAAATTTAAACCTTAAATAAAGCAAGTTTCTCTTTTGCATTCCTTCTTCAACAAATCCCAAAGCCCAACTCTAAATGAAATGCTGCAGCCATCTGGGAATTGTCTCCATGAGCATGGAACTGGCCAGATTACAAAGGGTAGTAATGGATACAAGTGTACCAAAGCTCCAGTTCCCAACCTAAATTCAGATATGCCAGAGACATGAAATGTCAAAGAGAGACCAGCAAGACTGCAGTGCTTCAACTGACTCATGCATCCCCGGAGGCTTGGTTCTCACAAACTCCAAAAGCACATTTTAAATCCCTCAGAGCTGATGGCAACGGTCCCAAATTCATACCAATGCCAAAAATGGATAACAAAATATTTAAGGAGAAAACTTCATCAGATAACTAAGAATACATTTCTCCATTGAGTCGTATTTTGTTCTCCCGGTTGTTAGATGAAAACATGGCAGGTGTATCTGGGAAACAGCACGTGCCCCACCACCCCTCAAGGTCAGGCTGTGGCAATGCAGACCCCAGGAAGCAAGTGCAGCTGGGATGGGCACAGGTGACATCTCTCCACTTCCATCGGCAGCTGCCATTCCATGTGCCCTTGAAGGAGCTGGGAACAAGAAGACTGACAGCAGTAGAGATTCATTAGACAACTGGAGTTGAGTCTTGAGGTCAGAGATGGTTCTTTCACCTGTTCACGTGGAATAATCGTCTTTTTTCTTTCACCTTCATGCTTGTGACCTAATGGAAACAGACTGTAAATTGTGGCATGGCGTTCTGCAAAGTTGGAGCTGCCGATGACTTTCTTATCAAGCTCCTTCTCTCTATTGTTTCTGACTCATTGGCACGTTCTCTCTCCCACTGAATGCACTTCAGTATGGTCGGTGATTATTTTCATATTGCCCATTGTTAAAGACACCTATGAAGAAGGCTGTTGTGGCCTCTGACGGAAATGTGCTAGTGAATCCAAGGTGGGTACTGGCTGTGTAGTTATTGTCTGGGTGAGTTTCTAAACAAGGCAGGGTCATGTCCATCCTGAGCACAAGCAGTTTGCTCTCTGCTGAGATGCCACCTCCCGTATCTACTGTCTGCCTCACCAACAACCCAACATCTTACCCTTGACCAAGGCACCTCCGTGAGAACGAGAGCTCCTGTCCCTGCAGTCCCCAGTGCTACTCCACTGTTCACATGGGTGTTCTCAGATGTCTGCGGTTTTTGACAGCGGCCCTGCGTTTGTTTGCCTCCACTACTCAGATTTACTTTTGAAGTATACCCCTGCTGTCCAGCTCCACACACAGTGAAGCCAGGGGGCAGCAGTGGGAGCTCTGCAGTCGTGCTTGGCCTTGTTCCTGGCCCTTCCCACTCAAGAATCTGTCTTTGGTTCATACACTGCCCAAGAAGCCGCATTTAATGCAAGTTCAAGCCTCAGAGCCATCTAGGAGAAGACTGAACCCGACCACCTAGGAAGAAATCTGTTTTCATCCAAATTAACTTGGGGATTTGAAGGCATGCAAAGAGGCAGGCTCATTTTGAAGAGAAGATGGTGAAGCAGGAGGGAACCATTCACTCAGAGGAACAAAGTGAAATGAGGAGACTGGAAACAGCTGAGGACATCCACAGTTAAGCACAGCTCTCTATAAATAGCAGTTGGGCCTGCCCTAGAGAGAGAGCAAGACGGTAGGAAGAGAGGGCAGGACGTGTTGGCCAAGGACACTTGTAGGCTGTAAAAGCCTCTTGTGTGAAAGACAGGCCAGTTGGGACTTTCATATTATCTGTGAGTAATAAAAAGGTGACAAAAAGATCATTATCACCCACAACTCAAGTATCAGCAGTGTGGGCTGAAATAAATAGGGCCATAGCTGTGAACAAGCTGTGTAGCAATCTGTACATGGGAAACACATTTTTTAAAAACCGCTTAGAAAAAATGATCTTCATTACTTAAAGAGAAGGCTGCTAATGTATACACAAGAATTCCATTTGGTTCATGCTACTATCATTATTTATAATTTGCCTGTAATGTCACTCCTCCGCTCAAAACCGTGAAAAGCTCCCCATTTCACTCAGGAAAAGCCAAAGTCCTTGAGGAACAAGAAGACAAGCCACGGACTGGGAGGGGATATTTGCAAAACACATCTAATCAATAATTTGTATTCTGAATATACAAAGAACTCTTAAAACTCATTAAGGAAACAACGCCCTTTTAAAAATGGGCAAAAGATCTGAAAACACCAACAAAAATACACAGACGGTAAATAAGCACATGAAAAGATGTCCAACATCATATGCTATGAAGGAAATGCAAATTAAAACAAGGAAATGCCACTGCACACCTATTAGAATGGCCAAAATGCATAAGACTGTCAACACCAAATGCTGAAGAGCATGTAGAACAATGGAACTCTCACTCATTGCTGGTGCGAAGGCAAAATGGTGAAGCCACTAGAAGGCAGGTGGGCAGTCTCCAACAAAGCTAAACGTAGGCCTACCATATGATCCAGCAATTGTACTCCTTGGTATTATATTCACCCACCCGGAGCTGAAAACCTATGTCCACACAAAAACCTGCAGGCATTTGTTGATAGCAACTTTCTTCATAACTGCCATTACTTGGAGGCAACCAAGATGGACTTCAGTAGGTGAATGCAGAAAAAACAGTGGTACATCATACAATGGGATTATTCAGTGATAGAAATAAATGGGCTATCAATCCATAAAAAATATGGAGGAACCTTAAATGCATATTGCTAAGTGACAGAAGCCGATCAGAAAGGCTACAGAATGTGTGGTTCTACCTGTATGACATTCTGGAAAAGGCAAAACTTTTGGAGCTTCCACACAGCTGAACGCATGGAGGTTCCTGGAGGGGGCGCACCCAGGGAGGGCATGGAAGCTGCGCAACCCTTCCCCCGGAGCCCACACTACATGTCTCTTCATTGCAGCCTTTGCAATATTCGTATAATAAACCAGTAAATGTAAATTTAAAAAAAACTATGGAGACAGTAAAAACATCAACAGTTGCCAGGGTTGAGGCAAGGGAGGGATGACCAGGCAGAGCATAGAGGACTTCAGGGCAGTGAACCTACTCTGCATGATATTAGAGTGGCTACGTGTCATTATACACTTGTCAAAACCCACAGAACATACAACACAGAGTGAGCCCTGACAGAAAACTGTGGCCTTTAGTTAATAATAAAGTATCAGTATCAGCTCATCAGTTGTAACAGGTGCATCATACTAATGTAGGGTGTTAATAATGGGGGAAAGTGGGTGGGCTGAAAGAAGGGGGTGTATAGGAATACTGTACTTTTGGCTCATTCTTCTGGAAACCTAAAACTGCTCTAAAAAATAACGTCTAGGCTGGGCACAGTGGCTCATGCCTAGACCTTATATGTAATCCCAACATTTTGGGAAGCCAAAGCAGGAGAATTGCTTGAAGCCAGGAGTTCAAGATCAGCCAGGGCAACATAGCAAGACCCTTACTCTACAAAAAATTTAAAAATTAGCTGGGCATGTTGATGCATGCTGTAGTCCCAGCCACTCAGGAGGATCACTGGAACCCACGAGTTCAAGTCTGCAGTGAGCTGTGATCTGCCGCTGCACTCCCTCCTGGGCAACAGAACGAGACCCTAAATAAAAAAAAAAAAAAAAAAAAAAAAAAAAAGGTTAACAATAAAAGGCCAAGTCCTTCGATTGGCCAAGCAGATTCTACACAGTCGCTCCCACGTTCCCTCCTTGACCTAATCAGCCAGCTACCACCTCCCCACTCTCACTGGCCTGTGCTGTTCTGGAACTCCCTAGGTAGGCTTCTGCCCCAGGACCTCGCACTAGCTGTTCCCCTACCTGCAACACTATCCTCCCAGATCTTCACATCACTCCTTTCTTCGCTCCCATTCATCAAGTCTCTGTTCATGTCACTTCTCAGTAACACCTCCCTGGTGACCTGATGTAAGCCTGCAACACTGCCCCAGGTGCTGGCACTTCCCACCCCCCACCTGCTGTTTTCTGCCATAACACCTATCACTGGTAAATGTACTGTCTCATTAATTTCTGTGTGGTGTTTGCAGAATCTGTCTCTGCACTATACAATACATGCTCCAGCTGCAGCGTATTTGGTCCGTTTGGATGAGGGTTGTATCTTAACAGATGGCATATGCAGACAGGCACTAGGTATATTATTTGTGAATTAATGAACTAAGGACCTGTGCCTGTGACACTCTCAAGTACCACAAATCACTCGATTATGGCGACCAAAGGTGAAGCTGGATGATGCTGACATAGCATCTAGAACCAAAAAGTAATATAATTGGTCTAATGTGAGAACTGGATATTTAAGACAGGAACTATCCCAAAAAAGACTTGGAAATATAATCACTGTAGACAAAATGATTGAAAGATTGTCTTGGTTTTACCTTATAAGCTTCACCCCTCCCTGTTGGGACTGATCCCTGCATCCTGCTGCCACTGGCTCTGCCTGCGGCCAGCTGCCCATGGGCTGCCCAGCTCGCTCCCAGGACGGCTCACCTGCAGGTTCAGGCTGAGTTTCTTCTGCGCGTGGATATCAGTTCAGCCAGGGCTGCCTGTAAGCTCTGCTTACAGCTCCTACCTCCCTATCGCTGATGAAAATCGCAGGCCCCAAATTGGGTTTCCCCCTAAGTAGCTGGCCTGCTCCCGCAGCCCACATCGGCCCCCGTCCACCGCCCATGCTTCATGCAGGCATCCACAAGAGCCATGGGTTTCACAGGGTGGCCTTCATTCTTTTCCCAAGGGGAACAAAACAAGCACTGAAGGCCTCCTGTGATTCTGACCTTTCAGAGATGAGAGACGGAGACGCAGACACAGAGAGGGAGAGACGGAGAGGTGGAGGATGTCACAGATACAGAAAGACAAATAGAGGAGAAACAGAGTCACAGAGAGACAGGGTCACAGACACAGAGACGCAGAGGGAGAGACGCAGAGCTGGCGAGGGAGGCGGGGAATCTGCACTCCTGCTGTCACTCCCATACTGTCTGCTGCCCCACGGTGTGTGCAGCCCCGGGCAGCCGTTGCTTTCAGAGGTCTGTTTTCCCTCCGTTGTCCACATTGAGTCCCTCCCTTGACGAGTCCTTGATCAAGTTCACTAATCGGTCTTCCACCATCTCTACAGCACCTTTGAGCCCATCCAGTCTTATTTCCATTATTCTATTCAGTTCCATAATCTTCATTTCCTTTTCACAGTTTTATTTCTTTGCTGAGATGTTCCATCGTTTCATTTGTTTCCAGAGAATCTGTCATTGCTTTTTAAGGCCTCTTCATGATAGCTGCTTGGAAATCCTTGTCAGGTGATTCCAGCACCATTCATGAAAGCAAAGGCTTCAGCAAAGTCACTAGGGAAAGAACCATCCAGAGAAGGATGGTGGTTGCAGTGGCTCATATCTAGACCTTATATCTAGAAAGATCTAGAAAAGGAGCTTCCATGCCAGCTGGAGCCGGTTCTCCAGACCCAGCTCTTTCTCTACATGATCCAGTGTTTTCTCCTATGCCCAGACTTGGGGGTGGGGTGTTGTCAAAATTGTCATCTTTTTCTCCATATTCAGTTTTTACAAACGGATCCTCAACTGGCCACTGAATTGCAGAGCATATGCTGGAGTGAAATTGAGCAACGTGTGTTTGGTTTTGCCGAAAGGAGAGTAAGGCGTGCAGGCTGCTTCAGGCCTTCAGAGGACAAGGGCATCCCCAATTTAAGGATGACCAAAACCCTTTGAGTTATGGCTCAGCTGAACTCCACAACATGAACTGCTTCCTTGACGAGAACCCATTCGCCCAGCTGTGCTTTTTTTGGTTTTGTTTTTCTTTTTGAGATAGAGTCTTGCTCTGACACCCAGGCTGGAGTGCAGTGGTGCGATCTATGCTCACTGCAACCTCCACCTCCCAGGTTCAAGTGATCCTCCCACCTCAGCCTTCCGAGTAGCTAGGATTACAGGCATAAGCCACTATGCCTGGCTAATTTTTGTATTTTTAGTAGAGGTGGGGTTTTACCATGTTGGCCAGGTTGGTCTCCAACTCCTGACCTCAAGTGATCCACCTGCCTCAGCCTCTCAAAGTGTTGGGATTACAGGTGTGAGCCACCTGCCCAGCCCCAGCTGTGTTTTTGAACTGTCAACCCAGACTCTTCCCCGAGGCTGCCCCTAACTCCCACAGCCAGGCAGCATGGTGGATTTACTTTTCTTTAAAAGCCTCGACGTTAAAGAGCATCGTTACCTAAAATAGTGTGACTTCGTCTTCTGATCATTTTTTTGTGACTCAATACTTATTTAGTTATAGTTCTTCCCAACCATAATTTTGAATATTTCACTGATGTCTCCTTATGTGCCTCAATTTAAGTAACATATTTCATCAAATCTTATACAACCTCCTGAGCTTGGCCTCTTAATGGAGATTGTTTCTCTTCTGTTGTATGAAAAAAAAAATACTTTCATTTTATTTTTAAAAACTATGCACAGAAACAAATGGGATTCCAATTTTTCAGATAAATTCCGAGTCCCTTCCAATCCAAGCAGGATGCCTTTTCTGTCTCTCTGCCTCCATGTTTAAATACTCCAAGGCCCATGAGGAAGCAGCACTAGGGGTCTGCTCTGTCTTGAACTAAGAAGGCACTAGCTAGGAAATTTGTCAAATGTGGGGATGGGGAGGGCACACCAAGGTGAGCAAGCAGCCTGTGCTTCCTGTGGAAAAAACGCCCAGGTGAGCATGCCTTGGCCTCCTGTCTGCTTAAAGGGTCATGCACATTGTCCAGCTGGTCCAGGTCATGGTGTTGCTGGGCTAATGAGCTCAGTGGGCTAGGTCAGTGATTCTCAATCATGGTCCCAGGACCAGCAGCACCAGCACTGCCTAAGAACGCATTAGAAATGCAGATTCTCGGCCCCAGTCCCAGTCCTACGAAATCAAGAACTCTGGGGGTGGTGTCCAGCACTCGATTTCCACATGCCCTTGAGCATTCTCACACACACCCAAATTTACAAAACGTATGACCACCTAGACCAAAGGAAAAAAAGATGGAAGAACTGTCTTACTTGAAAACAGCTTGAAAAACACAAACTGCCAATTCCGATGTCAGTGACACCGCCAACATTTCCATATGTGATGGACAAAAGTTCGTGTTGAGCAGCTCTGCCATTTCTGACTATAAAAGAAGGAAAACCAAACCAACCCAGATATTTTCAGCCCATAAACTGAAATGTATGTATTTGTGTGCAATGCATATACACACGTGTATCTGTGTATACATATGCATGTGTTCATGTATGTTTATGTGTGTGCATATGTCTGCATTTGTGCACATGTGTTGGCATATGTTTATAGATTTGTGCATACAGATGTGTATATATACTGTATATATATGCATCGTGTGCATTGTATACATGTGTACATATGCATGTGTATAAATGTGAATATAGCATGCATGTATATGTGTATATATGCATGTATGTATATACATATGTATATGTGTGCATATATATGTGTATCCATATGTGCATATGCATGTATGTGTGTGCATTTGCATAAATATGCATGCATACATGTGTATATATACGTATATAGATGTATATATGTATATGCATAGTTGTGTGTGTACTTGTGTGTATATCACTCTCCCTTCCCTCAACATCCCTACCCCTACCCACAATAACACTATCTACCCACCATCCTCTCAAAGAAAAAGGATTAAAAAGAAAAAAGTAAATGGTGAGTTTACTTCTCCCACACATGGAGACAGAACTGAATTGTTGATGTTTTAATGCTTTGAATTAGAAAAATAATTCCCCAGGACATTACTTACATTTGTTGCAGTTATCAGGAACTGTATCCCAATAAGCACCACTGGATTTGCCTCATCTCCCTCCATTTAGCATGATATGTAACACACTGTGAGCATTTTCTAAAGGGAAAGAGAAAGCAAGTCCCAGAAGAGACACAAGTGTGTTCATAAAATTATCACATAAATAGTCCTCAATTTGCACCTCAACTTTCTAAAAGTTATACATTGACATCCCTAAAATGCCTTAACGATACCAAATCTAGACTTTCAAATGTGACCTGCAAAACAGAGACACAGCAGAGATCAGTTGGTTTTGGCAATGTCCCCTTCCTGACCTCAGAAGCCATTCACTATCAAAAGAATCAAAGGGGAAATATTAAACACCTGACATCAATACATTTATCAGCTGGATATGAAAGTCTTAGACGTTCTCAGAGTAGCAACTCTTCAGGCTCAATGCAATGCTTATTGGCCTTAAACCACCAGATGCATCCATGAGGAAGGAAAAAAACATACTTTAAAACATGTGGGAGGCTGGTCCGATGGTAGTGGGTTATCAGAACTTATTAACATTAGTGTCACTAAAGTTGGTATACAACCCCCAACTGCTAAATTTGACTGGCTTTAAAAAAAAACAACGTGGGAAAAGAACGAAAAAATATCACAGACACTCTCCCCTAAAGCTATTGAAGGGACGCAGTTTGCTAGAGCCTCCTTTATCAGGAAAATCACACTGGCCCTCACTGGAGATCACTTCCTCTTAACCAAACAGTCAGGAAAGTTAATGAGCACCCTAATCTCCCACTCAGTCCCCTGCCAGTCGATACAGATGCATGCACAGTTCTAGATCCCTGAGGAATCGCCACATTGTCTCCTACAATGGTTGAACTAATTTACACTCCCACCAACAGTGTAAAAGCATTCCTATTTCTCCACATCCTCTCCAGCATCTGTTGTCTCCTGACTTTTTAACGATTGCCATTCTAACTGGTGTGAGATGGTATCTCAAGGTAGTTTTGATTTGCATTTTCGCTAATGACCAGTGATGTGAGCATTTTTTTGTATGTTTGTTGCCTGCATAAATGTCTTCTTTTGAGAAGTGTCTGTTCATATCCTTCACTTATTTTTTGATGAAGTTGTTTTTTTCCTGCAAATTTGTTTAAGTTTCTTGTAGATTCTGGATATTAGCCCTTTGTCAGATGGGTAGATTGCAAACAATTTTTCCCATTCTGTTGGTTGCCAGTTCACTCTAATGATAGTTTCGTTTGCTGTGCAGAAGCTCTTTAGTTTAATTAAATCCCATTTGTCTATTTTGGCTTTTGTTGCCATTGCTTTTGGTGTTTTAGTCATGAAGTCCTTGCCCATGCCTATGTCCTCAATGGTATTGCCTAGGTTTTCTTCTAGGGTTTTTATGGTGTTAGGTCTTATGTTTAAATCTGTAATCCATCTTGAGTTAATTTTTGTATAAGGTGTAAGGAAGGGGTCCAGTTTCAGCTTTCTGCATATGGCTAGCCAGTTTTCCCAACACCATTTATTAAATAGGGAATCCTTTCCCCATTGCTTGTTTTTGTCAGGTTTGTCAAAGACCAGATGGTTGTAGATGTGTGGCATTATTTCTGAGGCCTCTGTTTTGTTCCATTAGTGTGTATCTCTGTTTTGGTACCACTACCATGATGTTTTGATTACTGTAGCCTTGTAGTATAGTTTGAAGTCAGGTAGTGTGATGCCTCCAGCTAATTTTTAAATTTTCCTTTGGAACTGTCATTTTTCAAAACACAGAACTTATCATATCATTCTCCCCTTAAAAATTTGAAAAGTATCAAAACCTTTACAAACTAATGACCCACCAGCCCTGTGCTGCCTGGCTCTGCCTGGCTCTCTGCATCCCCTCAGTTCCAGCACTAACTATCCAGGCCTTTCCTCGCTGCCTGAGACACAGCAGACCTCCTCTTGCTCCAGGCTCTGTCTAGGGGTGCATGCCCCTCCTCTTATGACAACTATGCATCAGTCAGAGGGCAACTCAAGTGCCACTTCTTGAGGACAGAATTTCCCAAACCACTGCTGGGCCCCATTGGCCAAGGGGCATAGATTCTTCTGCTGCGTGTTTGGAAATCTGTCTCTTGCCTTCAGAACATGTATCTCATGTGTGATACAATCAGTTCATGTAATTCCTTTCATGTTACTCTCCCCCACTAAATAGTATGCGAGTCTATTTCTGCAAATCATCAAATCTCCAGTGCCTAGCACTATCCTTGAAACATAGTAAAGATTTGATGAGAAAATAAATCAACAAATGAATTCTCTGTCAATAAATCCCTTCCGCCCATGAAATATAAGTACACAATTTACCTGTGCACATTAAAATTCTATGTTTTCTAAATTCATGATTGGTTTCCAAAGTAGGGGACAGCAAACAAAATGAATTAAAGCTCCATTACACACAACACAAACATATTATACTCAGGGTAAAGACTGTCATATGCCGTATTGAGGTATCACTGACATACAATAAATGTGTAAACTTGCAATTTGATAAGTTTTGGAACTGTCCCAAGAGGCAAGGTAATGACTCTGCCCCTCATGCAGAGGTCTCCGTGAGCTACTCCATAATCACTTTCTCCTACCCCAGCTATTGTCCCCAAGTGAGCACTGATTTACGTTCTGTCGCTAGAAATCTTCTATAAATGGAATCATACATTAAGTATTTTCTTGTCTGGCTTCTTTTATTCAGCATAATTTTGAGATTTGTCCATGTCATAGAATATTCCTTTTTATTGCTGAGCTGTGTTCCATTGCATGAATATACCACAATTTGTCTATCCATTCACCAACTGTAAAACATCTGCATTATTTCCAGTTTATGGCTATTAAAAATGCAGCTGCTATGAACACTTGTGTGCAAGGCGTGGTATGGCTGTATCATCTCCTTTTTCTTGGGCAGACACCTCAAAGTAGAATAGCTAAAACATTTGGTAGATGTACGCTTACTATTTTAAGAAACCGATGGACTGTTTTCTGAAGCAGTTGTAAAATTTTACCTTCCCACCGTCAGCGCATGAGAGTTGTGGTTCCCTCACATATGTGCTAACACTTGGGAGGATCATTCTGCTAGGTTTCAGCCATGATGACAGGTGGGGAGTGGTATCTGTCTCCTTGCAGGTCTCATTTCCATTTCCCTAATCACTGAGGTTGAGCTTCTTTTTGTGTGCTTATTTGCCATTTGTACATCTTTCGTGGTGAAGTGTCTATTCAAACCATTTACCCATTTTTTTAAAATTAGGCTCTTTATTATTAAGTTTTGAGAGTTTTTTTATATAGCCTAGATACAAATCCTTAGACATGTAATTTGCAAATATTTTCTTCCAATGTATAGATTGTCTTTTCATTCTCTTGACAGCATCTTTCAAAGAATAGAAGTTCCTTTTGTTTTGATTAAGTCCAATTTATCCACTCTGTCTTGTATGGAATTCCTTCTTGTATGGATCACGTTTCTGGTGTCATATATAAGAAATAATTGCCTAGTCCAAAGTCACAAATGTTTTCTCCTATTTTTTTTCTAGGAGTTTTTTAGTTTTATGCTTTACATTTTGATCTATGACTCATTTTTAGTGAATTTTTATATACTAAGAAGTATAGATCAAAGTTCATCTTTAAAAATATGGATATCTACTTGTTCCAGTATCATTTATTGAAAAGAGTACCCTTTGGACAGCCAAGTGTCTTGGCGCCATTGTTGAAAATCAGTTAGTTGTCTATGTCTTTAAGGATCTGATTCTGACTCTGTTCTGCTGATCTATTTCTCTACCTTTACGGCAACATCGTGCTAACTCTGTTACTGTTGTTTTATGAAAACCCTGGAGACCAAGGCCTCCAGCTTTCTTCTTCCATTTCAAAGTTGTTTCTATGCCCTTTGCCTTTCCAGAGATACTTTAGAATCATTTATCAATTTCTACCAAAAAAAGTTTCTGGGATTTTGGTTGTGATTCTGTTGAATCTGTACATCAATATGAATAGAACAGCTTAATAGCAAGACTTCTGACTCAGAATGCTATGTATAGCCCCATTTACTTAGATCTTTAATTTTACTCAGCAATATATGTTGCTGAAAGTGTGCATGTTTTTCTTATCTTTTGTCAGATTTATCCCTGAGCATTTGTCTTTTCTTTCATTTTCTTCGCTATGGTAAATGGCATTTTAAATTCCAATTTCTGATCACTTGTTGCTAACATATAGAAATATAACTGATTTTGTATATTCACCCTTCAAACTTGCTAAACTGACTTACTAGTTCTTTCTTTCTTTCTTTCCTTTTTTTTTTTTTTTTTTGAAACAAACTCGCTCTGTCACCCAGGCTGGAGTGCAATCTCAGCTCACTGCAACCTCCAACTCCCAGGTTCAACCAATTCTCCTGCCTCAGCCTCCCGAATAGCTGGGATTACAGGTGTGAGACACCACATCTGGCTTACTTACTAGTTCTAGTAGCCAGTTTGTAGATCCCATCCAGTATTCTACATAGACAATCACATAGTTTACACATAAAGCCACCTTTACTTCTTCTGTTTCAATCTGGATGGCTTTGGTTTCTTTTTCTTGCTTGATTGTACAGGCTGAAACCTCCAGTGTAAGATTGAACAGAAGTGGTAGGAATGGACAGCCCTCTCTTGTTTCTGATCTTAGGGGTAAAATTTTAATCTTTCACCACCAAGTCTGACGTTGGCTGTAGGTTTTCACCGATGCCCCTTATCATGCTGAGGAAGTTTCCTTCTATTCCTAGATCACTGGGAGTTTTTATCAAGAGTGTATGTTGGACTGGATTGGATTGGATTGGATTGGATTGGATTGGATTGGATTGGATTGGATGCTTTTTCTGACATCCATTGAGATAATCTTTTGTTTTTTTTCCTTTTTCAGTTTGTTAATATCATGAATTGTATTGATTGATTTTTATTTCCTGGGATAAACACTTCTTGGTTATGGTATTTTACCTTTTACATGTAATGCAGAAAATGATTTGCTAAATTTTTTTTAAGGTTTACATCTATGTTCATAAGGGTTATTGGCCTATAGTCTTTTCTTATAATGTTTTTGTCAGGTTTGTTATCAGGATAATGCTTACCAGTTAGAATGGGTTGGGAAGAACACCTCATTTTCAATGTATATTTGTTGCTTGCTTGCTCTCTCGCTCTCTCTCTATCTCTCACCCTCTCACCCTCTCTGCTCTCTCTCTCTCTCTCTCTTTCTTCTTTTTTTCTGAGACAGGTTCTCACTCTGGTGCCCAAGCTGGAGTATAGTGGTGTGATCATGGCTCACTGCAGCATCAACCTCCCATGCTCCCAGGCTCAGGGGATCCTCCCACGTCAGCCTCCTAAGTAGCCAGGACCACAGGCACATCCAGCTAACTTTTTAAATTTTTTGTAGTGATGGAGTTCCCACTGTGTTGCCCAGGCTGTTCTCAAACTCCTGGCCGCAAGCAATCCTCCCTCCTAAAATGTTGGGATTACGGAAATGAGCCACTGCACCTAGCCCAATTTTAATTTTCTAGAAGAGCTTGTGTAAAATTACTATTATTTTTTCTTAAAAGCTTAGGAGAATTTACCAGTGAGGCTATCTGGCCTGGAATTTTATGAGAAGCTTTTTATCTACATATTTATTTCTGTAATAAATGTAGGGTTATTAAGGTTATCCGTTTCTTCTTGAATGAGGTTAGTGTCTTCCAAGAAAGTCATCCATTTCATCTAAGTTGTAGAAATTGTTGGCATAAAAATGTTTTTAATATTCACTTATTATCTTTTGATATCTGTGAGATCCATGGTGATTCCTTACATTGGTAATTTCTTTCTTCTCCCCTTTTCTCCTAATCAGTCCACCAGCGGGTTGATTGATTTTATTGATTCTTCTCAAATAACCAGCTTTCAGTTTTGTTTGTTTTCTCTAGTAATTTTCTAATCTCCACTCTATTCTTTATTACTCTCTTTCCCCTACTACTTAATTGGAGTTTAATTTGCCCTTATTTTTCTAGTTTCTTCAGGTGGAAGCTCCATTACAGGCAACAAAAGATTTAACCATGTGCAGGGTGCGTGGTGTCTCGCTCCCAGAACTTCATTTGAGTAATTCATAAACAGTGTGCGTACAACTCCCAGTTATTTTTTTGAAGAACCAACCTTGGATAGCTGACATTGTAATTACTCAGATTCAATCTAGGGAAATGCACTTTGTCAGAAGTGCCATAAATGAACTTTTATTTTTCTCCATTTGTCATCAATCTATAAAGTCTGAAAGACATTTCATTCTAGTGTGTTATCGTGGAAAATTATGGCTTCAATGGCACTTTCTGGAAGTTTACCCTTTGTCACAAGTCTGTCAAGAATTTGACTACATTCTATTTATATTCTATTCTATCTGGTTTAAGCCTATTTCCTTTTCTTTTCTTTTTTTTTTTTTTTTTTTTTTTTTTGAGACGGAGTCTCACTCAGTCACCCAGGCTGGAGTGCAGTGGTATGATCTCAGCTTACTGCAACCACCATCTCTGGGCTTCAGGCGATTCTCTGGTCTCAGCCTCCCAAGTAGCTGGGATTACAGGCACCCACCATCATGCCCGGGTAATTTTTCTATTTTAGTAGAGACAGGGTTTCACCATGTTGGCCAGGCTGGTCTTGAACTCCTGACCTCAGGAGTGTGATCAACCTTCCGAAGTGCTAGGATTACAGGCGTGACCCACCGTGCTCAGCTTTAAAGCCTATTTTCAAAAGAAACAAAAATGTTTAACAAATAGGGATGACCATAACCAGAAAATGTGTCTCCACCAGAACAAATGTGTCACAGCACCAATGCTTTATGAGATCAATGAGACAAACCAGGTCTTAAGGCACTTCCTTGAGCACCAGAGAGGGCACCTCGATGACACTGCTCAAGGGAAACAGAGGCCCAGACCAATTCCAAGGGTGCGGGTGAGACTCTCCTCTTCCTGAGGAGCCAGAACAGACTGTGAGAATCAGGAATACTCTCTGAGTCCCCAATTTCCTATCAAAATCACTGTAGCATTCTCCCCGAAAGTGAATGACAAAGCCATAATCTTTTGGCATGTGTTCAGAAAGCAATAGGCTTTTTCAGAAAATCTGTATTCCTAACAAAAGACATCTAAAAATCTGCTCACCAGAAATGGGTACTTAAAAGTCCCTTCTGAACTTAAACGACCTTAAGGACAGGACACTGGTGGGAAAGTATCCTGGCAGAGGAACTTAGTAGTGAGACACTCAGAACTGAAGGGGAAAGGCCATGACTGGCCATGGTTTTTATGAATAATCAAAACCAGACCAGTTTACAGAAAGCATTGCTAACAGATCGCACTGTCAGAACAAGCCATCACGGCGAGAGACTATGCAAATCCACACACACTTGAAGCTGCGGATGCTCATTTTAGACAAAAGCAATTTAATATAAACTGGACGAGGCTTATATTTCTTTTATATACATTTTTTGGGATTCTGAATTTTATGTAGCTTCTATAGAGAAAAGATAGGACAACCCCAATCCCTTTAAAAAAAAAAAAAAAAAAAAACTGCTCGGGCCAGGCACAGTGGCTCATGCCTTTACTAATCCCAGCACTTTGGGAGGCTGAGGCAGGAGGATCACGAGGTCAGGAGATCGAGACCATCCTGACTAACATGGTGAAACATGGTAAAAATACAAAAAGTAGCTGGGCATGGTGGCAGGTGCCTATAGTCCCAGCTACTCAGGAGGCTGAGGCAGGAGAATTGCTTGAACCTGGGAGGCGGAGGTTGCAGTGATCCAAGATGGTGCCATTGTACTCCAGCCTGGGCGACAGAGTGAGACTCTGACTCAGAAAAAACAAAAACAAACAACAACAACAAAACCTAGAAGACACCTATCCCCAAGCCACCGTTACGAAGGCAGGGAGCAGAGGGAGGATGGGCAGGGCTTCAGCAGAGACTAGCAAGGTCCCATCCCAGTAGCCAGTGCAGGCAGCTGCACCCTCCCAGGTGGTAGACAAGCCACTTGAAAGTCAGACGCAGGCCCAAGGGCCACAGCCCAACCACAGCTAGTCACCCTTCCTGCCATCTTTGCAGGGAAGGCTCATTCTCTGGGGAAAAGTGAACCAAAGAGGCCAGGAAGTTGGGGAGGGCCAGCACGGACAAGAGTCAAGGTGAGGATGGACGCTGTTCTGACAGGCAGCAGGTGGAGGGGTCTCTGCAGAGACTCATGGCCACTGCAGAAGAGACCAACAGGTCCGGACCTGCAGGCATCGCCGGGCTGCCCCGAGGGAGACCTACCTGTCCCTGGGCCCCAGCAGCCACACAGCACTATCTGGTCATTCTGAGGGCCGCACACTTGAAAGATCATATGATGTTTGAGTAAAATCTCCAACATGGAAAAAAAATGGCACAAGAGGACTCGGAGGAAACAGAGACGGTGAGAGCAGGCGAGGAATCACCCTTCTCTTCAAGGAAGCTGCAACGAATGTTCACAGGAAGAGAGGAATCACCCAGAAACAGGAAGGCGCTGACTGAAAGGGAAGAAAGGGAGAGAAACTAGGTAACTAGAAAAAAGAAGGAGCTTTTAGAAATTAAAAAAGAATAGCCAAAATAGAGTCAAAATAAAAAATGCGAGTAGACAAATTGGAAAATAAAGTCAGGAAATGTCTTTAAAAGGAAGAAGGACACAAGCAGAAAGGTCAGCAAATGAGAGGCTCAACCCAGGAGGCCTGGCAGCCTCAGGGTCCAGGGCGGGCCCAGGGAGAGCCCACCAGCCAACGCCGGCCAGTTACCAGCCGCTCTGGAGCTCCGTTTCCTAATCTGAAAATGGGGCAGTCCTGTCAGCACCTCCCTTATAGAGTGGTTGGGAGGGTTCAGTCCATTCTGATGGGCAAGGTGCTTCGAACAGTGCCTGGCATGCGGTATGCACTCAATAGAGGGTTCGGTCCATTCTGATGGGCAAAGTGCTTCGAACAGTGCCTGGCATGCGGTATGCACTCAATAGATATCATCTCTGATTAGTCTTCATACAATTTCTAAATAATAAGAATAGAGAAGATACTGGAGAGGAAATTATCAAGGAAATAATACATTACTTTTTTCTGGAAATAAAGGATATAGAGAGCATTTTAAACAAACGTACAAGCACTCATGCAATTGGGGTGGGATGTATTCACATACATAGTTAAGAACGGTGTGGGCGTGTGTGTGTATGTGATTTGTTATCTGGGGTCACGGTAAACCTCAGCAGCTGGCCCGATCTGCGCCTGCTCTGGGCAGGGAAGCAGCTTGCTGACAATGGCTGGGCTCTCTTCAATGTCTGAGGCTGGCTGGGTGTGGATAGGCCCAGGGTGACCTGGGCAGGGACAAGTGAGTTCTCCTCCATGCGATCACACACCATGAGCACCCAAGCCCTGGGCTCTCCTCGGGGTAGACACAGGGCCTCAGAGACGGCAGAAAAGTGCAAGCTTCCCAAGGCCTGGGCTAGGAACTGACACTGGTCACTTCTGCCAGATTCCACTGGCCAAAGCAAGTCACAGCTCAAGAAGGGAGGAAGCAGACTCCTACCTCTTGATGGAGACGCTACAAGGTGACTTCGCCAGGGGCATGGGAGGGTTGGGGAACTGGGGCCACTTCTGTCATCTACCCCAACCCTTCTCCACTCTGCTTTGTGTCCTAGGAGGCTGACCTCTAGACATAGTATCCCAGGGCCACCTCCCAGCACAGTCCTTCTCGTCATTCACTTAGACTACAGTGTGAACGGTTCTCCCAAGGCTGTGCAAAACGCAGCTTACACACTCACGCAACTGCCCTCAGCGAAGCCATCTGCAAAGGAGGCATCTGGGCTGGATGACTCTACATTCCTTCATCCCCAGAACTCACAGACACTTGAGACTCAAGATCCCAGCATTTCTCCTTACTGGCCTGGAGAGGTGGTGTGGGTGGCATCCGTACCTGTTATGTAGCTCACTAGCACGCACACAACAGGAACAGGGTCAATAAGCTGATCAGATTTAAATGAATTCACAGAAATGTGTTTGAAATACGTTTTGCACACATTGCATTTAAGTTCCCCTCACCTCCTCGCTTTGAGACCCCAGCAGACATGGCACCGTCCTGTAAAAATGGGGTTGAGAACCAGCAGTCTGGTTCATCAAACCTTAAGAGCTCACAGCTAAAGTTAGAAACATAAAAACATCAAGAGATTAATTCTCCTTCTCCTAGCCCAGCTTGATAGAACTGATGACGGAGGGGAGAAGTCAGAGCCATACCCGGGAAGCAGAGGGCCCAGGACTGGCCCCAAAGCCCTCTCTCTGCAGACACGGGGGTGAAGCGGGCTGGCTTCCCGTCTGTGACTCTGGGCTCCGCCGATGCATGAAACTTTATATAAGCGAAACCTGAGTCCACCGGCTCAGCCCTCCAGCTCCCCAGCCAGCAGCTGTGTGCGCTCAGCAGCTGCGCCCAGATCTGGCGCAGACCAGAGGGCCCTGAAACCGCCGTCAGTGGGCCCACCAACCCAGACAATGGTGGTCTGTCCAGCGTGCGATGGAGAGGCTGCCAGCCCCTGAAAGTTGCAATAGCCTGCCCTGTTGTGAGAATTAAGCAGTGTTCCTGGATTTGGGTGGCTCCAAGGTTCAAATCTTGGCTTAGAGTCTTCTGGACACGATGGGGAAGGTTTTCAGTGTCAATCAATAAGACAGTAACTACTCTGTACTGAGGAATGACTTTGTGCCCAGCACATCTACTCATTTACCCAGGCAACAACCTGACTGCCCCCACCAGTGGATATCGTTCATCTCATTTTCAGGAGGAAGAGACTAAGACTCCAAAAGGTTAGACACGTGCCAGAAGTCATAGAGCAAATGGCTGCGGCATCAAAGCCAGGTGTGCCTGCCTGACTCTGAAGCACACAGAGGACCAGGTCTCCCAGCGTCTCCGGGCAGGGACCCACGGGTTCAGGGGATGCCAACCCTCCCAGCCCCCGGCAGTGCACGTGGTAGAGCTGCATGCCCGAGGGATGACGTTCCTCTGCCACCTCCCTGGTGCGGTGACAGACGCGTGGGCGTCAAGCCCACACAAGACTCCAATCCAAACGGCTAAAATCCACCTTACACAAGAAGAAACGGCTCTGCCCCACCCACCCCGCAGCCCCCATCGCCTCCACTTTTTATATTTTAGAGTGATCAGTGGCCTCTGAAGGGAGAGAGATTCCTTAAGTGTGTACATAGTACTGGACTTTTCAATGTGCGTGTGTGGTGTAGATGCACATATTGTTTGAAATCTTGGAATAAGTGGAAATCTGGTAGGCCCTACAGAGTAGGGAAGCCCGTGTGCTGAGTTATCAGATGGCACAGGAACACTGAACTCACACTCTGCAGCCCAGGAGAAGGGCCCAGACACAGACTTCTGCAGGCTTCTGCGGGCGCCCCCCAGGGCAAGGGGCCCTGCCCCGGGTGCCTTTGGGGTCATGTACACCGCAGGGCAGAGCTGCTTCCAGATGTCGTGAGAAGTGGGACACTGGCAGTGGCTCCAGTCACACCTGAGCGCTCCCACTCTGCCCCTGTGGCCGGTGACCTGAGCCACCCCATCCAGTCCTCACTTCTGTCCTGTCTGGGTGCTCAGTGGTACTGCTGCCTCCGTCTCGTTTCCTGATCTGGTTTGCAAATGTCTGAAGGCAGTGGTTGCCAATCTTCCCCTAAATTCAGTATAGGTGGCAGAAGCAGTCTTCTTTTCCATGGGAAGGTCACAGCCGTGGGCTGCAATCTTCCGCCTCCAAGTGTAGCCGGGTGACCTGGGGCAAAGCTAACTGCCAGGCCTCAGGGTCTTCATCTGCAGCATGGGCATCGCAAGGGACGGCGCCTGCAAATGAGGGGAGCATGCTGCTGGCCATGCTGGGCAGACATTTTACTCTCTTTTAAAAAGATGTATAGAAAGGCAGGCAGAGCTTAAAGAAAGGAGGCGAGCAGGCAGATTCTGGAGTGACTTCTATTAATAGAACGAGGGTCAGGTCCTGAGGCAGCACCCGCTGGACTGGGCTCAGGGAGTTCACAGAGCAGCTGCCCCTGACAAAACGGAATGGCATGTGGCAGCTCTCCCTCAGCCCCAGGCAGACGCGACTGTGTGTGCGTGTGTGCATGTGTGTTTACACACGTGTACCCCATGTGTTTATGTGTGTGCACGTTTGTGCAAGTGTGTGTGTGTGTGTGTGCATGTGTATTTACATGCATGTGTGCCCCGTGTTTGTGTGTGCATGTTTGTGCAGGTGTGCGTGTGTGCATGTGTGCATGTTTACATGCACGTGTGTCCTGTGTGTTTACATGTGTGCATGTGTATGTGTGTGTGCATGTGTATTTACATGCATGTGTGCCCCGTGTTTGTGTGTGCACGTTTGTGCAGGTGTGCGTGTGTGTGCGTGTGTGCGTGTGTGCATGTTTACATGCATGTGTCCTGTGTGTTTACATGTGTGCATGTGTGTGCGTGTGTGCATGTGTATTTACATGCATGTGTGTCCCATGTGTTTACGTGTGTGCATGTCTGTGCAGGCGTGCGTGTGTGTGCATGTGCGAATGTGTATTTACATGCATATGTGCCCCCATGTGTTTACGTGTATGCACGTCTGTGTAGGTGTGCATGTGTCTGTGTGCACATGCATGTGCAAGTGTGCACGTATGCGTGTGTGTATGCATATGTGTGTGTGCGCTCCTGTGTCTGTGTGACGCCCACATAAACACTAGTTTCTAGTCTGGTTCTCAAGAAATCTCTTCAGGCGCTCCTGATTTAAATTGAGTTTCAGTTTGTTTGCTTTCTCTTTAGTGAGCCAGGAAACGCAGTTCCAGCTGCCTTCTTCCCCAGGCCTGAAACCCAAACAAGAATCACACTGGTTCAGGGCTGAGACAGGACTATAAAGTCACATGCTTCAAAAGTAAATGTTTATTATTGCAAAAGTCACTATTCTGAAACCATATTCAGAGTAGTTTAGTTAGAAGCAACTTGATACAACCAGTCATTCAGTTTGCAAGGTTTAAAGAAGTCTCCTTAAAAACACAGTCTGGAAATACCATATTATAACTCTTCTCTACAAGTGACTTAGCCAATCAACAAGTCCTTACAACAGCTACAGGTCACGGGCCTGAGTGAGAACCTCACCCTACCACCACACTGTGATCACGGACCACATTCTTTCTAGGGCCAAAGGACCTAAGAAAAGGCACATTTCCAGCAGGTGGGCACTTCTGCTTCTCCCCACCCCAGCCCCCAGCCCCTAACCAACCCCAGAAGTGAGTCTCGAGTTCACTTGGAAAAAAGTATTTTCTTTTTCCTATGCGACATCAGATTTGCTGATTTTCTGCAAGCCTGTGGAAAATCACCTAGGTTACAGTTTGGGAAAATGCAACCATATTCTTATGCACACGTCAGGAAAGTCTTCAGTCTGACCTGCTCAAATGCTGGTCTTCTTTAGCTCCCTGATTCTTCTGCTCCTTCTATTCCATATCTGACATGACAGCTTTCAACTTCCTTCTGCTCATCCTGTTCTTGTCTATAGAGTTATGTTTTCTGTACTAGAACCCCTAAGACTATTATTTAGATTTTGTAATCTCCCATAGCACCTGGCATCATGCAATCAGATAAATCTGGTTCAAATGTTTAACACAACCCATCATGAGCTGAATTGTGTTCCTCCAACATTCATATTTTGAAGCCCTAACCCCCAGTACTTCAGATGGGGCCTTATTGAGAAATGAAGTCATGGCAGATGTAAATGGTTAAGATGAGGCCATACTGGGGTAGAGTGCCCCTAATGCAATCCCACTGATATCCTTCTAAAAAGGGGGAGTCTGGACACAAAGAAGAAATGGGGACATCATGTGAAGATTGGGCTTGTGTTGCCATGAGCCAGGAACTACCAGAAGCTTGAGAGAGGTGTGGGACAAACCCTTCTGCGGCGCCTTCTGAGGGCATGAGGCCCTGCCAGCACCTTGATCCCAGACTTCGGGCCTCCAGAGCTGAGAGACAGATGTCCCCACATCCAGCACCAAGACTACAGGCAGCGCCTGACTTTCAATTACGTTCCACAAACACCTAGCCAGGATCTCCCGGGAGCGTGTCACATGGATTACACAGGAAGGCTCTCTGTGTTCTGTTCTCCTGGGACACACAGAGAAACAACCAAGCTCCCTGAGTTTTTCATAGTGAATTAAGAGACTTCTTCTGTTGCATTCATAAGTGAAATTAAAAGAGCATTTCATGATTTCCATGATTTTAATGTGTGGTATTAGTCTTATAGCAATTTTCCATCCTCTAAAATTCATCTTTCTTGATTTTGCCTCCTTTGACTAAATACCCCAGGGATGTTTAAAGTGAATTTGTGAGAAGAGTGCTACCAGGGCTCCCTAGACGTCACGACCTCAGAGTGCTTCTGCTCAAGGGAGGAGTACGGGAAGCCGGAGATGTGGGCAGCCCAGCCAAACATCCTGGCTCCCCCTGAGGAACACCAAAGCGCAGGGTCTCCAGATACAAAGATGAGGGAAACTTTTTAGTCCCATTCTCCTCTCCCCTACAGCAGAAAACATCTGTCCAATATAATGAAAAGCGTCTCTTTTCAGAACTGTTCATGTAAAGTTTATAATTCCATCTTCTCACTGTCTAACCTTCCACCTTGAAAGAAAGGTGAGAACCTGGGTGGAAAGTTTCCTTTACATGAGCAGAAGAATCTGACACTCTATGAACATCCTCTCTGCTCCCTCCATCCTCTTCCTGACTCTGAAACAGAATAAATGAGCGTAATGGAAGAAACACATTAAGACATGGTTTCTTAATAAAAGCCATATGGGAAAGCCGAGGCGCCCAGCCCCATTTCTTAGTTCGGCACTCATCCCCAGCCTCGTGGCTCATGCCAGCTTGTAAGCTTGCAGAGACGAAGGCTGCAGGCCACTCGCCTTCTGCTCACTGGCTGTCAGTGCACCCCTGTGGCAGAGGTCAAGTGAAGCCCCATCATGTCCACATGAATATTTGGTTAAGTTTCCAAATGCATCTTTTTAAGGAAAAACATCCTCAGACTCACATTCCCACATTTAAGTAAAAATTATTCAGCATGTGTGCTTTGTGGCACAGATTATCTGGTAAGCATCAAACATCAAAAACCCAGAAAACTGGCTGGGCATGATTGCTCATGGCTATAATCCCAGCATTTTGGGAGGCCAAGTTGGGACACAGTTGCTTGAGGCCAGGAGTTCGAGACCAGCCCGGCCAACATAGTGAGACCCCATCTCTATTTAAAGAAAAAAGAAAGAAAGGAAAGAAAAAACCCAGATAACTCTCCCTAGGAAATGGAAAAAGCTCACAAAACTGAAACGCAGGGATCTTAGAGACAGAGAACGGCTATTTTGCTCCAAAAACCTACCTTTGAACTCCAGAGAACCAGTAATTGTGTCTACAATATGCTGCTTTACATTAAACTTACATTGTGACAGAGTCAGTTTAAAACAAAACAACTGGAGTTCAGGGGGAATGAAAAACATATTTGACCTAAGACATTTCCAAATGACTACAGTTTTAGAATATGTTGAGTTGTTTTAACTTGGCTTCTGCAAGCTCAACATTTTATTCGTTCCTCTCTTTGTTGTTTTAGAGACAAAATGAATGCTACAGTTTTCTAGGAAAATCTTTCTAGAATTCAGAAGAAAATGATTGAAGTCTGCCAATCACTATTAATGCAGTTAACATGCCAAACGACATATTCTTTGATGGCGACATGTTTTTATCAACACAGCATATGAAGTTTCTCAAAGCTTTGCTCTTAGAGATGGAACAGGATTTTATTTAAGCCATTTTGGTGAATTTAGCATGTATTTCAACACTTTTCGACATCTGTCTTTTATTACCAGCGGTACCAGTCTCCAAACAACAAAGTATTTTGAATGCCTTGAAAGTCGGATCCTACTCCTTAGTCCTCCTGTCTTAAATCATCATGTCACTGTGACATCAGTTTCATGTTAAAGGAACGTTTGTATTTCATGGACGGGCAGGCAGCCGTTCACTCTAATATGCAGATTCCGTTTTCATAAAAATGTGCCAAGTAAGAAAAATACCTAAAATTGGAATGCAAGCCAAATTCATATTAAATGTTTTCTGACCTCATTTAAAATGTAGCACCAGAACATGCGCACGTGTATAAGATTAAACATTTTACTTTTTCAAGTCACTTAGGTGGCCTTTTATTCACAAGTTGTCATCCTGTATGGGGGCCAATACACCCCACTTAAAAACTTAAGTCGTTCTTCCTAATTATGGTACCCTTCAGTTTCTGTATTTAACACATTTTAAATAATTGTTGATCTGAACGCTGTATATTGGCCACCCACCACCCTCCCCTCCTCCAAAAAAAAAAAAAAAAAAAAAAAAACCCTGGGAATAAGATTGGTATTTTGAGATACGGGGAGACCTCGTTTTTAGAAGCTCTCCTGTCTCCTCGGCCCTGCTGGCCGGCTTGTGGGCGATGAAAACAAACTTTAATCACTTCCAGAGATTCGGGTCAGGGTTCACACGCTCCAGCCTGGGAACTACCAGCGGAGAGGGAGAGGCAGTGCCTGCAGGGCTCTGGGTTCTATTCAGAACGAGGGAGGAACCTGAGAACGAAATCTGAAATTTTAAACAAGCCTTGCAGAGTACCAGGGCTTAAACCCTGTGTCTGCAGTCCTCTGGGATCGGGGGTAATTTTCTCCAGGGGAAAGTAGTACATCATTTCCCAGCACAGCCCTCGGCCACAGATGCGAGCATCTTTAAAAATGCAGCGCAACCGGTCCATTCACCCGGGAGGCGAAACTCACGCAACGCACCGGCAAGAAGTGTCCACACAAAGCCAGCGGACAGAGCCGCAAGGCGTCCGAACGCGGTTCCGATCGGGCCGCGGCGAGGCGGCGGAGCCGAACCCCAGCGCCGAGGGGCCGCTCGGCGTTCGGCCGGCGCGGAAGCCGGGTCTCCTCGCCGCGGGGAACACTCCTGCCCGGGGACCCAGCCGCCCGCGCCCCTCCCCCGCCCCCTCCCCGGCCCCCTCCCCGGCCCCGCTCACAATGGCGCCCCCCGAGCTCCCGCCACGGTCCTGGCGCCGGCCGCGCCGCCGCTCCGCGCACAAAGGAGGGCGCGCGGTCCCCCGAGCGCGGCCGGCCCCAGGTGCTCCGCGCGCATCCCGGGCCGCAGCGGGCCGGGCCGGGGGGCGCGGGCGGGGGCGCGGGCCGGGACTTACTTTCTCGATGGTCCCGGGCAGCAGGCGCTCCAGCAGCCTGCAGAGGACCACCCCATCCTTCAGCGACGCCTGCAGAAAGCCCTCCGGGTCCGCGATGGTTTTTTTGGGCGACTCCAGCACCCCCAGGGTGATAAGCCACGTAACGGTCTGCTCGGCAGAATTCATCGCGGCGGCCCGGGAGGCGCGCGGGCGGGGAGGGGCGCGCGCCTGCTTCACCTCGGAGCGGCGGCCCGGCCCGCGGCCCCCACCGCCCCCGCCGCCGCCGCCGCCTCCTCGCCCATGGAGCGGCCGGCGCCGGCGATCGGCTCGGCGCGGCCCAGCAGCTCCGGCCCTGCCCGGCCCGCTCCTCCGTGCGCCCCGGCCCGCGGTCAGGCGCCTTCTCAGGAGAGGCTCGGGAACCTGCGGGCGCCCGCCGCCGCCCCCCGGCCTCGGCCGCCGTCGCCCAATGACATCACCGCCAGGAGAAGAAAGACGCGGCCGTCCGCCCGGCCCGCGCCCGGCCCGCGCCGCCCCGCGCCCTGCGCAGCCTCCGCTCCAGGCCGTGCGCGGGGCGGCGGCGGCGGCGGCGGCGGGGAGCGGGCGGGGAAGGGGGAGCGGAGCGGGGGGCGCGGGGCGGCGCGGGGAAGGAGCCGGGGGCCCCGGGAGGGGGCGGGCGCGCACCTGCGCTCACCTGCCCCGGGCCCGCCGCGCGCCCCGCGCCCCGGGCAGGGGCCCTGGGAGCCCTTTGTTTATGTTTTGAATTCGTGAGCGTTGAAATGATGAAGTGCTTCCCAGAATGCTCTTTTTATTTTTGCCGGTTTTATGTCACGGTGGCGGGGAGAGGCTGAAAACGAGACGTTGGTTTGTTTCCCTTCGCTCCCTCCAGTCGCTGCGGAGCACGGATGAGGATGACATCTGCGGCCGGCGGGGTTTGGAGCCGGGGGTGAGGGGGGACTGACGCTCAGCGCGCGGCGCCGACCTTCCAGGCCGGGAAGGGGCCTGCGTGACCCCGCTCAAAACGGACAGCGACGCCTCAGACTCTGCTGGGGGAAGGTCAAGGAGACTGGGCGGCCTGAACCCGGGCTGTGCGGAGGAAGGGCCGGGCCGGGCGCCGGGGTGCGAGTCGGGGGCGCAGCGCCGCGGAAGAGCAGGGCTGGAGACCGCGCTGTGAACGCGGCCAGGCCGAACCTGGAGAGCCCAGACGGCAACTGTCAGGTCATGCACGAGCTTCCTCGAGCACCTGATGACACGCACACATTTCCACACGAGGAAGAAATGGAGCCTTTTCTTAAAAGGACGCGCGTCTCCGCTCACTCCACCCACTGCCCCTGAGCGCTCTCCCCAGTTTGCTCGCTGCGACCCGCGGGCAGTTGAACAAGCAAAGCGCTTACTCTATGCCAGGCACATCCATTAATCCATTCAATGGCAGAGGCTAGAAAGCACATAAATAATCAGAGGTTTAGGTCGTGTCCCTCTGCCTCTGCCGGTGGATTTCTCTTGCAATCACTAACTGTATTTATTTCTAGCCTTGAGTTAAGTGTTTAAAATTTTCTTTGCAAATACACAAAATATTCAAATGGCAGTATGAATTATGGATTACGAGGACAATGTGCTCAGTGATAACAGCAACCAGTAGGAACCCTCATGAAGAGCTGTCTACTGCCTCACCTCCCATCATGGTCCCCATTTTACCGATCAGATGCTGAACACATGGCAGAGATGACACCCGACGCTCGGCTCCTACCAGTAAAGACATAGCCAACCTGTTTCTTCCTGCTGCCCTGTAAACTTTCTAGGAAACAGGAGAGCAATCCACAGCTACATCAAGACTTGTACCCAGAGTCTCCACGGAAGGAAGGACGTCAACCCTGGGATGGTTGCCCACCGAGACTCCTGTCCACTCTCCTTACTGCTGAATTAGAGAAGTCATTTCACATGCAGTCCTTACCATTCCGAATCCTGCTAAATTCGGTCTGGTACTTACAAGCTGCTAGACTTGAGTAAGATTCAAATAGACTCAATTAAATGGTCCTCCAGAAAGCCAGCTCTAGGGAGTGGCCTTGGGAGACCAGTGAAGCAGAGACTCACTTATTGTCAGACAGGAGAAAATTACAATTAGTCTTTTTTTGGTGGGGAGAAGCCCAGGCTTTTAAACACTTTATGGTTACTAGTTGCATTCTTTTATGTTGGGTATATATTAATTTCAAAAAAGGGTTTTTTGGAAGCGATTTTAGAAAGTAACATTGCTCAAAGCTAGATATTTTTAGGTGCTTAATTGAGTTGTTTCAGTATCCAAAATGGGCATTTTGGTTAAACTTTTCTTAACACTATTTCAAGTTCCTATTACAGAGGCCATACAGACTGCAATCTGGCGCCCATCACTTTTGGGCTATTGGGTCAGCTCCAGTTAAGACTGTTGTCCAAGGAGAAGTTTAGCCCTTTCTGTGGCTGCCCTCTGGACTTGCCTCAAGAGTGTAGAACAGCTTTCCATGCAAGCCCGTGTCTTCACTTCCCTCGTTTTTCATGAGAGGATTCAGCTTCACACCCAGCGTGGCTGCTTGCTAATGCCTCGTAGCCCGCTTCCACATCACTGTTGGGAATTCACCCACAAACCCAACTGAAAACCAGTTACCACCCAAAGCTCAGCCGAACTCTGCTAACGCAGCATGTGTGGGGTCACTATAAAAATGCCAAGATCCATAAGGCAAAATCCACTCCAAACTTAAGCTGGACAAGCAGATGACCATTTACCTAGAGTGGGTAGTAATCACTCCCTGTAGAACTGCTTTTATCCAATTGGACCCCGTCGAGATTGAAGAATGCACTGCAAAGTGGCTCTACACAGCTCACTGTATCTGCTGGGTGTTATTGTATAAAACAAGGTCCTATTCATTTGGGATAAATATGGTCAAATGCTAAAATTAAAACATGCAACGCAGCAAAAATTAGTCTACCGACACACACGGCCAGAGGAGTACACAGGATCAGAAAGCATTTACCAGTGTAGTGTATCATGAAGCATGACGCCAGCAAGACACTTAACCTGATGGGGTTTCCCCAAGAAACAGATCCTGAGCCAACAAATTGGCTGCAAGTAGCTTGCTAGGGCATGACCCCAGGAAGGACAGTGAGGAAGGGGAGTGAAGTGGATAAGGGAGTCAAGGGGTGAAAATGAACACTGGGGCTCTGTTCCCCTTGCGGGGGGTGGGGGGGACTGAGAAACAAATGGAACAGGATGGAGCAGGTCTCAGAACCTTCTGGCCAGAGGGCAGGAAGGCTGGCTTTACCCATGGACTCGGATTGACGGCTGCCCCCGGCGGTGACTTCAGATTCAGCAGAGCCCAACCTGTCTTTCAGGGGGGCAATTCAACTGCAGGCATTAGCATTATTTCATAAGCCAGTGCCTCCACTGCCCCTGCTTCTCATGCCAGTTCCGCACAGGTGAGAGGCCCCGCCCCTGTGATGGTGCCGAATGGCCACGGGAGACGGCCACTCGTGGTGCAACAGCAATGGCGTCTGTGAAGTGAGTTTTATGTGTCAACTTGACGAGGCTACAGGGTGCCCAGACATTTGGTTAAACATTATTCTGAGTGTGCCTGTGAGAGGGAGTTTGGGATGTAATGAACATTTGGGTAAAGTAGATGGTCCTCCCCAGTGTGGTGAGCTTTATCAAATGAGCGAAGGCCTGAATAGAAAACAGGACTGGCCTTTCCCAAGTAAGGGAGGACTTTCTGTGGGTTGTCAGCCTGTGAGCCCCTGCAGAGCAAATGTGCCCACGTCCATGGTCACATGAGCCAATTCCCTGTTATAGATCTCATTCCCCTCCCTCTCTCTCCCTTTCTCCTGAATGATCCGTTAGTCAATAGAGATTCTATTGGTTCTGTTTCTCTGGAGAATGCTGACTGACACAGCGGCCTGTGGCCGTGCCATCTGGCTAGGGAGAGAAATGCCTTGAGATCCTCTTCCTGGGTATCCGCTTTCCACTGTCCCCTCTGATACCATCTGCCTTGGTCTGTCCCCTCCAGCCCCCAAAGGCAGACCTTGAACCAGGGGTTCAGTGCAGGCTGCCTGTTTGGGAAGTGAGCATGAAGAGCACGAGGGAGAAAGTGGGAAGACGGGACAGGGACGGGGAGAAGCTGAACACAGGCTGCCTTCATGGCAGGTTATTGCCACAGGCACCTGGGGTGCAGTCCCACTGGGCTCTTTGCATTCCTGGGAGCTGCCATACAAAGTCTCACGAGCTGGGCAGCTCCAATCCAAAAGAAATATATTCTCTCCCAGTTCTGAAGTTTGGAGGTCTGAAGCGAAGGTATGGACAGGAGTGGTTCTTTCTGGGCCACAGAAGGAGAATCTGCTGCAGGTTTCTCTCCCAGCTTCTGTGGGTAGCCAGCCATCTGTGGGGTTCCCTCCTTGGACTGGGTATGAATCGCCCTAATCTCTGCCTCTGTTCACATGGCCTTCTCTCCCTTTCTATGTCAGTGTCCAAATTTCTCCTTCTTATAAGCATGCTAGTCACTGGATGAGGGCCTACTCTGATCTGGGATGACCTCGTCTTGACTTGATTGTATCTGTGAAGACCCTATTTCTAAATAAGGTTGCATTCACAGGTACTCAGAGTTAGGACTTCAACATATCTTTTGAGGGATATCAGTTCACAATAGTGCCCCTTGAGAAATGGGGAACCTGCCCCAGAAATAATACATTAGAGGAAGGGGAAGTGGAACTTCCTATCATGTCACTCAGGAGGCACGTAGTGTCTTGGGATGTCCATGACGCTAGGATCAGTTGGTGGTGCTGGTGTTATTATCCAGATATTCCACCCACCGTCATCTTTTGTTTCAGCAGGCATTCATAATTCCTACCAGATTCAGTCTTTCATTTGGAATTGCCATATCTTGCTAGTCCTTCAGTTATATTTCAGCTAGAATTCTGCAAAAGGTACTGTTCTTTATCAACTATGTGGGTACTCTGAAATATAGTTCCTACTGGAAAGGCAAGATAAATTCTCACTCATTTTCCATTGTTTACCACTTTTCAGCATCACGAGTTGGTGCTCCAGCATCCTTCAGAGGAGGCCAATGATTTTTCTAAAGTGTCGTTATGAATTCACAGACTTTGAAAAACACAGCTGATGCATTTCAATTTCTTACTTCCCTCTTCCTAATTTCTGTTTTTGGACTTCTTGGGAGAACTTGCTCCCCGAGTCTCTCCCACTTCTGAGTATCTGAGCAGCAGAGGTAATGACAGCTTTTGTCACAGACTACCTTTTCAAAAGTCTTTTAAAGCACATGGCCTTGGAAAGTAGAGATACTGTTCCCCTTTTGGTAGAGGACAAATTTGCTTGCCAACCAGTAGATTTAAAAAATAGCTCTCTCTGGGAGAGTTTCAGCAGGTTTGCTTGCAGTGCCTTTAAAGACTAGGGTTGCCTAAGTCTGGAGTCCCTTAGCTGTGACACAAGCCCACCATGCCTGAAGCCTCCCCCTGGGCCACCTCTGCGTGGCCTCCTGGGACTTGGAAGCAAGGAGCCCGGTATGAACCTGGCGCCCACGCTGCCTGCCCAGCCAGGGCGTTTCTGACCCTGGAGTTGCATGTCTTCTTCCAGCATCCGTGAAACTATGGCTGACTGCATTTGTTTGTGAGTAGGGTAAAATCTCAGATCCATTCTGGTGCTTCACAGTGCCTTCACTCATTTCTCAAGACGAATGCTCGATTACCTTTTTCCTTCTAAATATAACTTTCACTGTGTCCCATGAATTTTATTAGAGAGTACATTCCTTTTCATTGCTTCCAAGGGGATTTGGAAGTTCCCTTTCAATTTCCTCTTTGACCAAATTCTTTTTTTTTTTAATAGGTACATAATAGATGTACGTATTTGGAGGTTACATGTAATAATTTAATACATTCTTATCAAGATTCATTGTAAAGATCAAGTCAGTGTAATTGGAATATCCATAACCTTAAATATTTGTCTTCCCTTTATGCTAGAAACATTTGAATTATTCTCTCCTAGCTATTTTGAAATATGTAATAGATTATTGTAAATTATAGTCACTCTACTGATTTATCAAAACCAGGTCTTCTTTCTCTTGTCAAACCATACTTTGGTACCCATCAAGGAACTCTCTCCATCCCTCACTTTCCCCCACCGTTCCTGTCCTCTGGTAACCACCAGTCTACTCTCCATCCCCCTGATAGCCGCTTTTTTGGTTCTCACATATAAGTGAGAACATGCCATATTTGTCTTTCTGTGCCTGGCTTATTACTTAACAAAATGACCTCAAGTTTCATCCATGTTACTACAAATTACAGGATTTCATTCTTTTGCATGGATGAACAATGTTTCATAGTTTATATATACCACTTTTTAAAAATTGATTCACCTGTTTTTTTTGTTTTGTTTTGAGACAAAGTCTCACTCTGTTGCCTAGGAGAGAGTACAGTGGCATGATTGCAGCTCACTGCAGCCTTGACCCCCTTGGCTCAAGCAATCCTGCCACCTTCGCCTCCCAAGTAGCTGGGACTACAGGAATGTGCCACCATGCCTGGCTAATTTTTTGTATTTTTTGTAGAGATGGGTTTTTGCCATGTTGCCCAGGCTGGTCTTGAACTCCTGGCCTCAAGCAATGCACCCACCTTGGTCTCCCAAAGTGTTGGGATTACAGGCGTGAGCCACTGCATCCATTCTTATTCATCTGTTGATGGACACTTAAGTTGATTCCATCATCTTGACTATTGTGAAAATGTATACAGTAAACATGGGAGTGCAGACATCTCTTTGATATATCGATTTCCTTTCTTTTGGATTTTTGTTTTGTTTTGTTTTGAGGCAGAGTCTTGCTCTGTCACCCAGGCTGGAATGCAGTGGTGAGATCTCAGCCCATTGCAACCTCTGCCTCCTGGGCTCAAATAATTCTCATGCCTCAGCCTCCTGAAAGGCTGGGATTACAGGCACCCACCACCACGCCCAGCTAATTTTTGTATTTTTGGTAGAGATGAAGTTTCACCGTGTTGGCCAGGCTGGTGGAACTCCCGATCTCAGGTGATCCGCCAACCTTGGCCTCCCAAAGTGCTGGGATTGCAGGCATGAGCCACCACACTCCGCCCGATTTCCTGTCTTTCGGATATACACCCGGCAGTGGGCTTGCTGGATCATATGATGGTGCTATTTTTAGTTTTTTGAGGAACCTCCACGCAGTTTTCCACAGTGATGATACTAAATTACATCCTCACCAACAGTGTATGAGGGCTCCCCTCTTTGACCCAATCTTTATCTAGAACATGTTTTTTTAATTACCAAGGAATTGAGAGTTCACTGGCCATTGACTGAGATCAGGCAATCAGGCCTATACATTCCTACTTCCTAAAACTTGCTAGAATTTTAAATATTTCATGAACTTATGAAAAACTGTGCATGCTTCATTCAAGAGAATATACAATTGCATTTCAAAAAGTTTTTATACTTTAAAAACTTTTTATTCTGAAATACTCACAATAGATTTCAAAAAGTAGAGATAGTTCCCGTGTGCCCTTCACCCAACTCCTTTGATGATAATGTCTCACATAACCAGAGTATGCTTTCAAAATAAAGAAACCAATGTGGGTACAATACTATTCACTGAACTATAGGCGTTATTTGGACTTCGCCAGTTTTTACATGCACTATATGTACGTGGACAGTTCTATACATTTTGCTACATGCATAGATTCTTTAACCACTACCACAATCAGGCCACAGAACCGTTCCAAAACTACAAAAAACAAAACAAAACAAAACCTCCCTTTAGCTACTTTTTCAGACTCACACTGTACCCACTGAGGTTTTCTTTGTTTTGTTCTGCTCTGTTCTGTTTTGTTTTGTTTAATAGACAGTTTTTGCTTTATTGCCCAGGCTGGTCTCAAACTCCTGGGCTCAAGCAATGCTTTAGCCTCCCAATAGGCAATTGAGTTTTTAAATTGTTACCTGTTCCCACCTTTTTGTCTATTAGAAATGTCAATTCTCGTGGACAACTTTTTTTAACTTTTATTTTAGATTCAGGGGTATATGTGCAGGTTTGTTACATATGTAAATTATGCACCACGGGGGTTTGGTGTACACATTATTTCATCCCTCAGGTAATTAGCATAGTATCTGACGGCAGTCCTTTGATTCTTTCCCGCCTCCCCACTTCCACCTTCAAGTGGGCCCTGGTGTCTGTTGTTCCCTTCTTTGTGTCCATGTGTATCCAATGTTTAGCCCCCACTTACAAGGGAGAACAAGTGTAGTATTTGCTTTTCTGTTCCCACATTAGTTCACTTAGATAATGGCTTCCAGCTCCATCCATGTTGCTGCAAAGGATGTGATCTCTGCTTTTCATGGCTGCATAGTATTCCATGGTGTGTATGTACCACATTTTCTTTAACCAATCTACCATTGATGGGCATTTATGTTGATTCAATGTCTTTGCTCTTGTGAATAGTGGTGCAGTGAACATGCATGTGCATGTGGCTTTGTGCGAGAATGATTTATATTCCTTTGGGTATATACTCAATAAAGGCATTGATATGTCGAATGGGACTTCTACTTTAAATTCTTTGAGAAACCACCGAACTGCTTTCTACAATGATTGAACTAATTTACATTCCCATCAGCAGTGTGTGAGTGCTCCCTTTCCTCCACAACCCTGCTAGCGTCTTTTATTTTCTGATTTTTTAAATAATGGCCATTCTGAATGGTGTGAGATGCTATTTCATTGTGGTTTTAATTTGCATTTCTCTAATGATTAACTATGTTGAGCATTTGTTTTGAATGCTTTTGGCCATATGTATGTCTTCTTTTGGAAAAATGTCTGTTCACATCCTTTGCCCACTTTTTAATCTGGCTGGTTTTTGCTTATTCGTTTAAGTTCCTTGTAGATTCTGGATATTAGACTTTTATCAGATGCATAGTTTGCAAGTATTTTTTCCCATTCTGTAGGTTGTCTGTTTACTCTGTTGAGAGTTCCTTTTGCTGTGCTGAAGCTTTTTAGTTTAATTAGGTCCTGTTTGTCAATTTTTGTTTTTGTTGCAACTGTTTTCGGCATATTTGCCATGAAATCTTTGGCAGGGCTGTTTCCAGAGGTTTTTTAGTTTTAGGTTTTATATTTAAATCTTTAATTCGTCTTGAGCTGATTTTTGTACATGGTATAAGGAAGGGTTCTAGTTTTGATATTTTGCATATGACTACCCATTTATTGAATAGGGAGTCCTTTCACCATTGCTTGTTTTTTGTCGACTTTGTTGAAGATAAGACGGTTGTAAGTGTGTGGTATTATTCCTGGGGTCTCCATTCTGTTCCATTAGTCTAGGTATCTGTTTTTGTACATCTGTTTTGTACAATAACTAAAAATGCTGTTTTGGTTATTGTAGCCTTGTAATAGAGTTTGAAGTCAAGTGAAGTGTTTCCTCCAGCTTCGTTCTTTACGCTTTGGATTTCCTTGGCTATTTGAGCTGCTTTTTTGTTCCATATGAATTTTACAATAGTTTTTTCTGGTTCTCTGAAGAATGTCATTGGTAGTTTGATAGCAATGGCATAGAATCTATAAATTGCCTTTGGCAATATGGCCATTTTAACAATATTGATTCTTCCTGCCCATGAGCATGGAATGTTTTTCCATTTGTGTCATCTCTGATTTCTTTGAGCAGTATTTTGTAATTCTCATTGAAAAGATCTTTCCCCTCCGTTGTTAGTCGTATTCCTAAGAATTTTATTCTTTTTGTGGCTATTGTGAGTGGGATTGCATTTGCTTTGTTTTTTCTTCTTCTTCTTCTTCTTTTTTGAGACAGGGTTTCACTCTGTCACAGGCTGGAGTACAGTGGTGTGATCATGGTTTCCTGCAGCCACAACCTCCTGAGCTCAAGCAGTTCTCCCATTTCAGCCTCTCACGTAGCTGGGAATATAGGCACAAGCCACCACACCCAGCTAATTTTTAATTCTGTTAAGATAGGGTCTCCCTCTGTTGCCCAGGCTGGTCTTGAATTCCTGGGCTCCAGCAATCCTCCTACTTTGTCCTCCCAGAGTGATGGGATTACAGGCATGAGCCAGCACGCCTGGCCTGATCTTGTTCTTGATTTGGCTCTCAGCTCGGACACTGTCTGTGAACAGAAATGCTACTGATTTTGGTACATTGACTTTGTATCCTGAAACTTTGCTGAAATTGTGTAGCAGATCTAGGAACTTTTGGGCAGAGACTGTGGACATTTCTATGTATAAAATCATATTTCTGCAAACAGAAGGTTTGATTTCCTCTCTTCCTATTTGGACGCCTTTTGTTTCATTCTCTTGCCTGATTCCCCTGGCTAGGACTTCCAGTACTGTGTTGAATAGGAGTGGTGAAACTGGGCATCCTTGTCTTGTTCTGGTTCTCAAAGGAAATGCGTCAAGCTTTTGGTTGTCAGTTTGTCATAGATGGCTTTTATTCTTTTGAGGTATGTTCCTTCGATGCCTAGTTTGTAGAGGGTTTTTAACATGAAGGGATGTTGAATTTTATCAAAAGCCCTTTTTGTCTCGTTTCTTTTTCTTTCTTTTTTTGGGGGGTTGGGGGACAGAGTCTTGCTCTGTTACCCAGGCTGGAATGCAGTGGCACTGTCTCAGCTCACTGTAACCTCCGCCTCCCAGATTGAAGTGATTCTCCTGCTTCAGCCTCCTGAGCAGCGGGGATTACAGGCGTGCACCTCCACGCCTGGCTAATTTATATATTTTTAGTAGTGATGGGGTTTCACCATGTTGTCAGGCTGCTCTCGAACTCCTGACCTCAAGATCTGCCTGCCTCAGCCTCCCAAAGTGCTGGGATTACAAGTGTGAGCCACTGTTCTGTTTCTATTGAGATGACCAGGTGGTTTTTGTTCTTGGCTTTGTTTATGGGGTGAATCACTTTCATTCATTTGCATATGTTGAACCAACCTTGCATTCAGTGATAAAGTATACTTGATTTTGTTGGATTAGCTTTGATATGCTACTGGATTTGGTATGATAGTATTTTGCTGCAAAATTTTGCATCTGTGTTCATCAATGATATTGGCCTGAAGCTTTCTTTTTTTTGTTGTGTCTCTGCCAGGTTTTTATATCAGGATGATGCTGGCCTTGTATCATGAGTTAAGGAGGAGTCCCTCCTCCTCAATTTCTTGGAATAATTACAGTAGAATAGTACCAGCTCTTCTTTATACATCTGGTAGAATTTGGCTGTGAATCGTCTGGTCCTGAGTTTTTCCTAGTTGGTGGGCTTTTTAATATTGATTCAGTCAGAACTCATTATTGGTCTCTTTGAGGATTCAGTTTCTTCCTGGTTCAATCTTAGGAGATTGTATATTTCCAGGAATATATCCATTTCTTTTGGGTTTTCTAGCTTGTGTGCATGGAGGTGTTCATAGCAGTCTCTGAGGGGGTTTAACAATGCATTAGCTGTGTCCCAGAGATTCTGGTATGTTGTATCTTTGTTCTAATTAGCTTCAAATAATTTCTTGATTTCTGACTTAATTTCATTGTTTACTCAAAAGTCATTTAGGAGCAGGTTGTTGAATTTCCATGTAATTATATGAGTTTGAGTGATTTTCTTAGAATTGATTTCTATTTTTATTGCATTGTGGTCCAAGAGTGTGTTTGATATAATTTTAGTTTTTAGAAAATTTTCTGAGGATTGTTTATGGCTAATTGTGTGGTTGATTTTTCAGTATGTGTTACGTGCAGATAAGAAGAATGTATATTCTGCTGTTTTGATGTGGAGAGTTCTGTAGACATCTGTTAGGCCTATTTGGTCAAATGTCAGGTTCAAGTCCTGTATGTCTTTGTCAATTTTCTCCCTCAATGATCTAATACTGTCAGTGGGGTGTTGAAGTCCCCCACTATTGCTGTATGGTCATCTAAGTCTCTTCAAAGTTCTCTAAAAACTTGCTTTATCAATCTGAGTCTTCCTGTGTTGGATGCATATATATTTAGGATAGTTAGGTCTCCTGTTGAATTGAATCCTTTGTCATTATCTAATGCCCTACTTTGTCTTTGTTGACTGTTGTTGGTTGAAAGTTTGTTTTGTCTGAAATTAGAATGTAACTCCTGATTTTTTCTTTTTTCCATTTGCTCAGTAGATTTTTCTTCATCCCTTTACTTTGAGCCTACGGGTGACAGCCATGTGAGATAGGTCTCTTGTAGACAGCATATAGTTGGATCTTGCTTCTTTATTCAACTTACCACTCTGTGCCTTTTAATTGGGGCATTTAGTCCATTTACATTCAAGATTAAATATTAATATGTGTAGGTTTGGTCCTGTCATCGTGCTGTTAGCTGGTTATTATGCAGACTTGATTGTGTGGTTGTTGCTTTATGTCAATGGTCTATGTACTGAAGTCTGTTTTTATGGTGGCAGGTAACAGTCTTTCCTTTCCATGTTTAGTATTCCCCTAAGGACCTCTTATAAGGCAGGTCTGGTGGTAGCAAATTCCCTTAGTATTTGCTTGTCTGAAAAGGATCTTATTTGTCCTTTACTTATGAAGCTTAGTTTGGCTGGATATGAAATTCTCAGCTGGAATTTATTTTCTTTAAGAATGCTGAATATAGGCCCCTAATCTCTTCTGCCTTATAAGCTTTCTACTGAAAGGTTTGCCGTTAGCCTGATGTAGTTCCCTTTGTAGGTGACCTGCCCCTTCTCTCTAGCTGCCTTTAACATTTTTTCTTTCATTTTGATCCTGGGGAATCTGATGACTATGTGTCTTGGGGATGGTCATTGATATCATTTAGATATTTGTCCCTGCCCAAATATCATGTTAGGATATAATCCCCAACGTTGGAGGTGGGGTTTGGTGGGAGGTGTTTGGATGGGATGGATCATTTTACTCGCCATAAGTAAAAGCTTCCTGAGGCCTCCTCAGAAGCAGATGCCAATGTTACGCTTCCTGTACTACCTGTAGAAACATAATTGTCCTCTTTTCTTATAAATTACCCAGTCTCAGGTATTTCTTTATACCAATTCAAGAACCACCTAATATAGTCATCCTGTATAGTATCTCACAGGGGTTCTCTGAATTTTCTGGATTTGAATGTTGGCCTCTCTAGCGAGGTTAGAAAAATTTTCATGGATAGTATCCTCAAATAAGTTTTCCAAGTTGCTCACTTTCTCTTCCTCTCTTTCAGTGATGCCAATGAGTTGTAGATTTAGTCTTTTTCCATAATCCCATATTTCTTGAAAGTTTTGTTCATTCTTCTTTGTTGTTTTTTGTTATTTTTGTCTGACTGAGCTATTTTGGAGAACCAGTCTTTTAGATTTGAAATTCTTTTCTCAGCTTGGTCAAGTCTGCTGTTTGAGACAGGGTCTTACTCTGTCACTCAGGCTGGAGTGCAGTGGTATGATCTCAGCTCACTGCAACCTCCATCTCCCAGGCTCAAGTGATTTTCCTACCTCATCCTCCTGAGTAGCTGGGACTACAGGTATGTGCTACCACACTTGGCTAATTTTTGTATTTTTGTAGAGCTGGGGTTTCTCCATGTTGTCCAGGCTGGTCTCAAACTCCTGGGCTCAAATGATACACCTACCTTAGTCTCTCAAAGTGCTGGGATTATAGGTGTGAACCACCATGCCTGGCCTGCATTATTATCATTTTTTTTTGAGATGGTATCTTGCTCTGTTGCCTAGGCTGGAGTGTAGTGGCACAATCTCAGCTCACTGCAACCTCTGCCTCCTGGGTTCAAGTGATTCTCCCAACTCAGCCTCCTGAGTAGCTGGGACTACAGGTATGTGCCACCATGCCTGGCTAATTTTTGTATTTTTAGTAGAAACAGGGTTTCACCATGTTGGCCGGGCTGGTCACGAACTCCTAACCTCAAGTGATCCACCCACCTCAGCCTCCCAAAGTGCTGGGATTATAGGCATGAGCCACAGTGCCTGGCCATGTAATTCATGAATTGAGTTTTTTTTTTTTAGCTCTATCAGTTCAGTTCAGTTCAGTTCTTTCTTAAAACAGCCATTTGTCTGTTATCTTCTGCATAATTTTATTGTATTCCTTAGATTCCTTGAATTGTTTTTCAACTTTCTCCTGAATGTCAATGCTTTTTATTCCTATCCATATTCTGAAATCATTTTCTGACATTTTAGCTATTTCAGTCATTTCATCTTGTTAAGAGCCACTGCTCAGGAACTAGTGCAGTCATTTGTAGAAAAGAAGACATTCTGGCTTTTTGAGTTGCCAGAGTTCTTGCCCTTGTTTTGTTTTGTTTTGTTTTTCTCATCTGTGTAGGATGATGTTCTTATAATCTTTGAAATTGGTGTCCTTTGAATGGGGTTTTTTGCTTTTATTTTCTTTGATGCCCTTGGGGGGTTGTTTGTGGTATAAGGTGGGTTCAGCCAACTGGCTTCAATTCTGGTCCACTACTGGGTCTTGGAGGAGCCCTCTAATCACTGTCTTCATGCCCATTGCTTCTTTGTTGGGTGTTCTGGTCCATGGGGCTCTTTCAGGCAGGGACTGCAGTTGGCAGACAGGCAGTACCCTTGCTGGATCAGCCCTAATCTGCTCTCCGAGTGTTTCCCAAAGGAACACAAGGTTGTGCTTGCCAGCAGAGTTCAGGCAGAAGAGAGACTGCTGGGTTGAAACCTCTAACAGGACTTGCCCACTTGGCTACCAGGAGCTGGTTTGGACAGGGTCACCCGCCCTGCTGTCTGGGTGTTTCCTGGGACAACGGGAGGCTGCATCCTCTGGCTGAGTTCACACAGAAGTGAGAACGCTGAGCTGCAAGCTCTAGCAGGTGTTGCTTATGTGGCTGCCAATGGTGGGGATGGGTGGGGTCTCCCATGCTGCAGGCGGGTGCTTCCTAGAACAGCAGGAGACTGCTGCTGCACTGATTTCACGCAGAAGCACGGCTGCTAAGCCAGAAGCTAGTGCCCAGCCCAGTCCAGTGAGGGCTGGTGGTGCAATCTTCCTGTTCCTCGGTCCTGCAGCTGTGGCTCGGTTGCAGCTGTGGCACCAGTGCTGGTCTGCTCTGGGACCCAAGGCTTGAGGAGGTCCCCTTAGACTCAAGAGTTGCCCCCACAAAACGTCCAGGTAGCTCTCTGTCTGAGTCTACAAGCACAGGGCGGGTGCAGGGGGGTGCCAGGGGGATTCTCCCATTCCCAATCTTACGCAGGTCCCTGTGGAGAATGTGAATCTTCCAGGGGTCCCCACTCACTCACTCACCCTTTCCCATATCGGGGAAGTTCTCCTGGCCATTCACTAAGCCCAGACTGGCTGGGGCCCAGCTTTGCTCCTCTCTGCTCTCTGTGTCCCCCTGCTGTCTTGATGGATCCCAGCACGGTTTCCCAGATGATGGACCTGAAGGGTCAGTGTTCACCAGCCCTTTTGTTTCCTCTCCGTGAGAGCGGTGCACATGAGCTGCTTCTAGTTCACCATCTTGGCCCCTCCTCTCAAGGGCATAAAGTTTTCAGTCATTTTTCCTAAATTCCAAATTATTTTAAAAATTACATATGATGTTTGGCAAAAAACTTTTATATCTTTCTCATAAGTTATGCCTTAAATCAATTCATGATGTCCCTTCCTCATTCTTCTGTCCTTAATTTTAGCCTGTCTGATATTTTTCTCTGTTTTCTTTTTACTTGTATTTACCCGATAATTCTTTGACCATATCTTTATTTTTAAGCTTTTTTCGAGACTTCGTTTTAAGTTAGAATGCATAAATAGCATGAAATCAGGCTTATTAAGTATACTTGCTTGATAGTGTATTTTTTAAGAGAAAAATAGTCCATACTGATAGTCCATACTTTACTGACTGACACACTTCACTTTGGTCTTTTTATTTTAATAAATTATTAATTTTACATTGTTTTCTATTCTCATTCCACATGTTTTACTTCTTTGTTCAAATTACTCTTCACTTCCGTTTTTGTCCTTTTGTTCAAACTTGAAAACACCATTATAATTTTCCATTTAGAAAATGCTTATCTAGCCTTTAGTGGCTTGTAGTGAGACACATATTCCTCTGGTTTTAAAAGTGAGACATCGTAATGCACTGCTTTTCCACCAATAGGCTCTCTCTTCTTCCAGCTCGTCACCCACATGAGCAGGAAGAGACATGCCAAAGGCCTTGGCCTGTGATCCTGGCACTGCCCCACCCACATCCCAGAGAGACCCCTGGAGAGCTGTGGCTTCCCCTCATCTTCGCCGCCAGTGCCTATATTTTGCAATCAGTTTAGTCTTTTTAGTTTTCAATTATTATTAGAGTTTCACTTGTAGAATATCCCTTCTTTTCCAGGAGTTTTTATTTAGCATTGTATTACACATTCTCAGGCAATTTAATAAAATGTGCAGTCTCTCTCCCCTAACCTGTAAAGTAGCATGGGCAGGTATGCGTCTGTCTATTGCTGCTCACACCATTTCTTCTTCCTCATCCTTTCATACATCCGAAGGCCCTGGTTCTGGTCTGGGTATTGTTGGTGTTATTTCTCAGAGATTTACCTCCAGTGGGACACGTGGGTGATGAACTATTTAATTTCATCCATGTCTGTAAAACTGTTTTTATCACTCAACCAGGGATTGCTACTGTCCTGGCTGTGTGGAGAATGACTAGGTTGTAGTCTGTCTTTCTCAGTAATCACAGGGTATTATGCCACTGTCTTGCAGTTTCTGGTGTTGCAGATAAGAAGTCCTATGCTAGTTTGATCCTTTTATTCTTTGTGAATAGCTGGTTATTTCGGTCTAGAGATCTGTAATATTCTCTCCTTATCATTAGATGTTGGAAGTTTCATGGGGATATGATTACCATGTGCATACACAGGTGTGCACGTGCACATGTGTGTGCGCATGTGTGCACATATCCGCGTTTATCATCGTCTTTGCCTGAAATTTGATGAGTCTTTTCAAATTCCTGACTCCACCTCTCTTCAGTTTAGATGTATCTTCTATGATATTTATTTAATACCTCTGCTCCATGTCTTCTTTGTTTCTTTTAACACTTTAGAAATGTATTATTTTCCTGTGAATTCTTTACATGTTTTCAGCGTCTCTGATATTTTTCCTAATGATTTCTGTCTCCTATTTTCACTCACTCTCAAAGAACCAGGGAATGTTTGTTAGTAGAAGAGGTGAAGGGACCCATCAAGAGGACAGAGAAGACAGAAAAGGCTGGGAAAGTCAGCAGAATACCATCCAGAGGACAGGAGTGAGTTCTGTTGTGACCAACACACTCACCAAAGTTGAGATGGGCAATGTATGTGTGTTTTGAGAAGAAGTGAATGGGGAATTGGATAGATTAAATTATATTATCACCCACGTGTCCCACTGGAGGTAAATCTCTGAGACATCACACCAACAACACACAAACCAGAGCAGGGCCCTTAGGCTGCATGAAGGGATGGAGAAAACAAAAACGGTTGTGAGCAGTGATAGATGGACACACACACACCCATGTTGTCTGTATGGATTGAAGAGCAAGAGAGAGAGAGAGTGCACACGTGCACACATCATGTTGCATTGCCCCAACTGCCTGAGATTTATGGTTTGAGATTTGTCTTCTCTTTAAGATGATAGTCCAATCATTTGGATGTTCTTTTCCTCTAATTCATCAATTATTTTTTCTTTTAGCTTCAGAAACTTGTGTGTGTGTGCCCTGCACTTAAAACTCCCTAAGTGTATTTTTGTCTCGTGTTTATAATTTCAAAAATAAATGTATATTTGAAGAACAAAAATTCTCTCACAATCAGGGTTTTGTGGTGGTTAAAACAATTGTTCCATTATTTTATGGCCAAAGTAGAGGGAAAGAGTTGGGAGGCTTGGGGCAAGAGGCAGCCCCTCTCCTATTTCCCAGCACAGCTGCCCCTAGCATTTCTGCCCTCCCCAGACCCACACTCCAATTCCTCATTTCCTTCTTTCCAAAACACAACCCTAATTTGGTGAGTGTGTTGGTCACACCAGAACTCTTGCTCCTGTCCTCTGGACGGTATTCTGCTGACTTTCCCACCCCTTTTCCATCTTCTTCGTCCTCTGGATGGATCGCTTCACCTCTTCTGCTAACCGATATTCCCCAGTTCTCCCCACCTTACCTTCCCCACCCCTGTGCTCTCCACCTTCCCTGCCTCCACTCCCAACCTTCAACGAGCTCGCCACAATCCTGTCAGCTTCTCTTCAAGTTATTGTCATGTATTCTCCCTCCCCTTCCTGGTTCCTCACCCCTCAATCATGCTTGCTTGCACTGAGTAAAACTCCTTCACTAGTTTGCTAAATGAGCCTTGGAACTAGGAATGAAGCATATTTTTTGCGGAAGTTCTAACTACCTGGCAGGTACCGGAACCTTCCTGGGGGCTAAGTAGGAAAGGCTCTCACACCATTTATTTCCAGAAAGAGCACGAACAAGAAGCTCCAAAACAGGATTCTAACACTCGTTCTTAATGGTTGTGGGGCTAAGAAGCCTCTTGAGAATCTGGTGGAAGCTGAGGCAACTCCCGTTCAATGCCAAACATTTCAGAGGGCACTGGGAAACCTTGGGGTGTAGCCATGGGCCTCAGATTAGGTGCCAGCTAGCTCGGGAGCAAATGCAAGTGGAGGACACACGAGCCTGAAGGATTCCACAGCCCAGAAATCCTACTCAGGAGAAAGCAGCAGCACTCGAAGATTAAACCAGTCAAGTGAGCTCTTGTTTATACACATCATCAGGATGCCATCAAAGACAAAGCTTGTTGGAAAGTCAGATGTTTTACAGATGAAATCTGTTTTCTTCTCCGTGTGAATTTACCTAAGAGAGGCTCACCAGTGTGGTCCTCAGTGCTCTTGCCTGGGCATAAATAGCAGAGACCGAATCCAGGACTTGGTATGAAAACTGATCTGTCGTGAAGCCTGAAACAAACGCTGCCTTAGAAGTGGGTGGTGCCGGCTGGGGTTGGTGGCTCACGCCTGTAATCCCAGCACTTTGGGAGGCTGAGGCGGGCAGATCGCGAGGCCAAGAGATCGAGACCATACTGGCCAAAATGGTGAAACCCCGTCTCTACTAAAAAAATACAAAAATTACCTGGGTGTGGTGGTGCTCGCCTGTAATCCCAGCTACTCAGGAGGCTGAGGCAGGAGAATCGCTTGAACCTGGGAGGTGGAGGTTGCAGTGAGCTGAGATTGTGCCACTGCACTCCAGCCTGGCGCCTGGCGACAGAGCAAGACTCTGTCTAAAAAATAAAATAATAAAATAAAGAAGAAGAAGTGGGTGGTGCTTTGATTCTTCTTTTAAAACAAAACTCAAAAAAATTGTACTGGAGAAGTAGTCTTTGAAGTAGAACAGAAGCAGAGGCCAACACGTAAGTATTTGGTAGTATGATTAGTTGTCTGCCATATTTTGTACCTGGGCAGTAAATCAATCTTACATGAAATTTTTTTGTTTTATATGTTTTTGGCCATTTAAATGTAAGTTTTACTTCTAAAGGGAAGCATTTTTAATTGCCCTGTTTGCTGTTTTTATTTTTATTTATTCCAGGAGAAAAGGCACATCAATTAATTGGTGTGGAACAGCCAATTAATTAAATAAGGAGTGGAACAACCAGCCCAACAGAGGAGTCATCAGTCAAAAGGGTTAAGAAAGAAAGCAGAAGAAGAGAGAGAGAATGGGCTCATGGCAACATGCGTGCCCAGGAGGGTCCAATGAAATGTGAATGTGGGGTACCAACTATTTCAAGTGTAAGGCTAAAGCGGCTTAGGAGTAAAGCACTAGGATAGGAAACACGTCGAATGAAGAAAAGGCAGCACGCATGCCTGAGGCTAAAGCGGCTTAGGAGTAAAGCACTAGGATAGGAAACACGTCGAATGAAGAAAAGGCAGCACGCATGCCTGAGGCTAAAGTGGCTTAGGAGTAAAGCACTAGGATAGGAAACACGTCGAATGAAGAAAAGGCAGCACGCATGCCTGAGGCTAAAGCGGCTTAGAAGTAAAGCATTAGGATAGGAAACACATCGAATGAAGAAAAGGCAGCACGCATGCCTGTGTGCATGGCAGTGTTATTACTTCATCCAGGAGCCTGGAAATAGTCGTGTCCCTGGGAAGGAGCGTGGTGAACAGGGTAGAACATTTCCAGGCCGTTGTGAGGTCAGAGCGGATGTGAAGAGCGTGAGGCTGGCGTCTAGAAAACAAGCAGGACTGCTTAGACTGCAGCCACGGTCACACCCCAGGAAAGCAGGGTCCGGGGCCTGCACAGCCCGGGGCACAGGGGAGGTTCTGTCGGGACACGGTCCAGGAGTGCGCTTTGTCCTGTGGAGGCTGGAAGACAATGCCAGTGTTTCCCGTGGCAGGATGGTGACTCTCTTCAACACCAACACCGATCTGAATTACTGCATTCCCCAAAAGGCAGGCCATGCCTGTTCTGGCGCTGTTCTCTCTCAGGTCCCAACACGCCCTTCTGGGCTCTGCCACGTCCCGCCGCACTGGGGCCTCACAGCTCTGTTCCCCCGCACCCTCGCCAATCCACCCATCCCTGACAAGTGCTACCAAGAGTGGTACCCAGAGAGCTGAAAGCCACGCTCCTCCTCCAGGCTTGCTCTCCTGCCACCTGCTCTGGCAGGGCTGTCTGTCCCCTCTTCAGTTCACCCCTTGCTCCTCTACACGAGCCCCTTGCAGCTACTGGAGGCCCCACCAGCAGCCGGCAGCCTGCTCTCCCGGGCTGGCCCCGAGGACTGGCCAGCACCCCCTGGGCTCCAGCAGCCTGGCAGTCCCTCCCTGTCCAGCTGAGCTCCAGGTCCACAGGGCCTGCCCTGGCCCTCAATTCTGATGGCCACGTTTCCCTCCTGTCAGCCCCGTAGGCAGTGGCCTCCTGTGGGTCACCCCATGGAAGCTCAGAGCCCTTTTCATCTGTGACCTTTTGTGCGTAACCACATGGACACTCAGAGCTCCCTTCACCTGTGGCCTCCAGTGGGTTCTATTGAACAGCTGGTTCCTCAGGTGCAATCCTACCTGGCAGACAACCGTGCCACTTCCCAGGGGGCCCTGGCCAGCATGTGCATTGAGGAGAGAACAGCCCACGGAAGCCAGGCAAGGGCTGGGTTAGATACAGAGCGAGGAAGGTGTTAAGTGGAAGGAGGACTCAGGGTTATGTGGAACAGGGCAATCAGTTTGCCAGAAAAATTATTAGGCAAGGAAGAGAAAAGGAGAGAACGGAGTAGAATTGCCCACAGAGATGGCATGAGGACCAGGGGTTGTGCAGAATGCTAACAGTCTACCCAGTCATGACTGCACTAATTGATCAGCTAGCAGTCTATCCGGCCACAATTACACTAATTGATCAGCTAGCAGCCTATCCGGCCACAATTACACTAATTGATCAGATGGCAGTCTATGCAATCACCACTGCTCTAATTGATCAGCTAACAGTCTCTCCAGTCTTGATGCTCTAATTGATCAGCTAACAGTCTATTGAGTCGACTGTGCTAATTGATCAGCTAGCAGTCTTTGCCATCACGACTCTCTAATTGATCAGCTAACAGTTTCTCCAGTCACGACTGCTCTCACTGATCAGCTAACAGTGTATGCAAACATGACTGTGCTAATTGATCAGCTAGCAGTCTATGCAATCACAACTGCTCTGATTGATCAGAATACCCATGAAGCACAGAGCAAGAGACTCAAACCACGCTGAGGAATCGGATGTACAATCAAAATCCCCCCTTCCTTCTCCTCTCCCCAGAAAGAATGGCTGCTAATATTTTTTCTTTATTCTTCCACACACTTTTTCTGCATGCATACAGGGTTAAAGGACTCTTCCTGCCTTGAGTTATATGAACAAGTGCTCAGGGACCCCACATTATAAAATAAGGTGCTGAGGTGCCCCCATGAGAAGGGTTGGTCAGCCTTCCCTCCTTCCCCACCTCCAGGCAACAAGGGGGCTGGGACAGTCAGGGGAGCAAGGTCCACAGGGCAGGTGAGCTGTGGCTCTCTCCCTTCTCACCAGGAGAGGGTGCTTCAGCCCGCCAAGCCAAGGGAGGGGCTTGAGGGACCCCTCAGAGCTTCACGCCATCCCCTGGATCTGCAGGAATGCAGGGACAGGCAGCAGGGAAACACGAGGTTGCCTTGGGAGTGCGTTGGGACGAGGTGTGCTCCTGTCTCCCTGGGCCCAGATGTGGACCCTGTGAGAGGGATGCAGACCTGAGTCCTCCTGAAAGGGACATCGGGAGAGATGCAGTAACTGCAGGAAGAGTAGAGGCATCCCTGGTGCCCTCAGGGCTGCTTGGAGGAGGCCCCGTGCTCATCAGGGAACCAGAGGCTGGAGATCCCTGCAGGGATGTCTCAGGAGAACCTACGGAAGCTCTGTGCCAACCCCAGAGGCCAACCCTACAGCAAGGGAGAACCTTCCTTCCTGCCTTCGCCTCTCTCCCCTCTTCTCCCTCCCTGGGGAAGCCAGAGGCAGCGTGTGCTGAGGGAGGTGGAAGATGGGACTGAAGAGCCCAGTCACGCTGCACCCCCTCCCCACCGTGTCCGAGTCAAGGTCGGGGCCGAACGGGGGATGAGGGGGAGTCGTGGAGGTTTCACATCAGACGACTGGGCGGTTCCATACCCATCAGGATATGGGATCTCCAGCCTCCGGTTCCCTGATGAGTGCTGTGATGCTCAGCTCATGGCTGACAGCGGCCAGCGAGGCCAGGGCTTGTGCCCTAGATCTGCTCCGAGCATTTCTGGGACGCCTGCAGAGCAAGAGTGGACAGATCTGTTTAAAGGGGCTTTGGAGAAAAAGAATAAAGTAACGTTCTGTTTTCATCCCATCGAGGGCAGCTTATTAATAAACTGGAGATTCTTTTCTGTAGAAAAAACATCCTGACCAAATGGAGAAGTCAGCATGAATCAGGAAATGGAGCCAAGGTGCAAAAAGCCGTCTTGGACACCAGGACTGGTTGGAGAAGACGTGGCCAGCCTCACAGACCACCATCCACTTGGCTGGCCCACGGAAGTGTGGGCATCTGGTGCCCTCAGAGCCTGATGGCACCCACTAGGGACTACACTCCTGGTGCTGCAGCAGTGCTTGTGGTAACACCTGTGCTGATGCCAGGGGTGGGTGTCACCATGCTGGCAAAAGCCATCATTAGTTGGTCCCCAAGACCCCTGTATTCTTAGTACATAACTGGCGATCTGATTTATACATCAGTCTATTGCAGGTTTGGTTCATTTGAGTTCACACCTTCCTACACACTATCAGGTTGTAGCTCCTGGTCCTGAAAAATTCAGGTCTAGGCTTTGAAACATTTCTGCAAATTAGTTACCACCTGTCTCAGTCAAATACCACAGCCTTAAACAACACGCATTTATGTCACACAGTTCTGGATGCTGGAAGTCCTAGATCTGGGTGTCTGCATGGTGGGGTTCTGGTGAGGGCTCCTTCCTGGAGGCAGATGGCCGCCTTCTCACTGTGTCCTCACTAGAGGGGGGAAGGTGGGGCTGGAGGGGGAGAGAGGGAGGGAGATTGGCCCTGTTAAAAGAAAAGGAAGAGAGAGGGAACTTTCTGTCTGTCTCTTGCCCCTTCATATAAGGCAACCAATTCCATGGAATTAAGACCTCACAATTATAACCTCATTTAACCTTAATTACCTCCTAAAAGCCCCATTTTCAAATACAGTCACACTGGGGGATGTGGCTTCAACCTATGAATTAGGGGGACGCAGTTCAGCCCATCTGATCCCTCTCAGAGATACCCTTCCCAACCGCACGCCTCCCAATGAATTAGGGGGCACAGTTCAGCCCATCCTTCTCAGAGACACCCTTCCCAACCACACGCCTCCCGACACTGCCCCTCTTTGGGCTGAAAACACCCAACTCCTCCTGTTCCTCCTCCCAACGAACTCATTTACCTGGCTTTTGTGGCTTAAGCACAACTGGTGTTTGTGGCTAAGGATCAAAAATGAGATGAAGACGGGGTCAGCTCTTTCCTCAGCAGGGGCTCTCCCGGTTCCAGTCCACCACAGCATCTGTAGCCATGAACATCTCTCTCTCCTACCTCCAGGCTGGTGATTTCAGAGGCCCAGTGGCCAGGGGGGATGAGGGCTTCAGGGCAAGTGCAGTGGCAGAGGTGCAGCAGGGCAAGCCCAGGCACGATGGAATCAGTTTTCGGACATATCAACTTCTGTTCAGTTCCACGTATCACAATCACCGCAGCATTCTGGACAAGCTGACAGAATGGATAAGAGCTTTGGGACGGCTTACGCGTCAATTCTGTGATGCTGTTGTTAGAACATGCTCAAGCTTTGTGGATAACTTTCATAACAAGGATATAGCCACATTAAGATGTGTATGCAGGTTTTTACATCAGAAATTTATTAGCAACTCACATCCAAAATGCAGATTCACAAACAAAGTATGACTTTTAATTTATTTATATTGACATTTTATAATTATTCTTGGCATGCCTGTATGTCTTACATCTCATTAATTTGTAATGTTCTGCCCTCCAGGTAACTTGTTAAAACCTTGCCATAATATACTACTGAAAACAATGGAAGCGTCAACACAGGTGCATGGCAACCTTGCTGAGACTGAGAGCCGCCCAGGGGAGTCATCAGAGAATAAACGGAGCACTTATATTTAGCTGGGTGACTCAACCGCCAGACTGATGAAAGCTGGGCCTTAGTGCAGTGCTGCCCGTGTGTATGTGTGTGTGTGTGCATGTGGGGTGTGTGTGTGGGTGGTGTGTGTATGTTTAGAGATGAGGTCTTGCTATGTTGTCCAGGCTGACCACAAGCTCCTGAATTCAAGCAATCTCCCTTCCTCAGCCTCCCTAGTAGCTGAGACAGATGTGTGCCACCATACCCAGTTTGAACAAACACTTCACTAAAGAAGATATATGGGTGGCAAATGAGCACGTATTCAATACCAAGAGTCATAAGAAAAATGCATGCTAAAACCTCAGTGATGCAGCCATAAAACAGAATGAAATTACATCCTTTGTAGAAACATGGATGCAGTTGAAGGCCATTATCCAAAGCAAATTAACACAGGAGCAGAAAACAAAATGCCATGTGTTCCTACTTGTAAGGAAGAGCTAAACACTGATACATGTGAACACAAAGAAAAGAAAAATGGGCTGTGCACAGTGGTTCATACCTGTAATCCCAGCACTTTGGGAGTTTGAGGTGGGTGGATCATGAGGTCAGGGGTTCGAGACCAGCCTGACCATCATAGTGAAACCCTGTCTTTACTAAGAATACAAAAATTAGCCAGGCATGGTGGCGTACACCTGTAATCCCAGCTACTCAGGAGGCTGAGGCAGGACAATTGCATGAACCTGGGAGGCAGAGTTTGCAATGAGCTGAGATCTTGCCATTGCACTCCAGCCTGGGAGACACAGAGGAGACTCTTGTCTCAAAAAGAAAAAAAGGGGGGGAAAGAAGGGAACGATGCATACTGGCACTACTAGAAGTGGGGAGGGAGGGAGAAGGGCAAAGGCCAAAACACCCTATTGTGTACTGTCCTCCCTGCCTGGTGTATCAGTCTGTTCTCACACTGCTAATAAAAACGTACCAGAGACTGAATAATTTATAAGGGAAAGCAGTGTAATTGGCTCACAGTTCCACCTGGCTGGGGAGGCCTCACAAGCATGGCAGAAAGTGAATGGGGAGCACAGTCATGTCTTACATGGCAGCAGGCAAGAGGGCTGTGCAGGGGAACTCGCATGCATAAAACCATCAGATCAGATCTCATGAGACTTACTTGCTACCGCAAGAACAGTATGGGGCAAACCACCCCATGGTTCAATTATCTCCACCTGGCCTCACCCTTGACATATGGGGATTATTATAATTCAGGGTGAGATTTGGGTGGGGACACAGCCAAACCATATCACTGGGTGACAGGATAAATCATGCCTCAAACCTTAACAACATGCAAGACACCCGTGTAACAAATCTGCACATGTACCCTGAGTGTGAAGTTGAAATTATTTTTAACAAAAGCCCCGCAATATGTGCAAAGCACAGTAAACCAACATAGATATGCCTATACTTTAAAAGGGTGACTTTTATCATACGTGAATTACATCTCAATAAACCTGTCATGAGAAACCCATAGTGAGCTGTCAATTAGAAAACACACTGTGAGTGAGGAGTGCATGCCTATTGGAATGGCTTAAAACACACGGTGCCAGTGCTGAGCAGGGTTAGCGCCCTCGGACGCTGCTGGCGGGGACCCAAAACAGTGCTGCCTGCTTGGAAACCACTTAGGCAGTTTTTTCCAAAGTTAAACACACATTCCCCAAAAGCTCCTAGGTATATTTATAATGAAATGAATACAAGTCTACACAAAATCATACCTGGATGGTTTACTTTTGTTTTATTTATTTATTACTTTTAGAAACAGGGTTTTGCTCTGTCACCCAGGCTGGAGGGCACTGGTACCACCATAGCTCACTGTAGCTTCAAACTCTTGGCCTTCAGTGATCCTCCTGCCTCAGCCTCCCATGTAGCTAGCTAGGGCCACAGGTGCGAAGAACTATGCCCTGATAATTTTATTTTTGTAGATAATTTTATTTTTGGGGTCCTGCTATGTTGGTCAGGCTGCTCTTAGAACTCCTGGCTTGAAGCTATTGTCCCACTTCAGCCTCTGAAAGTGTTGGGATTCCAGGCATGAGCCAGTATGCCCAGCTGCCTACGTCATTGTTTATAATGGCCTTTAATCACCCCTAACTGGAAATGACCCAAATGCCTTTCAGCCGGCATTGAAACAAACTTTGGTTTATCCATACAATGGAATACTAGCCAGCAACGAGAAATAATGAGGTATTGATACATGCAAACCCATGAATCTCAAGTGCATTTTGCTGAATAATAGAAGCCAGATCCCCCTCTCACCCTGAAGAAAGGAGTGCATACCATACGCTTCCATTTTTATGACGTCAGAGAAAAAAACTCTGAACAGAAACCAGAGATGTGCTGGGGAGCTAAGGGAGGCAAGGGGTCAGCTGCAGAGGCTCCGGGCTATAGCAGCTGCAGAGGCCTGCCCCATATCCTTATGTCAGTGTTGGCTAACTGCCTGTGTGCATGTGCCAAAATTCTCAGACTACACAACAAAAGCTGAATTTTACTATATGTGAACTATACCTGAATTTCAACAATAAGGAAGGCAAGAATACATTCCTTCAGGAATGTCAAAGATTAATGCCATCATCAAATATTTGACATATGCTTGGGCTCTGATTCCTAACCCACCTTAATCAATTCTAGCCAGACTGAACCAAAGACAGATGAATCTTAGAAAATGACAGTGGATTATTTTGAATTGATAGTCTGTTGACCCAAATGTACCTAATGTTCCAGACACAGCCTCTTTCTTCAAGAATAGAAACACATCACAGTAAGCAGCTATTGATCCTGCCGATTTCTTTTTTCTTTTCTTTTACTTTTGGGACAGGGTCTTGCTCTGTCACCCAGGCTGGAGTGCAGTGGTGCAGTAACAGCTGACCGAAGCCTTGCTCCTCCCTGGCTCAAGGGATCCTCCCACCTCAGCCTCTCGCATAGCTGGGACCGCAGGCACAGGCTACCATGCCTGGCTAATTTTCTTGTTTTCTTTTTTCGTAGAGATAGGGTCTTACTGTGTTGTTCAGGCTGCCCTTGAATTCCTGGGCTCCAGCAATCCTTCTCCTTCAGCCTCCCCAAGTGCTGGGATTACAGGGTGAGCCAGCTTCCAGCCTTCTTTTTCCTAGCACGCATTAAAAACGACCTCCAGAAGCCATTTACTGACACCCAGCAGGAGCACTGCTGTGTCTTCACTTGCATCTCAGGGCCATGGCAGCTGTCCAGCTTGGCCATAATCTAATCTCAGGGCTCTTCCTTGTTTTGAAAGACACCAAACTGGTCCTCTATATTGATGACCTCAATGAGTGGGTCTTTTGAGCAGAAAATAGCAAATGCATTAAACCAACTGGTAATATTCATGCATGCCAGAGTAAGTGAAATAAACTCCATGAAAATTCCAGAGACCAGTGATACTGATGAACTTTGTAAGGGTCTGGGGTATCCTACAAAAGGTGAAGGAATGATTGCCACATCTTGTCCCTACTAACACCAAGAAGAGGCAAGAAGCCCAGCAGGCTTCTCCAAATGCCAGGAACAAAATAAACCACATTTGGGCATGAAGTCTCACACTTTTACAGGGAAACCAGCAAGGCTGCCAGATGACACCCCCTGCAAGTGAACGCCTGCAACATTCGGACAGCTTTATTCAGGGAGCCAGGAGGATGCTGGGGAGGTTGCCTTCTCCATGGGAATAATGGAGAGAGGAGCACCTAGCGATTCACCTCTCCTGGAAAGAGACAAGAGCTGCAGGGATATGGACTGATGTGGATCCCGGGAACTGGAAAGGAATAAGACTGGGACTTCGAGGACAGGGAGGTCTAAGGTAGAGGCAGGCAGATGGCTCTTCCAGAACGGAACGGGTATGGTAAAGAGATATGTGTGTCCCATGTGAAAGGTCTCCAAGGCCAAGCCAACCATTGTAGGCAGGTGCCCAATGGTGAGGTGGACACGGCGATCCATGTGGTGGATGTCAGCCTCTCTCTTGAACCCCTGGGTCCTTATTCAGTGGATTCACACACAAAAAAGGCCTGTGGTAGCCGGGATGGTGGTTATGCACCAGCTCAGTGATGCAAGCCCTCCTTCCCCAGGGCCCATCTGGCTGCAGCCCCTGTGGAGGGGGCCACATGTCAACACTGAAGGCTCATGCCCAGCCGCTGTGGGGCACTATGCCCTAGGACTGGGGTGGCCACGAGGGAATGGACACTGATCTGCCCTCACTAGAAAGACATCTTTGCGGATATTGATTTGCCATTCCTGGCTATTTCTACCAAAACATCATCCCTGGACTTGGGTAATTTTCAGCAAATTCACGAAGGCCTGATTTTTAGTAAATTCATTGGGAAAATGAGTGCATGTCCTGCAAGGAACTGGTCTGATCATGGATTCCATCCCCCGAGAGCACCTAAAGGGATATAATGGCGAAATGGCTCTGTGAAAACCCAGTTACTGAAGGCGGGCCATCCAGGAGGCTGGAGAGAAGTCCTAGAGGGTTTGTTACGACTCAGAGTCGATACATGACCAGTCAGGCTTGGTGTCGTGTGCCTTAGCCCCAGCTATCTGGGAGGCTGAGAGAATCTCTTGAGCCCAGGAGTTTGAGTCCAGTCTGGAGAACATAGTGAGACTCTGTCTAAAAACAAAACAAACAGCAGGAAAAAAAGTGCCATTTTAGTAAAATAAAAACTGAATACTGAAATAAAAACATTTTCCTGGGCACAAGGAACCCAAAGTAAAAAAAGAAAAGAAAAAAAAAAAAAAATATATATATATATATATATATATGGCCAGGAGGTAGTGCTGTTTTTCCTGCAGCCAGAAAGTGTGGGTCTGGGAACCAAGGAGCGGGGTAAGACTGGCCCCTCTCACTCACTCTCCCCGTCGCGATCCACTCACAGGATTTCACTTCCATCCCGGCCACTTTTGACCCTTCTCGATCAAGCTCTTAGTTCCCTGTCACGGAAGGAAGACACACCCTTCCTGGACTGGAGGACACACTTGCATGTGTCACCACATTGGAGGATGCTCGTCCCTGGCCGCTTTGGGCTCCTCGTGCCAATGAACCCATGGGAAAGAAGAGCGTTCTGGTTATGACCCTGTTGACAGATCCTGACTATCATGGGGCATTAAGACGACCACTTCACACAGGGAGCCGGGGCGTGTGTCTATCTGGCAGAAAGTTCTCTGTGGCAAGATTTGCACTCCCCGCAGTCTGGCCTCCTGGGACTTGTGCAAAATGGGAACACTTTCCACGCATATGATGGATCTAGCCTCACTTTGGCATCTGAACCCAGCACGAATCATCTGAGAAGGGGAATTCTCCGGCCCATGTCACTCCCAAACATGAGCATCAAAATTGTACACAAATTACTTGCCAATCAATGTATACAAAAATGTCAAACACAAATTTTCAGGTTTATCCCTGAATTCCTGGTCAGTTTAATAGGATGAACTTCAGCGAGTGAAAAAATAATCATTAGTATTCAACATTCATCATAACAGCCGCAGATTATGAGCGGGAAGAGTCTCCCGCGCGTGCGAAAGGGTGTCATCTCCCTTAGGTTGTGCTTGCTATTGCAGAACACCTCAGACCGGGCCATTGACAGAGGACAGTAACATATTCCTCTCCTCACAGCTCTGGAAGCTGCCAGCCCACGATTAAGGTGCCGCAATTTGGTGTCTGGAGAGGGCTGCATCCTCCAGAGACGAGGAATGCTGTGTCCTCACGGGGCAGGAGGCGTAAGGCCAAGGGGGCCAATCGCTGAGTGCAGCCTGGTTTTCAAGTGTTTTAATCCCTTCCAGGAGGGAGTTCTCATGGCCTGATCTCCTCTTAAAGGTCTGCCTCTTGGTAACATCACATTGATAACAGCTGGATTTTGGAGGGAACACATTCAAACCAGGGAGATACCGAGCAAGAGTCTGCAGTAAAATCGTGCATATCTGTGAAGAAAGTGGAGAGTACCCTATTTACAGGGAGGTGAAATATCCATTGTCTCCAGTTCTGTTCAACAGTATATAAGAGATTATAGCCAAGTATAAAAGGCAAAAATAAAAAGAAATAGAATGCATCAGATTTGAAAGAAAGAAAATTGTTTCATTTACAAATGATATGATTATTACATGGAATACTTTGAAAAGTGTTCTCCGCCATCCAAAAAACTAGGAGTAACTGAATGGCATCAATAAAATGTCTAAGGTTACTGAATAGAAAATTACATAAGAAAGGTCAATTTTATTTGTATATTCCAGTAACAAAGATTTAAGTGTAATCAAAAGGTATAGACAGCTACATTGTGATAAAAAAAAAAATACTTAGGACAGCCAGTCACCATGGCTCACGCCTGTAATCCCAGCACTTTGGGAGGCCAAGCTGGACAGATCATTTAAGGTCAGGAGTTTGAGACCAGCCTGGACAACATGGTGAAACCCTGTCTCTACTAAAAATACAAAAATTAGCTGGGCGTGTGGCCTGTAATCCCAGCTACTCGAGAGGCTGAGGCAGGAGAATCCTTTGAATCCTGAAGATGGAGGTTGCAATGAGCTGAGATCGCGCCATTGCCCTCCAGTCTGGATGACAGAGTGAGACTTTGTCTGAAAAAGAAAAGAAAACCAAACAAACAAAGAAAAAAATACTTAGGACAAAATGTAAGTAAGAGATGTGTAAGAATGTTCTGGAGAATAACCTATAAAATGAGTTGACATTAAAGAAGGCTTAAATGGAGAAATACCCTGCCATAAAAGTGTCATTTTCCCCAAATTGACCCACATATTCAAAGTAATTCCTCTAAGAATCCCAGTTGGCAAATTGATTCCAAAGTCTGGTGGAAAAGGAAAGGGTGGAAAGCAGCCAGGACACGCCGGAGGGAGGGCAGGGCGTGGCGCTCGCCCCCACAGCTGTCAGGTCGGAGTGCGAGGCTGTGGCGGTTGACACAGCAGCACTGGTGTGGGTGCAGCCCCCAGGCCGGCGGGACTGGTGGGGTCTCAGCTCGCGCTCACAGTGGGCCCCTGAGGTATGGCTTAGCCAGCGCTCCAGGCCAGAGTGGGAGGTAGCCTATTCAGCAGATGGTGCTGGCCTTGGTTGTCCATGTGGAAAAAATCAAAACGCAACCCCTACTTCATTCCACAACACAAACATAAAATTTCTGAGGGGTTTAGAGCACACTTGAGAAAGGCAGACCCAGCATTCAATAAGGGAGTCCTCAGAGGATCCAGAATTGAAAACAGCCAGAGAAAGGCTTTTTTGAGATGACTCAAAAAATTGAAACATGGACTGTATATTAGATACTATCATTGAATTAAAGTTAGTTTTCTTGTGTATCATAATGACATTGTGGTTCTGAAGGAGAATATCCTCATTCATAGGAAATGCATTCCTGAAATATGGGTGAAATGTAACGATGTTGACAAAGAATTTCAAGTGGTTCAAGGAGAAGAAAATCACTGGAGAGAGAGAAGGCAAACGCGGTAACACGTTACTGACCTGAGAAACTCGGTGAAAGGCAGATGGTGTTCATTGTGCAATTCTTTTTTTTTTTTATTGTGCAATTCTTTCAACTTTTCTCTAGTTTTGAAATTTTTTCAAAATAAAAATATGAAAGTTGGAATGGATTTGAAAAGAATTGTGATACAACCACACAATGGAGTACTGCAAAGCAGTGAAATGTGAATACGACACAGTTCTACCAGCAGAATGTGTAAATCTCAGGCAGAAGATGAGCAAAACAACCACATCGCTGAAAAAATATGATGCAGTTCCAGTTATATATAGGGTAAACTTAGGAAAAAATAAACAATATACTGGTTAGCATTTCAGATATATTAGTAAAGCTCAAATAAAAAGGAAGAGAATAACAAACCAACAGTTCGGGGTAGGGTTACCCCTGGTGAGGTCAGGGAGGCAGGGATGGGGTCAGGGAGGGACACATGGGGAGCTCCATGCATTGGCGCCTGGCTGCTCTTTGCCTGCGCAGTGACTGTTGGCACCTCTGTATCGTAATTCTTTATGACTTAAATATATGCACTTTGGGAGGCCAAGGCAGGAAGATTACTTGAGCCCAGGAGTTCGAGGCCAGCCTGGGCACATAGTAAGAACCTTGTCCCTACCAAAAAATGTTTTAAAAATTAGCTGGGTTTGGTGGCTCACACCTGTAGTCTCAGCTCCTTGGAAGGCTGGGGTGAGAGGATCTCTTGAGCCCAGGAACCCAGGAGTTTAAGCCTGCACTGAGCTATGATCACACCACCTCACTTCAGCCTGGGTGACAGCGTGAGAACTTGTCTCAAATAAAAGTTCAAAATCATGAAGAAGTAAAGTCTCATTTGGACACACCTGAGCTTGTGGCTATAAAACACCTGCAAGTGATACATCGTATAGCTGCAAGTCTGCAAACCGCTCCCGCATTCACTCCCAAAACCCAAGTCCATGCATTTAGACGGTATTACCTAGACTTCATTTATAAAGATAGATGTTTAATTGTAAAACACGTCATGAGTGCTTTAACAACTAAACATCTCTAATATCCATTAGTGAGATTGAAACTTACAGCATGCTTAACTTCTTAATAAAATGTCTGTATTTAAAAACAATAAAATAGAATTTTTTTTTTTTGCCTTAAAGTCATAACCCCTTTCTCAGATTTTCTTTGTAGTCCTCATCCCATGGTCAACCCAGGAGACAGTGATTGGGGTCAACCACTGGGTGTGTTTTCTCGGGGAGAAGAAACGCTCCTCTCAGCCCTGAAACAAATGCAGGGCCGAGTGGGCAGGGCCATTGCTTGGCTCATCGTACCACACGCCAACAATGAGAAGGTGTTTCTCCTCTCTCTTCTCTTTTTCCAGAAGTGCTGGCTCTAGATGGAATGGGCTCACACTTGGAAGGAGTCGGAAGTAGTTGTGCCTTGGCTTAAGAAAGTCAATAAAACGTGATTCTTTGCAGAACGTAGGGATGTTTCTAAAATGCCAGTGATAAATGGGTTTTATCACTTGATTTAATCATTCCATTTAGTTAATCTAGTGTGCTTGTTTTTTACTACATCATCAACACATGTGTGTAAAAATCAGGTTCAAGAAAGCCATGCCAGGGTCGGGTGCAGTGGCTTACGCCTGTTATCCCAGCACTTTGGGAGGCCAAGACAGGTGGATCATTTGAGGTCAGGAGTTTGAGACAAGCCTGGCCAACATGGTGAAACCCCTTCTCTACTAAAAATACAAAAAAATTAGCCAGGCATGGTGGCATATGCCTGTAGTCCCAGCTACTTGGGAGGCTGAGGCAGTAGAATCACTTGAACCCTGGAGACGGAAGTTGCAGCAAGCCAAGATCATGCCACTGCACTGTAGCCTGGGTGACAGAGCAAGATTCTGACAAAAAAAAAAAAAAAAAAGAATGCCATGCTGGCATTCTGGCATTTTGTAAGTATGACTTTTAAAGAAGGTTCTAGAGCTGCTTCAAGATGGCTGACTGGAGGCACCTGGCACTTGCCTCCTCCACAAATAACCAAATGAGCGAGTAGATAATCACACTTAGAATAGATCTCCCAAGACAGAACATTGAGATTCAACAGAGAAGGGACAGGAAGCACCAAAGGCAAAGGAGGAGAGAGACCGAGGCAGCCTGCTCTGCTGAGACTCCCCAGGCAGGGAAAGGGTAAGTGACAGGCCCCAGCAGTCCACATTCCGCCCGTGGACACCTGCAACCTAGCCATGGGAGACGCCCTCAGCCCTTTCGGGCCATGAGACTGACGTAGGGAGCTGCCTGGAAACCACGTGAGAGCCCCTGCTCCAGAGACGGAGGTCATGCTGGGCCCTTCGCCCCCCCACCTTCACAGCAGCTAGAGCCCGGTGCCGTTTCAAGAGGCTCAGCCCCCACCAGACTGCATCCTGCCTGGGGGCCAGCAGCCCCTGCATCTCTACATTCCTGGGGCCCTGCTGATAGCCTCCATCTGTGGCCACCACTGCCGCTGCCTGCTGCAACCAGCGTCAAAGGGCAAGCCCTGGTGACCGACTCCACCACCCCCAGTAGTGGGGCTGCTATGCATTTACAAGCACCAGGAGGACAGACTCCCCACTCACAGCCTCCACCTGGGGCTGAAGCCTGCATCCCCAACTACCTACCAAGGGCTGCTGCCACTGAAAGCAACCTGGCCCTCCCCAGCAGCAAGACTGCAATGGAGCTGCTCATGCTCCCATACCAGTATCCTGCAGGGACTGGATGGGGGAAACACTGCCCCTGCCTACCACAGCCAGTGCCCACATCACTGCTGGGGGACCTGAGGACAGTCACGCTGGGCCCAGCTCCACTCTCCCCTAGTGCAGGGGCCTGGGGATCATTCTGCTTCATTCACCATTATTGGCACAAGAGCACTCCTCCCAGGGCCTGAGGATGGACCCACCCAACCTGCCACTACCACCACCACGCTACCACCCCTTCTTGCGTGCACCACATGAAAGCCTGTCTGCCTCAGCCACTGCCAACGGCAGCACAGACCACTACTGGGGAGTCAGAGGATTGTTCCACCACTGCTATTGCCGTCACCAACACCACACTCACTGCCAAGAGGTCTAAGGACCTGCCCACCTGCCCAGTCTACCTCTGCCACTGCTGGTACCCAAGGAAGTCACCTGGAGACTACCAAGAATCAACCCACCTGGACCTGCACAACCTAAGCTCAAGGACAGACCACTAACACCACTGGGTCCCAAGGACCGGCCCACCTGGCACCTTCATCCCCAACAAAACTTAATCATAGCATCCACTAACAACCACACCCTAAGCCACTGAGGAAACCACAGACACCAATGACACTGTTTACAGCTGAAGAAACCATGCAGAGTCTTCACTACTGCACACACCCAGAATCAAAACCAAACTTTCCTTCCCAACCTGCTCAAAAAACCATAGATACAGCTTCAGGAAAAAGTCCATCTCTACAAAAGCAAATTCAAAAAATTGGAAGAAGTGACTATTACATCAGATGTGCAGATGTCAACATAAGGACATAAGAAACATAAAAAAGCAAGGAAATATGACACCTTCAAAGGAACACAATAATTCTCCAGCAACACATTTCAATAAAAAGAAATGTATGAAATCCTGGAAAAAGAATTCAAAATAATGATATTAAAGAAGCTCAGTGAGCTATAAAAGAACATACATAAACAATACAAAGAAATCAGAAAAATAATTCAGGATATTAATGAAAAATTTATCAAAAAAATATACATTATTTAAACAACAACAAAAAAAAAAAACAGAAATTCTGGGCCAGGCCTGATGACTCACACCTGTAATTCCATTGCTTTATGAGGACAAGGCAGGAGGATGGCTTGAGGCTAGGAGTTCAAGACCAGCCTGGGCAACATGCCAAGATCTTGTCTCTGCATAAAATAAAAAAATTAGCCAGTCATGATGACATATGCCCGTAGCCCTAGCTACTCAGGAAGGTGAGGCAAGAGGGTTGCTTGAGCCCAGGAGTACAGTCAGGTTTAGCCATGATCACACCACTGCACTCCATCCTGGACAACAGGGTGAAACCCTGTCTCTAAACAAACAAACAACAAAAACACACAAAAATAAAACTGGAACTGAAGACTTTATTGAATAAAATATAAAATGCATTTGAAAGCATCAACACAAACTAGATCAAGTAGAATTTCAGAATTTGAAGACGGATTTTTTGAAATAACCCAGTCATACAAAAAGAAAAAAAAAAGAATGAATAAAGCCCATATAACGTATGGGACACTATAAAGTAACCAAATATTTGAATTTTCAGTGTCCCAGAAGGCAAAGAGGAAGTGAAATGGAAAGATAATCCATTTAACAAAATAATAGCTAATAAATTCCCAAGTCTAGTCAGAGATTTAGACATCCAGATACAGGAAACTCAGAGATCTCCAAACAGGTACAATTCAAAAAGTTCTGCTGCACAGCACATTATGGTCAGGGTAAAAGTCAAGGACAAAGAGAGAAATCTGAAAACAGCAGAAATGTCTAGTCACTTGTAAGTGAATCCCCATCAGACTAACAGCAGCAATCTTATAGGCCAGGAGAGAATGGGATGATATATTCAAAGTGCCGAAAGGAAAAAAAACAAACCTGGCAACCAAGGATACTAGACCCAGAAAACTTTTCTTTCATAAATGGAGGAGAAATAAAGTCTTTCTCTGACAAGCAAACATTGAGAAAATTCATTATCACTAGAGCAGCCATAAAAAATAAAATTCTTAAGGAAGTCCTAAACCTGGAAGTGAAAGGACAATATCTACCATCATGAAAACACACAAAAGTATAAAACCCACTGGTAGAGCAAATACATGAGGAAGAGAAAGGATTCAAATGTTACAGAAAACCAGCAAACAAAAATAGCAAACAATGAAAGAGAAAGAAAGGAACAAAAGATATACACAACTGCCAGAAATCAATTATAAAATGACAGAAATAACCTCCCAGATATCAAAAATAACCTTGAATGTAAGCAAATTAACCTTTTCAAATAAAAGACATAGATTGGCTGAATAGCTTTAAAAAAAAATGACCCAATCACATGCTGCCTGCAAGAAACTCATCTCACCTGTAAAGATACATATGGACTGAAAATAAAGGGATGGAAATACATTTCATGCAAACAGAGACTAAATATGAGAAGGAGTAGCCATACTTAAATCAGATAAAACAAACTGTAAGTCAAAAACAATTAAAAGAGACAAAAATGTTCCCACAGTGGCCACAAGTGCAAGCGAACTTGCACAACTTCTAGATTCTTAAACTGCAGAAATAAGGAGGTGATTACTTGTTTCTAGTAAGGACCTGTCACTGCAGAAATTTACAAAGGAAGTTCTTTAAATATGTGCTTTCCATTACATTATGATTGTATACATTGCAAAGATTTCATGGTAAATCTCTTGAACAAAATGTGGTTGGGACACCTAAATACAATTAGATTTATTTTTAATATAATCATCAAGCTGTCAAATAATCCTTTTATTTGCCAAAGTCCTAGAAATTTAGACCAAAATAAGCTCCCATGTGCGCTTCAATCACAATTTCCTTCTTCCTTGCTCAGAAGTAATCAGAATCCTGACTTGATAATTGATTGAAATAAACAAATACAACTATGTGCAACAAAGTGGATAAACTTTATAAACACGTTGGCCAAAATAAGTAAGACATAGTAAGTGCAATATGATTACATTTATATAAAATTAAGCAAGTTTCTTTAAGCAAAATTAAACTATATTGTTTAGGAATGCATACATAGTAAGTTCTAAATATTCTTAAATTTTCATTATGATTATTAATTCAACTTACAAGCTGTTTATTTTGTTTTAGTTTCAAAATATATCTCTTTTTTTAAAGTTCTAACTTAATTGAATTGTGGACAGAGAATGTGGCCTGTATGATATCAGTCACTGAAATTTGCTGAGACTTCCTTTACAGCCCAGTGGAGAATTGTTCTTTAAAATGTTCCACTTGTGCTTGGGAAGTACAACCCTCTGCAAATCTCTAGAGTTCGCTTTGCTTCAAAATCTGGTTGCACATCTCTCTGGGTCCCTGGCCTTCATTTCCTGATGCTCATTATCTTGAAAATGTTTCACATGTTTTGGTTTTTAGTTCCGGGGTTTTTTCCTCATGGGGTGGTTAATCTTGCTCTTCTTGTTAGTTCATCTCAGTCAGAAGCTGAAGTCTCCTATTAGCCTTTCATTTTTGAAAGATTATTTTTGATGATATAGAATTCTAGCTTTATAGTCTTTTTGTTTTAAATGCTTTAAAATGTCGTCGTGTTATCTTCTGCCTGATAGTTTCTGATTCGAAGTTTGCGATTTGATCTTTGTTCCTCTGTTTGCAGTGTCTGTTTTCCCCGTTTCTGGCAGCAGTTGGACTGTGCGTGGTTTAGGCAGCACTCATTAATGTTGTGGTTATTAGTACTATTAGCAGTGGTAGTGGTCCTCCTGGGTGTTCTCTGGATTGTGGTTTGGTGTCTTCTGGAATTTTAAATATTCTTGGACATGAACTTTTCAAACATTTCTTCTGCTGATTTTCGTTTCTTCTGGGATTCCAGTTACATGTCTGTTAGCATGCCTGATAATTTCCCAAAACTCTTGCATGCTCTGGGATTTTTTGTGCTTTAAAATTCCTGATTCTGTTTGTGCCTTGCTTTTGGTCACTCCCATGGCCCTATCTCCGTGTTTGCTGATTCTTTCTTTGCCTCTGCAGAACTCCCTGTCTCTGCTATCATGCTTTTCAACTCTTGCCTTTCCACCTCATCCTTCTTCATAGTCTCCATCACCTCTGGACAAAAGAGTGGGGTGTGGGGGCATCCCAGAGGCCAGAGGAGCCATCTTTTTGCCCCGGATCTTGCTGCACCTCTCATTTCTAGGTGGAAAGCCTGTGAAAAACTCAGCCATGCTGGCATCACTGGCCCCGACTCCTTTTGAAATAACTCTGAAAGCCACTTGAGAATGTACACATGCCAGGGCAAACGAAAGGTCCCAACGACACAAGGAGACTTCTTCACCACTGTGGAAGATACTGTAGCAGCGCCTGCAAAAGTTAAACCTAGAATTACCACAGGATTCAGCAATTCCACTTTGGGGTAAATGCCCAAGAAAACTGAAAGCAGACTCAAAAAGATCAGTACACCCATGTTCCTAGGAGCATTGTTCAAAATAGCCAAGAAGTGGAAGCCACTCATGTCCCCCAACAGAGGACTAAATAAACAAAATGTGGTCCCTTTATATGATAAGGTGCTATCCATCCTCAACAAGGGGAGATGCTCTGACAGGCACCAAAACATAGATGAACCTTTAGGATATTATGCTAAGTGAAATATGCCAGCCACAAAAGGACAAATACTGTATGACTCCAGTCATATGAGGTCCATAGAGGACTCAAAGTCACAGAGACACTCAAAGTCACAGAGACAGAAAGTAGAAATGGGGGTGCCAGGGGCTGGGGAGAAGGGGAATGGGGAGTCAGTGTTGAATGAGGACAGGGTTTTAGTCTGGGAAGAAGAAAACGTTCTGGAGAAGGAAGACAGTATAGTGATGGTTGCACGACAAACAATGTAGACACACTTAGTACCACTAAACTGTGCACCTAAGAATGGTTAAGTGGTAAATTTCAGATCATGGATATTTTACCACAACAAAATAAAAAGAATTCTTCATTACAACCAACTTTAAAGCAACAGGAACAATTCATTTCTTATTTTGGTTCCAAAATGAATGCCCTAATCACTCATTTAGGTAGCACCTGCTAGACCCTGGCTCTGCCCAGTCAGATCTCTGTGGGCCTGCAGCTCCATCCATGGCCAACCCACCACCCCCGCATTCGCGGTGGGAATCCTGCAAACATGGCTGTCTACAAGATCAATGGAGAACACTTAAGGAGAAACACTTGGCTGTAAATCTCTGGGTAAATGCCCAAGAAAACTGGAGTAAATCTCCAGTTTAATGTTAATTGGCTTGTTTATCACATGGGGCAGAGGTCAGGAGCAGCCCATGATGAGAGGTGGGGTGTCTCTCAGAAGACCTGGGGGGAAATTCACCTCTATTCAGAGAACATCTGGAATTCTCAGAGAATGATGGCATGCATAAGAGAAACATGACCCCTGAAGTCCAGGAAGGACATTCTTTATCTGTATTAAAGAAGAATGAATTTAAGTATTCTGCTGATTCTAGAAGTTTCTATAACTCTCCAGTGTTCATGAGCTGAACCTGAATAGAAAAGACAGCCTTGACACCTGCGTCGAGTCCTGCTTACTTAGACACTGTCTACCTTGCACTCTCCCCTCGCACAGCTGCGTCACCTTCGGACTTCAGTTGAAGACAGAATTGAAACGTTGGCGCCCATACTACACAGGCCACCTCTGAGAGGGTGGGACGTGACAGGGACACTGGGTGCAGCCTCCTGTCGAGTCCTGAGAAAATGAGGACTTGGTTCTGATGTGTGAAGTTAGACTGTCTTTGTCATCCCAACATTGACACTCAATTAGAACTTGGGGATAAATCACTGCAGCAATTTATACTTACTATGAGCTTACTCTGTGCAGAAATAAAGCAAAAGAATTTTGTCCACAACACCTTCCATGCATCAAGAATAGACCTCCCTCATTTGAGCAGCGCCTTAAGATATCTATGAGAATCCTGCGTGGTAAATACATATTCTGGGTGCTTATAATTTACATAATTCTTACATCTTAATTACTCCTTTGCTAGTATCTGGCTAAGATTATACTCTTTGGAAAACTCTGGAAAAGCTATACATCAAGTACTATAATAATTTCATGCAATAAAAATACATTTATGGTAGCAAATGTGAGCAACGGAGCTCTCACATGCAGCCCGTGGGAGTGTAAATTCGTACAACCGTTTTGGAAACCTGTTTGGCAGTGTCTTCTGTAGTGTGTGCACACTCTGTGGCCAGCAATTCTCCTGAGATGTGCCAATCAGAAATGCATACGTGTGTGCCCACAGATGCACAGGAAGCTTCCTAACAGCATCGCTCCTCACTGCCCCACGCCGGAGGCAGCCCCGGTGCTTGGGAGCGGCCGTTTGAGATGCACCGCCTGGGGTGCGCATGCAGGGGAGTGTGGCATTGCAGGGCACCACACACTACTCCCCCGTCCTATGGCTGCACTCAGAATAGGGAAAGTCTTACGAGCAAACACTGAGCAAAAGAATCCAGATACGTTATATAATTCATTTATATAAAGCTTAGAACAGGCAAGCTTCATCTCCACTGGAACAAGTCGGAAGGCGGTGACTCAGAGGTGGGATAAGGGCTGGGAAGTGTGTGAGGGGGTCCCTTGGTGGGATTTTATGTCCTGACCGGGGGCCTGAATCCATGGACGTGTAAGCCTTTGTAAAAAAAAAAAAATGTATCCAGCTGAACGTTTAGGATTTGTGAGCTTTTCTATTTATATGCTATACTTCCATTTAAAAGTTGGCCTAAAAATACATCTATATCCTTTAAAGTTTATTTGTAGACATTTAGGTCAACTAGTTTTGAAACTGAACACTTTGTAACTGAAAGCACTGAGAGCGATAAAAGTCCTGTGAGATTCAAGAAGTTAGGTAAATCTTCGTTTTCAGAATTGAGTTGAAACGAGCTCTTAGGATTTGCTGTCGTCAATGGGCAGAATATTGATAAGGCTGTTAATCAACGCCCCCTATTGGTCATCAGCAGTAAGTGCAGTGTGGAACCAATCAATGAAACTGCACAAGTGATTGCTGGCTTAACACCTTTTTGCTCATAGGAGTGAGAAACTGGTGTTAAAATTTATTAGAAAATATAAAAAAGAGGTTGGAGCTTAATAATTTCGCCCAGTGCATGATACGGAGCCGTCATAACTGCAGGTTTGTTTCGGGACATTCCGGGTACCTCCTCGCACATGGAACTGTCTGGGTTCTCATGGGGTCAGAGTCCTCGCGTTCCCCGCGCTGGAGCAGAGGTCGCGGGCCTCGCGTGGGCAGCAGCGCGGTCATGACCCGCGGCTACGTCTCTGGGGCTGAGCACAGAGCAGCTGCCCGGGCCCGCGTGGGTTGGGTTGGCAGAGCGGCATGGAGCCGGGCACCTGCGCCGTGAACCTGGGTCCCCCGCACCGCGCGTTTTTCACGACCCTGCCAGGCTCCGTGCTGCGTTCCCAGGGTCGGGGCTCCGGGTTTTCCTGCACGGACTCCGGCCTCAGCAGCGTTGGGGGTCGTGATCAGCCGGGCGCCTCCTAACCTGGGTCAGCCTGTGAACCCCGATCCCGATCTCACCCAGCCGCAGAGGGGCTCCGCAGCGGCAGCTTTCACCCAAGGGGACCAAGGCGGAGTCCTTCGTGTGGGGGTGAAGGGCGCTCTGGTTTAAAAGCACGGTTTGCTTTTTTCCTCTGTCCCTGACTTATTTTTCTTTTTCTTTTTTTTTTTTTTTTTTTTTTGATGGACTCTAGCTCCGTCACCCGGCATGGAGTGCAGTGGTGCGATGATCTCAGCTCACCGCGACCTCCGCCTCCTGGGTTCAAGCTATTCCCCTGCCTCAGCCTCCCAACTAGCTAGGATTACAGGTGGACGCCACCATGCCCGGCTAATTTGTGTACAGCTAGTTGCCGACTTACGACCACGATTGGTTCCGACAGACCGGTGGTAACACGATTTGGTCAGAAGTTGAGTAGGCTATATGTACAGTACTGTGAAATGATGTTATAAAAATCTTTAAGTCATATTTTATCATAATTTTCTTTCATTATTGTTATATATAATTTTTTTGTTCACTTTATGCCATTTGTATCATCTCTACACCATTTTGTTTCTTATTTTTACATTCGTCAGGTTTAAGTAAAACACTGCATTACCAGTACAGCTGGTTTAATATTTGCAAAACATACAAAAATACAAAATACAGGTGTAAAAAATACCATAGGAAACATTTTTCCAATTGCAAAACATATCAAAATATATAAACAGGTACGAAATATTTTACTGGCCGCTGGTGCTTGGCTGCAGATCGTTGATGTCATCATCTGAGGCAGCAGTTGGGGTTACGGGAGTTGGTTTTTTCATAAACATGGTGAGCTTTGTCTGAATTGTATGTTTCTTTTTTTTCTTCATAAATTTCACGATACGGATGAAACACATCGTGCGCCATCCGTTCAATCCTTGCAAATTGTTCGATGTTTGGGTCCATTGCTTTGAAATGTATAAGAAGTTTATTGGGAGGGGTTTGGTGAAAAATATCCAAGACACAAAACATAAATTGCTGTACTGAGTCTGGGATAACAGTTGAAATGGTGCACGTGGAGATGGCAGTGTTGCTGGAAGCTGGTCCGCACTGTCGTATGCCCAGCTGGGCAACGTTTGCTCTGCCAGACGCGGAGCAGTCGTGGCTAGCGATTGTGGTCGTAAAGTCGAATGGTTGTAAGTTGCATAGGTCGTAAGTCGATCAATACTTGTATTTTTAGAGACACGGTTTCACCATGTTGGTCAGGCTAGTCTCGAACTCCTAACCTCGTGATCCGCCCTCCTTGGCCTCTCAAAGTGCTGGGATTACAGGTGTGAGTCACCGCACATGGCCTGTCCCTGCCTTCTTTACGGTACTGCAGGCAGATCTCCCACGAGGGCCGCTTGCCCACAGCCCGTGGAGGCGGTGCAGGGGGTTCTGGGGCCCCTCTGAGCTCCCGCAGGAAGCTCTGTCTCTGAACCCGCCGCCCCAGGGAGAGCAGCCTGCCTCCCCGTGCCTGCGAGGGCCCTTCTCCTTGGATACCACGTGCGCTTTCCCTGGAATAAAGAAGTCCCTCTCTCCAAGCTGGCCCCTGCTGCTGTGCTGGGACTGGCCTCGACTCCCCGGCGTTCTCCCCCGGAGCCTTCGGAAAGCTCTGCGCGGCACAGAGCCGGAAACACCGCACAGGGCTCGGTCCAGGAAAGGGGAGCACAGAAGCCAAGGCCACGCCAATGTCTGTGGCCCTGAACAACGCGTTCTACGTTTATTTACTCATTCTTATTTTTTATGTTTTTAATGTGTGGTGAAACACACATGACAATTCCTGTTTAACCATTTTTAGTCATTTAGGCGTACTTGGGTGTTTGCACAATCAACAGTACGTTCTCATCCTGCAAAACTGAATTGTCCCCCTTCAGTAGGCACCCAGTCCCCATTGCCCGCCGCAGCCCCTGGCATCCCCAGTCCGCTTTCCGTCTCTCTGAATTTGGTTAGTCCAGGGACCTCATGCCGTTAGCAGCAGAAAGCCCGCAGGGTCTGCTGCAACTGGGCCGAGGGGCATAAGGCAGGGAGAGGCCAAGGCGAGTTTTAGAGCAGGACTGAGCGTTTACTAAAAAGCTTTAGAGCAGGAACTAGGGGAAGTACACTTGGAAGACGGCGGAGTGGGCGACCCGAGAGGTCCAAGCGCGCTGCCCAGCCCTCCACCCTGGGTTGTGCACACTGGCCTGGCTCAGAGTTTGCGTTTCTCCTCCCTGGACTTTTCCTTGGGGTGGGCTGTCCGCATGCGCAGTGTCCGGCCCGCGCTCGGAAGGCGCCGCATGCGCAGTGTGGTTACTGAAGTCTGCGCATGCTCGCTTGAAGCACTTTGCCCTTACTGGTCGCGTGTTCCTGGAGGAAGTCCACGTGAACTCGCCCGTTTTCTGTTAGTGCACATGCCTGCGCCCCATCGCCGCACTCCTGAGAGCTTTCAGGAAACTGCTGATCACCAGCTTCAGGCGTTTCCCAACTATTGGGAGACGGCCTTTCGCTGGCGCTGCTGCAGCCAATTACTATTTTAGAGAAGCATTTGAACCACCGCCTGAACGTCACCTGATGCTCTCCAGACATTCCTGGCTGGGAAGCCGCTCCCCTGCCCTGCCCATGTCTGTCTAGCCACGACTCCAGCAGTGAGTGGAGTTCCACAGTACTTGTCTTTTTCTAACTAGCTAATTGTTTTATGTTAATTTTTAACAAAAAGGCCTGGACGGTGTTTTTGATAAACGATTTTCATGCAGCCTGTTTTATAAACTCCCTGGTTCTTTCTGTGATTGATATTTTTCTCTTTCTGTCTGCTTCAGTGCTTCATTCTACTCATTCTTCCTACGTCTTGCCTTCAGTCTATTTTGTTCTTCCTTTCCTGTTTTTTCCTCTTTCTTCCTGTTTTCCATGATGTAACTGGAAGGGAACGTTAGAATCCATGCGTAGCAGATCCCCCCTTGAGAACTAAGCGCTGCAGTAGGAAAACTATTCCGGCTGTTTTCCACCACTCCAGACTCACTGGAAAGGATCGGAGTGTTTTCTCCTTCTCAGCCAGGTGGCTGCCTTTGTGTTTCTGCCATGGGCCTACTCTTACACACGAGAAGTCCTCTTTCCTGCTTTGAGGAGACCATGCCAGGACTGCCACGTGGGCTGCCCTGAAGAAAACCACATGGGCTCACTGAGGCTGTCACGTGTTTTACTCTCTGAGAAGATGAGATGAGCCCTCCATGTTTCAAGGCTGAGAACAGGAGTCTGACCAGGTGCTGGGGCCTCCAGAACAGTGAAGGAAGGGGTCTGGGTCCCTGCTCAGCCCTGAAGGAAAGGAGCAGCTTCCAGAAGGCAGGAGAGATGTGGGTGCTGTGACAGACTATACCAGCTTGATTCTGCATGTGGTCAGAAAACCAGGAGCCTTGGCCACCCAGGGAGAATTGAAATCTCCCATCCCGTCTTGTTCTCTTTGCAGAGTGTAGATGAAAACAGTCAAGCTCTAGAAAATATTTGAAGAGGTTTATTCTGACCAAATGTGAGTGACCAATAGCACGTGACACAGCCCCAGGAGGTCATGAGAACAAGGTAGTTGGGCTACACCTTGGTTTTATACATTTTAGGGAGACTTAAGACATCAGTCTGTACGTGTAAGGTGTACATTGGTTTGGTCAGGAAAGGTGGGACGACTTGAAGCAGGGGCTTCCAGGTCACAGGTAGACTCAAAGAATTTCTGATTGGCAATTGGTTGAAAGAGTTTTTGTCTAAAGATCTGGAATTAGGCTGGGCACAGTGGCTCATGCCTGCAATCCCAGTACTTTGGGAGGCTGAGGCAGGCGGATCACCTGAGTTCAGAAGTTCAAGACTCACCTGACCAACATGGTGAAACACCATTTCTACTAAAAATACAAAAAAATTTCCTGGGCATGGTGGCAGGCACCTATAATCCCAGCTACTTGGGAGGCTGAGGCAGGAGAATTGCTTGAACCCAGGAGGTGGAGGTTGCAGTGAGCTAAGATCACACCATTGTACTCCAGCCTGGGCAACAAGAGCAAAATTCCAAATTCCTTCTCAAAAAAACCCCCAAAAACCTGGAATCAATAGAAGGAAGTGTCTGGGTTACAATAAGGCATTGTGGAGAACAAGGTTTTATGATGCAGATGAAGCCTCCAGGTAGCAGGGAGTAGATTGTAAATGCTTCTTATCAGATTTCGAGTATATGATGATGTTAATGCTGGTCAGCTGTGCCTGAATTCCAAAAGAGAGGAAGGTATATTGAGGCATGTCCAACCCCCTCCCCCGGACCTCCCTCAACCCCCCGCTTCCCATCATAGCCTGAACTCATTTTTCATATTAACTTTGGAATGCCCTTGGCATTCTAAGAAGAGGGGTTCATTCAGATGGTTAGGGGGCTTAGCATTTTATTTTTGCTTTACAACAGAAGCTTCCCTGAGGGGCCTGGGCCCTGGGCTTCAGGGCCTCTGCTCTCAGGCCTTTCCCAGAAGAATGGAAGATAGAGTGAGAGACCTGGAGGAGAGCAGACAGCTGTGTGTGGGCTTCGTAGCACACAGGGAAAAGAACAGGCTCTGGTAAGGTTAAATCCTGGCTCTGGTGCCTGTGAGATGTGAGGCTCCAGCACATTATTTAATCTCTCTGAGCCTCTGTCGCCCCATAAATAAAATGGGGTAATTTCTACCACACAGGATCATTGACATGAATAAAATATCTGATGTTTATATGACACTTGCTCCATCAGTGGCACTGATTGCTGGTCATATAAAGCAAGGAAGACAGATGTTTCTTGTCTTTATTCATTTCTGCATCCTGCCAGTTTCCCTACACATATGCATTATGGACGAGGAAATTGAGAAAATCTGCAAGGACAAGGCTAGCATTCTTCCTGACCCTTTTCTTGTTCAGAGTATAAGGGAACTTGTGCTGTATGTGTACCCAAGATGCCATAGGGTTATAGGATTTTAAATTGGACATTTACATGATACAATAAATATGACATTGCAGAGCGATGTTCATGATACAATAAATAATGACATTCCAGAGTGATGTTCTAGACCAAGATTCAAATCTTTAAGGAAGGGGTTTAACCAAAAGTTGATTACACAAACATTGAATGCATCACCCACACTTGAGTTACATCCCCAGGTGGGCAGAAGGCCAGGAATATAGTCAGGAGTTCCATTTCATTTAGGACAGGATGGATGTTTCTACAATGGAGACCAGTGTCCGATTCATTATTTAGGGTAATAAACAGGTCTTGCTGAAGATGGTCCATAAAGCACAACTTTAGGTGCTTATTAGAGATTTGCTTCTTAGGTACTCTACTTGGTCATTCAGAGAACTAGGAAAGCAAGTTGGTTTTCTAATTGACTCAATTAGAAATAAAAGTAGGGCAACTTGACCTTTAGGAAAGCAGAGCGAGCAGAGATGGGTGGAGCTTCACCCTCAACAGGGATGCTTGGCATCATCAAGCCCAGTGCACCCTGCTGAACCAGACAACGGGTAGCCTGCAAAGCCCACGAACGAGGAGAGGTGGACCACCAGGCAGCGACCATTGCCATCTGTTCTAAACCCTGGGGAGAAGTGGAGCTGTGACCACTGCTGTCCATCCTA
>NW_022437000.1:11001607-11189048 GCF_009761245.1 Sapajus apella | reverse complement strand
ACCACTGCCGTCTGTCCTAAACCCTGGGGAGAGATGGAGCCATGACCAGTGCCTGCTCTAAGCCCTGGGGAGGGATGGAGCAGTGACCACACCCTGCTCCAAGCCCTGAGGTACAGATGGAGCAGTGACCACACCCTGCTCTAAGCCCTGGGGAGCGATGGAGCCGTGACCACCGCCTGCTCTAAGCCCTGGGGACAGAAGAATTGTGACCCAACCTCACAAGTACGGTATCGTAGAACTGTGAGGTCAATGCAGTTCAAGGGGGTGGCTTACAGGGGCAAGCTCTGTGGCAAAGTCACCGGAAGACTAGGGCAGACTAGGGACAGTGAGTGAATGCTACCACTTTCATTTGGCCCCAGGGTGAGGACGAACCCAGCCAGCCTTTCTAATTTAAGAGCCCATCTGGCTTCTCTGAGGGGTGAGCTGTATTCCCAGGGCATTCACACCACGGCCATCATCTCTGACTCAGGCCCCATAGGACCAGCAACAGAATCCAGGGACTCGCATGTAAGCAGAGACACAAACTCCCTCATTTGCCTCAGAACTTAGGCATTCCTAGCAAATGGGAACAGGGTTTCCAAGTCTGCATTACACATTCTTGCTTCATGACTGTGTTCTCTGAGATGAGATTTGTGATGCATTTTTCCATAAATAATGGGTGGAGTAGCGTGTAAGCCTGGATATGCAGGCACTTGACAAATGCCCCTGGACTGACTGGGTGAAACAGTCACACCGTGTTGTGGCTGGTGAGGGCCAGCACCCAGAGATGGTGTGTCAATTCCGAAAATAACGTGTGGCCAAGAGGAGATGAAGTGCTACATTCCTAGTCATTCTTTTTTATATTTAATTTGTATTAGTACATTCACGTGCTTAAAAATCCCCCAAACACAAAAGGATCTAAACAGTTATTCTTCCTCTGAGGAAGGATTCCTTCTCTCTTTCTCCACAAACACTGCGCAGTGGCCATGCAGAGCTGCACCCTGATTTGGCCACGTAAGACACAGCGTGGACACCAGGCCTCATCGGGCCCTTGGATTAACCACATTCATTTTTTTCCCTCTCAATACTCTTTATTATAAAATATTTTTAAAACACTGGAAAGCACACAGGACATACTGAATAACTGTGTACTCATTACCCATCTAAGTGAATCAACATTTTACCATGTTTAATTAAGAAATTCCTTTAAATAAAAAAATATTCCACACAGCTGTAGCCCTTTGGAGTGCCCATCTCTAGTCCCAGTTTTCTTCTCTTCCTCTCTCCCAGACACAGCTGAAGTCTGGCTGTATTAATCCCAAGAAAAGTTTTGCTTTTATGTTCTATAGCATGTGTGTACATATGTATATATATTCATACATAATATATAATAGGGGTCAGCAAGTTTTTTCTGTAAAGACTCAGATCATTAATATTTTAGGCTTTGTGGGCATGTGGCCTTTGTGGGCACAGCTCTGCTGCTGTGTGTGAAAGCAGCCACAGACAATATAGAAACAAATGATCGTGTGCAGCTATGTTTCAATAAAACTTTATTTACACAAACAGCCATAGGTTGAATTTGGCCCTCAGGCAGTAATTTGCCAACCACTGATATATAGTATTTTCCACATTAAAATTTTTTCACACTGATATGTCATTCTATAATGGTTTTCTCCCACTCAATGTAATATTGCAGGAGTTTATTATATATGTGGTTAGATGTGGCTCTTGCTATTTTACTTACTTATTTGTTTCTCAGATAAGATCTTACTCTGTCACCAAGGCTGGAGTGCAGTGGCACAATCATAGCTCACTGCAGCCTCAAATTCCTTGGCTCAAGTGATCCTCCTAGCTCAGCCTCCCAAGTAGCTAGGAGGTGTGAGCCACACGCCTGGCTATTTTTATTTTTATTTTTTAACAGATGGGGGCTTGCTCTGCTGCCCAGGCTGGTGTTGAACTTCTGGCCTCAAGTGATCCTCCTGCTTCAGCCTCCCAAAGTGCTGAAATTACAGGCATGAGCCACCACGCCTGGTCTGTTCTTGCTATTTTAACTGCCATAAAGTCTGATAGTAAATGACTGTTTCACAGCTTATCTTTTGATTCTTTCATTGAGGAAATTTGGATTGTTCTGAAGTATCTCCATTAGAAACACTGCTAACAGTGCTTTTAATTTCCAAGCTTTTAATTTTGTTATCAATGTTTCAGAATTATTTTACTGTTCCTCCTTATAGTTCCCTGGTGGGATCTCAGCTTCAGCCCTGTGGACGTCGCTTTCGGCTCTTTATTTCTGAGCCAAAAGATATGATCATAATTTTGAACCTTACTATGTCTTTCCAATATTCTCTTTTTATATTTTACATCTTATTGCTATGTGCTTGGATCTTAGGAGCTGTCTGAAAACTTAAATTTCCAGAGCTATGTTGATTTGGATTATTTGTCCTTGTATATATAAGTTGCTCCACTGTGGTACATCATGTGCATTCCACAACGCCGCCACACTATGGAAGATCATGCCTTAAACTACAGAGGCTATGGGAAGAGTTGGATGAGAGGCAGAGCATTCAAATATGCCAGCAGTGACATTAAGAAAATGAGCCCAACGATGGAGTCTGGGAAAAAATGGCAGATACAAGGCAGGACTAATTTGCAATCCCCTCTCAGATGGACACAGCAGCAGGTGGAGATCCACATTGTGAACTTTTGCTCCAAGAACTGCTACAGGAACATACTCGGAAAGCCGAAAAGATCCACAGACCTTTGAAGGAGGTGGATTGCTGCTGCAGGCTCTGTGGGACAGCCCGGGAAGTGGAAGCGGGCTTGCTTTCTCAACGGGAGGCTTGTAGCCTGGGGGCCAGTTCTCAGCCTTACTCACACTCTAACCCTGGGGCATGTTGGAAGTGAGACCAGCCTTTCGGGCTGTGGGCTGCATGAGAGCTGGGTAAGGCCTGTGGCTGCTGGCTTCCCCCCACTTCCTTGGCAACCTGTGTGACAGAGCAGAGGCAGCCATAATCCCCCTGGGGACATAACTACATTGGCCAAGGAGCCATAGCCCATCCCCCGCCGCAGCTGCAGCAGGCCCCACTCAAGGAGAGGCTCTCAGACATGCCTAACGGTGCTTCCACCTGACGGTCTTTCTCTACCCACCCTGGTAGCCGAAGACAAAGGACATAATCTCTTGGGAGCTCCATGGCTCTGCCCACCAACTGATCCTCCCTATACAACCTCAGCTGATGCACTCTTGAAAGCGCCACCTACTGGCTGGAGGCCAACCAACACAAAACCAGCTCACTTAACAAAAATACAATTAAGGACCCTCACAGAGTCCACGTGAGTTCCCTGCTCCCTCCACCAGAGCAGGTGCTGGTATCCATAGCTGAGAGACCTGAAGATGGACTACACCACGGGACTCTTTGCAGACACCCCACAGTACCAGCCTGGAGCCTGGTAGCTCAGCTGGGTGGCTAGATCCAGAAGAGAAATAACAATCCCCGGAGTTTGACTCTCAGGAAGCCCCATCACTAGGGGAAAGGGGAGAGCACCGCATCAAGGGAGAACCCCTGTGGGACAAAGGAATCTGAATAGCAGCCCTTGAGTCCCAGATCTTCCCTCTGAATCTATCAGATTAATAACACATTTCTCAGCAGGAATCCTACAAACTGCAAGGAATTGGAGTTCTGTCTTTAGCCTCCTTAAACAAAACAATTATCAGCCACAAATCTTATATCCAGTGAACCTAAGCTTCATAAATGAAAGAAAGATAGTGTTTTTCACACAAACAAATGCTGAGAGAATTCACCACTACCAAGCCAGCACTACAAGAACTGCTGCAAGGAGCTCTAATCTTGAAACAAATCCTTGAAATACGCCAAAATAGAATATCCTTAAAGCATAAGTCTCACGAGACCTATAAAACAATAACACAATGAAAAAAAAAACAGATATTCAGGCAACAAATAGCATGATGAATAGAATAGTACCTCACTTCTCTATACTAACATTGAATGTAAATAGCCTAAATGCTCCCTTAAAAGATACAGAATAGCAGAATGGATAAGAACTCACCAACCAAGTATCTGCCGTCTTCAAGAGACTCAGCCAACCAAGTAAGGTAAAGCGCAGAAAAATATATTCCATAAAAATGGACACCAAAAGTCAGTGGGAGTAGATATTCTTATATCAGACAAAACTTTAAAGCAACAGCAGTTTTAAAAGACAAAGAGGGACATTATATAATGATAAAAGGATGAATCCAACAGGAAAATAACAGAATCCTAAAAATATATGCATTTACCACTGGAACTCCCAAATTTATAAAACGGTAACTACTAAACCTAAGAAATGAGACAGCAACACAATAATAGTGGGGGACTTCAATCCTCCACTGCCAGCACTAAACAGGTGATCACTACAGAAAGTCAACAAAGAAACAATGGACTTAAACTATACCCTAGAACAAATGGACTTAACAGCTATTTACAGAACCTTCTACCCAACAACTGCAGAATATACACTCTATTCATTGGCACAGGGAACATTCTCCAAGATAGGCCATATGATAAGCCACAAAACAAGTCTTAAAAAATTTAAGAAAGTTGAAATTATATCAAGTACTCTTGCAGACTGCGGTAGAATAAAATGGAAATCAACTCCAAGAGGAACCCTCAAAACCATGCAAATACATAGAAATTAAATAACCTACTCCTGAGTATCTTGGGGTCAACAATGAAATCAAGAAGGAAATTTAGAAATTATTTGAACTGTAAATAACAGTGAGACAACTTATCAAAACCTCTGGGATACAGCAAAAGCAGTGCTAAGAGGAAAGTTCATAGCATTAGAAGCCTACATCGAGAAATCTGAAAGAGCACAAATAGACAATCTAACATCACACCTCAAGGAACTAAACAAGAACAAACCAAACCCAAACCCAGCAGAAGCAAATAAATAATGAAGATTGGAGCAGATCTAAATGAAATTGAAACAAAAAAATACAAAAGATAAATGAAACAAAAAGTTCTTTGAAAAGATAAAAGAAATTTATAGACCAACAGTGAGATTAACCAAGAAAAGAAGAGAGAAGATCCAAATAAGCTCAATTAGAAACGAAATGGGAGATGTTACAACTGATAACACAGAAATATGAAAGATCATTCAAGGTTACTATGATCACCTTTATGCACATAAACTGCAAAACCCAGAGGAGATGGATACATTCCTGGAAATATACAACCCTCCTAGATTAAACCAGGAAGAAATAGAAACTCTGAACAGACCAATAACAAGCAGTGAGATTGAAATGGTAATTAAAAAATTACCAACAAAAAAAGCCCAGAACCAGACAAATTCACGGCTGAGTTCTATCAGACATTAAAAGAAGAATTGGTACTAATCCCATTGACATTATTACAAAAGATAGAGAAAGAGGGAGTCCTCTCTAGGTCATTCTGTGAAGCTGGTTTCATCCTACTACCAAAACCAGAAAAGGACATAACAAAAATAGAAAACTAAATAGACCAATATCCCTGATGAACATAGATGCAAAAATTCTCAACAAAATACTAGCTAACTGAACCCAATAGCATATCGAAAAGATAACGATAACCCACCATGATCAACTGAGTTTCATACTAGGGATACAGGGATGGTTTAATATATGCAAGTCAAATGCCGTATACCACATAAACAGAATTAAAAACAAAAATAACATGATCATCTCAATAGACGCAGAAAAAGCATTTGACAAAATCCAGCATCCCTCAGCAAAATTAGCATAGAAGGGAAATACCTTAAGGTAATAAAAGCCATCTATGACAAACCCACAACCAGCATTATATTGAATGGGGGAAAGTTGAAAGCATTCCCTCTGAGAACTGGAACAAGACAAGGATGTCCACTGTTACCACTCCTCTTCAACCTAGTACCAGGAGTCCTAGTCAAAGCAATCAGACAAGAGAAAGAAATAAAGGGCATCCAAATTAGTAAAGTGGAAGTCAAATCATCACTGTCTGCTGATGACATGATTGTATACTTAGAAAACCCTAAAGACTAGAAAAAAAAACTCAAAAGACTTAGAACTGGTAAATGAATTCATTAAAGTTTTAGGATACAAAATTAATGTACACAAATCAGTAGCTCTGCCATTCACCAACAGCAACCAAGTTGAGAATTAAATCAAGAACTCAACCCCTTTTTTACAATAGCTGCGAACAAAATAAAATACTTAGGAATATACCTAACCAAGGAGGTGAAAGAATTCTACAAGGAAAACAACAAAACGCTGCTGAAAGAAATCATAGATGACACAAACAAATGGAAACACATCCCATGCTCATGGATGTGTAGAATCAACTTTGTGAAAATGACCATACTGCCAAAAGCAATCTACAAATTCAATGCAATTCCCATCAAAACACCACCTTCATTCTTTACAGAACTAGAAAAAAAAATCCTAAAATTTATGCAATAATAACAAATCTAGAGGCATCACATTACCTGACTTCAAACTATACTATAAGGGTATAGTCACCAAAACAGCATGGTACTGGTGTAAAAATAGGCATATAGACCAAAGGAACTGGATAGAGAACTCAGAAATAAAGCCAAGTACTTATAGCTAACTGATCTTCAACAAAACAACACACACATGAAGTGGGGAAAGGAAAAAACACCTATTCAACATATGGTGCTGGGATAATTGGCAAGCCACATGTAGAAGAATGAAACTGGGTCCTCATCTCTCACCTTATATAAAAAATCAACTCCAGATGGATCGAAGACTTCAATCTAAGACCTGAAACTACAAAAATTCTAGATGATAACATTGGAAAAACCCTTGTAGATATTGGCTTAGGCAAAGACTTTATGACCAAGAACCAGAAAGCAAATGCAACAAAAACAAAGATAAATAGATGGGACTTAATTAAACCAAAAAGCTTCTGCACAGTAAAGAAACGTTCAGCAGAGTAAACCAACAACCCACAGAGTGGAAAATCTTCACAATCTATATTTCTGACAAAGGACTAATATGCAGAATCTACAAGGTACTCAAACAAATTAGCAAGAAAAAACAAACAATCCCTTCAAAAAGTGGGCTAAGGACATGAATAGACAATTCTTAAAAGAAGACACATGAATGGTCAGCACACATGAAAAAAATGCTCAACATCAGTGATTATCAGGGAAACGCAAATCAAAGCCACAGTGTGACACCATCTCACTCCTGCAAGAATAGATATAATAAAAAAATAAAAAAAGAAATAGATGTTGTTGTGGATGTAAAAGGGAACACTTTTACACTGTTGGTGGGAAGGTAAATTAGTACAGCCACTACAGAAAACAGTGTGGCGATTCCTTAAATACCTAAAAGTAGATCTACCATTTGATCCAGCAATCCTACTCCTGGGTGTCTACCCAGAAGAAAAGAAGTCATTATACAAAAAAGATACCTGCACATGCGTGTTTATAGCAGCACAATTCGTAATTGCAAAAATATGGAGCCAGCCCAAATGCCCACCAATCAATGAGTGGATAAAGAAACTGTGGTATATATATACCGTGGAATACCACTCAGCCACAGAAAGGAATGAAATCATGGCGTTTGCAGCAACCTGGATGGAACTGGAGACCATTCTTCTAAGTGATGTAACTCAGGAATGGAAAACCAAACGTTGTATGTTCTCACTCATAAGTGGGGGCTAGGCTATGAGGATGCAATGGACTTTGGGGGCTCACCTTTTTGGTGGAAAAGGTGGGAAGAGATAAAGGGATAAAAGAGTTCACACTGGGTGCATTGTGCACTGCATAGGTGATGGGTGCACCGAAATCTAAGAAGTCACCACTAAAGAATTTACTCAGGTAAAAAAACATGGAATAAAATGAGCCCAATATAAATATGAACAGTTGTACACACGTTAAGTGATTAAGAAATACATAAGAACTACAGAAGGCCGGGCGCGGTGGCTCAGCCTGTAATCCCAGCACTTTGGGAGGCCGAGGCGGGTGGATCACGAGGTCAAGAGATCGAGACCATCTTGGTCAACATGGTGAAACCCCGTCTCTACTAAAAATACAAAAAATTAGCTGGGCATGGTGGCACGTGCCTGTAATCCCAGCTACTCAGGAGGCTGAGGCAGGAGAATTGCCTGAACCCAGGAGGCGGAGGTTGCGGTGAGCCGAGATTGCGCCATTGCACTCCAGCCTGGGTAACAAGAGCGAAACTCCGTCTCAATAAAAAAAAAAAAAAAAAGAACTGCAGAAAATATACCACTTTACCATGAAAAAGCCCTGACGTTTTCCCGTGGAAGTGGGCGGTGGGGGTGGCCACCTGTGACCCTTGTGAAGTGCGGAGCAGTTACCTGGTACCACATGGAAAGCTGTATTTTTAGGGGAAGAAAAATACCTGTTTCTTCTAACCGTCTTAGATTCATCGGCTGGGCCCCCGTAACAAAAGACAGACTGCCAAGAGAAAAGCATATACACTGATTTCATTTAAGTTTTACATGACTCAGGAGCCTTCACAGGGAACTGAAGATCCTAACTTTGATGAAGAGTGGGAAGTCATGGGAAAATGTGATAGGACCAAACAAGTCTGAGCTGAGTGTGGGAAGCTGTGCATACCAAGGCCCCTTCCTCTACATTTCTCTTGGTGTCCCTTCAGATATAGGGAGGGCGCCTCTCACATGAGGGTCTCATGACCTGCTTCTGGGGAAGGTCAGAAAATCCTTCCTGCACCTGCCACCTGAAAATATTCTTCACCTTGAAATATCCAGTGCGCAAGGCACCCCAGTGTGTGGGTAGTGTGTCCCGACCCTGTCAGCTGTAACACAGATGGGGTGGGGTGACTCCTAACACCTGCAGCGGGCTGAGGGGCCTGGCGAACGCTTGAGGTACGAGCATCTGTGTGTTTTGTATTCCCACTTTCACCTAGTGCTCCCAGTGGGGGAAATCACACAGAAACAAGTGCAAACCTTGCATTATGCTCACAATGTTTCCTAATACTTCCATGGTGCTGGAAAAAAACTTGCATTTTCAAAACAAGTGCTCCAACAGCACTGACCAGCTGCCCTCCAGCCGCGCCCCAGTCCCCACCCTCCTGCCGTCTCACCAGGCAGAGACCTCCTGGAGGCAAAAGGGGTGGATAGGGAAGAGATGCGATCCCCTCGGAAATTCTCAAAACTTCCCTCTATGTTCTTTCCTTAATTTGTCCTTGCGGGCAAGAGAGATGTTGGGTTGTGTCACACACATGTGTGAATGTGTGTGCATATGCCTGTGTGTGCACGCATGCGTGTTGTGAGTGGGTGCACCCGTTTGCACATGCATGTATGTGTGCGCACATGCATGTATGTGTGCACACACACATGAACTGCATAGATACATGAAGAAGACTTGGGTCACGGTGAGCCCTGGCAACATGGAAGCTGTTAGGAGAGAGCCTTCCTTCCCTTGCCTCTTCCTCTCGGGGGCCCTGTGGTGACCTGGCTTGTGGCCTGAGTGGGCAGAGAGGTGGCTGGCCTTTAAGGGCTCTTGCACAGCAGGACAGATGACATGACAGAATGATGACCATGAGAATTAGGTCTCTGATGGGTGATGACATTTTCTATCCAAGAGGATAGATACCTCCTGGTTTTCTATCCAGGAGGCTAATTTTTTGGCCCAAGGTGTCTGGACATATCGCAGAAGGTAGACCCCAGGAGGTAAGTCAGACCTTTCCAAAATCCAGAGATAAGGGCTCAGGGTCACCCTTACTTTAATAACAAAAGGACTGCGACCTTGTTTCACAAACTGCACACGCTTTGCTTCCCCAGTTCCTGTTGCTGTAGACAGAATCTGTTTGCTGCTTTGGCGGGTTCGCATGCCCAGTGAGTAGGACCTGGTTAGAGGCTCCATTCATTCACGGCCAACAAATGTCCAGTCCCCCTAAACTGTCCCCATTTTCTAAGTGGTTGAGTTTCCAAGTTCCCAAAACTTGGAATCAGAATAAAAGCTGAGCCACCAGAGGGCACTCCAGGCATAGCTAAATTGCTCAGGAAACCCCCGTCCTTTCCCACTGAGCACCCCAATTCTGAACTGGATGGCCGGTGGCCCACCAAGGGCGGGTCTGGTCAAATGTGCAGTTAGAGCTCAGTGCAATGAGCTCTTCAGTCCCGAGGTGGCCCCGCCGCAGCTCCACACCCCTTCCCCGAGTGTCCTTGATTTTTCCCACAACCTCAGCCTCTTTGCACCCCATCACCCCCACTCCAAACACACACACAGGTGCACACAAAATGCACACACCTGCACACACACGCATACACATGCATGTGCACACACACGCCCCTGCAATCTTGTCCTTCCACCTCCATCCCCAGGGGACAAGACCGAAGCGAGTTCGGTTTCTCTCACGCTCCCTCCATCACCAGCGTTCTTTGGGTCATACAACCAGGCAGCCCAGCCCCATCCCAAGATGTCACAAGAGGAAGATGTGGAGAAGCGCCGGGGCCTCGCAGCCTCTGCAGAAGTGGCAGGGGCAGCTGTGTCACCCAGCATGCAGCAGCCCACGAGCCTGAAGTCAGGTGCAGAGACCAAGACAAACTGCAACTCTATTTGTTCTGTAGAGTTGTGCTTAAAATTTCCAACTTTATCAAAATTGGTGAGAACTCTGACTGTAGCCCTGCTTTAGAGATGTGGGTGGTGGCTGGCCCCAAACACTCTGTGATCCTTGCCCACGGCTGGCCTGGCACCCAGTAATTCCACATGGAACCTTTTGCACTGGAAGCATACTGTCACGACACTGAGGCCAGCTGAACCTGACTGTGGGCTGGACGGGACTGCCTTGTTCTATACACATTACGACCCTGCAGTCATTAAACTCACAAATACCGGGATTCTTCACACTGTCCTCGGGGGATATGGGGCTGAGGGTCACTTGTGGAGAGATGATTCTTGAGGCCACTTGTGGGTGAAACCACTCACAGAGGGCCAAGGGTGGTGGCTCACACCTGTAATCCCAGCACTTTGGGAGGCGGAAGTGGGTGGGTCACCTGAGGTCAGGAGTTCAAGACCAGACTGGCCAACATGGCAAAATCCCATTTCTACAAAAAACGCAAACATTAGCTGAGCGTGGTGGTACATGCCTATGGTCCTAGGTGCTCGGGAGGCTGAGCAGTAGAATCACTTGAATCTTGGAGGTGGTGGTTGCAGTGAGCTGAGATCATGCCACTACACTCCAGCCTGGGCAACAGAGTGAGACTCCGTCTCAAAAACAAAAACAAAAAACCCACCCAGAGAGACCAGGTGGAATGGGAACTGTGAGAAGGAACAGAACCCAAGGAACGAAGCCATTCAAGTCCTGAGCCGTCCACATGCAGCAGGGCCATCACTGGTGAGAGTGCCCCACGGGGGAGGTGAACAGGGTGGACAAGCCCAAGGGCTGTGCGGTGAAGGCTTCTTTCTTTCAGAAGGGCGTTCTGCAGTTGGCATCATGGAATACCTGGGCTTAAGTTTACATGGGGCTGGTCTATTTGCTTACAGACCCATAACTGTTTTCCACCATGTTTCTGTAGTTGGTATTTAATGAAATTTCTCTGTGATGCCTCTAGGAGCTGATATTGTGGAGGATGTCCCTGCACCGACATCATTTCTATTTCTGCTGAAAGCGTGTTGACAAGGATGTGCTCACTGATAGACATGCAGATCCTTTTATGGGCTGGACGTTGCTGCATGTGGACTTTTCCCTACCACTCTTCATGAAGACGCCTTCCACTAACACTCCCTCTCCCACCAGGAGCGTGCCTTCTGCAGTTTGATAGTGTGGGTGGGGCAAGCTGAGGTGGCATGGTGTCGGAGCTAGCTCACAGGTGCTGGAGCTAGCCCAGGGTGCCAGAGCTAGCCCACAGGAGCTCTGCCCTAGATCCTCTTTCCAGGTTTCCGAAGTGACTCTCTGCATCCTGACTTTCCCGCAGGGCACTGCCCACTCCCTTGTCTACTGTCCTCCCTGACTCACTTGGGAGCCAGTCTGTTCCCCTGTAATGACTTTGCCATTCTAGAAAGAACCTCAAAATTAATTTTACCTAAAGGGAAAGAAAAAGACCCTCAGTCCTCTCAATTTTATCAGGAACTTATTGATCGTAAAAATCAATACACTGTCCTGTTTTTCTGATGAAGAGAGAGAACTGCAGGACTCCTCTTTGCTGAGGCTGACCCTCCTGCCAGCGTCAGCCTGTTTACCTGGGTCTCCCTCGCTGTGTATACTGTGAAGCACAAATCCTGGTCCCAACAAACAGAGAAAGCTGAAGACTTTTCAGAAACTCATATTTTAAAGAAGAAAGTAGAGAACAGTAAAGAAAGAGCTTGGATTCATCACGCCAGACTTTGCATTTCTCACCCTGTTTCTATTTTTACAACCAGATTATGACAACAAATTGGTATTTTCTTATAGATGATAGATACGATTTTCTATTTCATGTTCAGTCAATTCATGAATAAAAGCAACCAAAGTGGTGGCTTGGCTTGTGGTCTGCTGTCTGTTTACTAAGTGACAATTTAACGAGTCCTCATTGAGCACCTACTGCATGCCGGGGGCTGAGCCAGAGCTGTGGACGAGACAGTGGCTGAGGTGGCCTGGCCTTTGGGGCTGCGGACAGACGAGAGGGTGGGCGAGGTGGCCTGGCCTGGGGAGGTGGCCTGGCCTTCGGGGCTGCGGACGGACGAGAAGGTGGGCGAGGTAGCCTGGCCTGGGGAGGTGGCCTGGCCTTTGGGGCTGTGGATGAGAGGGCGGGGAGGTGGCCTGGCCTGGGGAGGTGGCCTGGCCTTTGGGGCTGCGGATGAGAGGGCGGGGAGGTGGCCTGGCCTGGGGAGGTGGCCTGGCCTTTGGGGCTGCGGACGGACGAGAGGGCAGGGGAGGTGGCTTGGCCTGCGGAGCTGCTGACAGGTGAGAGGGTGAACGAAGTAACTTAGCCTACCCTACTCTCTCGTCTTCAGTTTATTGTAACCCAGGAGTCAGCCAGATAATTTCTGAATTCGACTGTTGAATCATCTAGGGGCATCTTGGATCATATTTCATATTTAATATGAAACGAAGTTCCGTAAATACAGGCGACTGGACAAGTAAAGAGATTCAGTGCAATGGTTTCCATGTTATGGACCAAGAAGGAAACGGCCAATAAACTGTTATACTCAACACCTTTCAGTTTACAATTTCTGCTGACTCTTAAGGCAATGAGATGAAGTGAAAGGTGGCTGAGCCCTGCGCCGTCACAAGGGGAGCTTAAGAGGGGTGAGTCACTGTCATGTGGCCTTCGTTCTAAATATACGGGGTGACACCCCCACATCAAAACAAAGAGACCCAGTAAATAGAGAAAACGGAAGCACCGATGAAGTCATGTCTCCGGATCTTCTCCCAGCACATACTTGAGGGAGAACGGGCACCAGGTGTTCCAGGGTGACCTAACTTAACAGGGGCTGTTAGGAGAACGCTAAAACATGAATGGGAGTGTAAAGTGTCAGGGATGTGAGAGCGAGAGCAGCGGTGACAGCTGCTGCTTACGACGGGACAAGTGTCCCACCGGAGCCAAGGCCGCAGAGGCCCAGGAGGTGGCCCTGTTGCACATGGTCCCGCTGAGCAAGACGCGGACGGCGGGACAGGCCAGAGCCGTGCTCGGTGGTCAGAACCACACCACCCGCTGCAAACACAGACCCAGCAAGCAGACCCCTGGTGCTCACACCGTGTTCAATCCTGTCATCACTCTCCAGATTCCTCTTCTATTCCGCAGTGCTTTCGAGAGCCTAGTTTGTGCACGATGCCATGCCGGGAACAGCCAGGGGTAAGAGGGGGTTCTGCCGGCTGCTGAGTGTGTCTGTTTCACTTATGCTCCCAGACTTGGGGAAGGAGCCACAGGATGGGGACCCACCGGGCCCGCTGAGAGATAGACCTAAGCTAAGACTCCACTGGCCACCTGACCTCCGTAAGCCTCTACTCTGACTGGGGGCCACAGACATTTTGGGTCTCCTCGAATCAGAGTCATTTCAGAACCAGAGTCCAGTAGTCCTGGAAAGTTCTGATTATTTCCTTTCCCGTGCACAGTGACGTGGGTGCTGTCCCTTTTGGGGAGTCTGGGAGAAAGAGTAACCGTATAAACTCTGGGCAGCGGAGCGGGGTCCTTCCTTGGGCCTCTTGTTTCACGGGCTCTGGGTCTATCAGCTGGCTGAGTCTGGAAATTGATTTAGAGGCAGCAACACTCTGCTTTTAGGATTCAGATTAGGCTTTCACTCACTTGGCCTAGAACTCCACTGTTTATGCAGATCAAGAAGGAATTGAGTAGGCTTCCCTCTGTTTCCCTTCCGGAAATGCCACTATCACCGGCCAAGGCCACGGGGCCCTGGGAGCCACCCTCTCCTGGCTGCTGCCTGGCCTCTGCTGTGCCTGCAGGTGCCCCCCCGCCCTGACACCTGGTTCTGAGGTCTCTCACTGCCTTTAGCTTTCCGGGGATGGCTGTGGCTCTGGCTGCGAGGCCTGGCCTGTGGAGAAGAGCTCTGCAAGGTGCAGCTCCCCTCCCGGGTTTGCTCTTACGGTCAGGCGGGGTCTCTGGACTCTCCCAGGATGAGCAGGTCTTGCGTGGCGATCTTCTCTGCCGGTCCACTCTCCCCTCGCCGCTGGGAGCTGCAGCTTCTTCCACAGCATCCATCCCAAGGCGGGCCGCGCCTTACTTCATTTCAGACAGGGCACCCCAGGCCCATATTTTAGCCAAGTGAGCCCCACAGCTTTTTCTGCCTTAAACTAGAACATGGGGTCCACAATCCCTGCGCAGTGAGCTCACGCCCATGGGTTCAGCCTGGCTGAGCTTCACCCACCATCGCTCCACACCCTCACTGTCCACCCTCACGTGGATCCCCCGCTCCTGTTTTGCAAATGGGAAGAGCCACACGGTCCCTTTGCCATGCCCCTCCTCACGGGCCTTGCTGGGCTGGCCTGGGTGCAGATGTAGACGCAGGGAGTACTGGGGGCCCAGGGGTATGACAGAGCCCACGTCTGTTCACAGAGGAGCCCCCTGCAGAAGACCCAGCACTTGCCCCCACTCTCCAGGACTGGCACTCAGGCCCCTGTCCAAGTGCCAGGATTCCATCAATGTGCATCATGTTACCCAGTGTTCAGGGCCACGCGCAGCAGGCCCACATTATTCCCGGAGTGCAGAGGGGTCCCTGACTCAGCTCAGAGAGAGGCAGAGGAGCATCCTGGGGAGGAGTCGGAGCTGCGGGCAGCCAGGACTCAGGCACCCAAGAGGGCGGCATCTGTCCAAGGGCTAGAGGAGCAGAGGTGAGGATGGCGGTGTGTGTGTGTGCGTGTGCGTGCTGTGGATGTGTGTATATGTGGTGCATGTGTACATGTATATGTGGTGTATGTGCGTGTCTACATCCATGATGTGTATGTGCATGGTGTGTGTGCGTGGTGTATGTGTGTGCATGCATGCGTGGTGTATGTGCATGTGTGTGTGTCCACATGCATGGTGTGTGTGTGTGTGTGTGTGTGTGTGTGTGTGTGTGTGTGTACTGGAGCAAACAAATATTTCTATAATTGCTGAAGTTTAAACTGTGAGGCAAGAAATTGTAGGAAACCCTGGCTCGCAATCTTGAGCTCAGAAGACACAGACACTACTGTGAACATGCTCCCATCAATTCACGTGGCCCTCCCGAACCCCTGATGTGTTCTTGTTGCTGCTGCTGCTGTCACTTATTACCATGATACCCGTTTTGCAGATGAGGAAATGAGGCCACAGGGTGGTTCACTGCCTGGCCATCTGGCCCCAGAGCCCCAGGGCTTTCCCCAGCGGAGGATGTGTGCAGAGGAGGGGCCTAGAGAGCAGGAAGAGACTGGACGTGGGTCTTCGTGTGACATGCACTCTGTGCCATCATCCACAAGGAGCACAGAAGCTCCAGGGGCACACATGTCCTCTGGACGCTGCACACCCAGGGCATGGGCCGGCGCACGGCAGAGCAGCAAGATGGAGAGGGACCAAGGGAGGCCGCCCCACAGGGAAGCTACAGCAGAGATGCCAAAAGGGATGGACTTGGTCAAGATTTAGGTGACGATACTTTCAATATGTTCAATACTGTCATTTGAACACAGAGTGGAAGGAAGGGAGATAAGGTGTGAATCCCACACTTCATGATGACTCAGTCATATTTGTTTATAGCCATTAAGACATTTTTTTCCAGTGTTTTTACTGGTGCTAATTAAAAGTATTGCAATGTTTACTTCTTTTCAGTTTCCAAATGTCATAAACACCAGGCTCTTTTATTCTGAGGGGATCAATTTGACTGATATATCATTTACATACCAACTTTAAGAACGTAATTTGATGAGTTTCAACACATGTATACAGTCACGAGCACTGCTCACTGCCTGGTCACTAACAGAACATTTTCACCACTGTGTGCCTCTGTGGAGGCGCATGTATATCTTACTGGAAAGTTCTGGAAACTAGACAGAGGAGAGACTGTTTTGCTGCTGGCACGTCAGCAAGGATGGACACCGCCCTCTGTCATGCCGTTAGCATGAACTCACTGACCACCCGTTCTGTGTCAGGGCGGGGTCAGATCGACAAGCGGGTGTGTGCTCCACACCCAGCTCATCCTCGGGGCCTGTCTTATCAGCTGAGGGTGAGTTCCACGTGACCTTTCTTTAGAGGAAAGGGTGCTGATGCTAGAGCTCGATGCACCTGCTGGCGCCACCCCCTCCTCCCATTTGCTGGGTGCCTGACGCCAGGCCAGATGGGTCCCAGCCGTAGCCTCACTGGCCCTGTGGACCTCGACTCTGAATGGATTTGGCCCTTCAGCTGTCCAGGCAAACAGGGACTGATCCCCAGGATGTCCAGTGTTCAACCGCACCGTTGGGTGACACCCCCAGGTGTCACCCAAGGAGCCTCTGGGTGGAAAGGCAGCCTCATGTGACAGATTCCACCAGCATTGGGCACAGACGTGATTCCTTCTCATCCTGGGGACCAAGGCTCTTGGCTACTGTGAAGAGAGGCAGCTGTGCTACTGCCCCAACCCCTGAGCTTAACCCTCCCCTTCCCGAGCCCAGCCCAGGTCCCCGTGTGCCCCGTGACCAAGGATGCAAAGTGTGGGACAACACCATGAACAGAATCAAAGGGCCTCGGTGAGCAGGTAGATTTGGGGAATGAAGAGAGTAGAAATTTATAATTATGAATTTCAAGTTTGGACAAGTAGGAAAGAGGAGAGGGAACTGGGGAGGAAAAACAGACTTGGGAAGGAGAGCAGGGGACAAAGTAGATCATGTGTCCCCAAACAAACATTCAGCTTGGGACACATTATGCTTGAAGTCTCTAGGGGTAAACAAATGAAGATGTTTGACTGGGAGTTGGAAACGCCTCTCTGGGAATTTGGAAAATTGAAATGAGAGACCTCTTGATGAAAAGGTGGTATTACTATTTCAAGTCATTGGGATAGATGGGCTGATGGCGGGTGGGGGAGTGCAGAAAGAGAAGTATTGCAGGAAGGGCCCTGGGGAGGTCCCAACATGTGAGAGACGGGCGAGTGCAGGGAATGTCACCGATATCAGGGAGGAGAGAACGTCGCGAAGAAAGGAACGGCTGACGGTGTAAAATACGGAGAAGAGTTGAAGCAGTACGAGGACTGCAAAGAGAAGCCAGTTGGATTGGAGAGCTGAGAAGTGATTCGTACTCTTAGAGTGTGGTTTCCGTTCCATGCTGCATCAGAAGTCACACACCATGGAGTTGAGGTATGACTAACAAGTGACGAAGAGGACAGAGTATGCCTTGCTTTTAACGTGGGCTGGTGAAGGGCGGTGAGACATAAGACAAGATGATGTATTTACTTACAGACCACAGGCTCAAAGACAAGACAGCAGATGCGCTCAGCATCAGGACAAACGAGGGAGAGTCTCTAAGTCCAAGTCATTCACCTGTGGCTTTTTTTTTTTTTTTTCAGATGGAGTCTTGCTCTGTTGCCCAGTCTGGAGTGCAATGGTGCAATCTTGGCTCACCGCAACCTCCTCCTCCCAGGTTCAAGCAATTCTCTTGCCTCAGCCTCCCAAGTAGCTGGGATTACAGACACCTGCCACCATGCCTGGCTAATTTTTGTATTTTTGGTAGAGATAGGGTTTTGCCATATTGGCCAGGCTGGTCTGGAACTGGACTCAAGTGATCCGACCAACAACTGTTGGGGTTACAGGTGTGAGCCACCATGCCCAGCCCACCTGTGGCTTTTAGGACAAAGACTAAGTAGGACAAGACTTGTTTATAACATGCTGTCCTCCAGAATCATGTGAGGCAAAGTGTTATGGGGAAAAAGTATGCCTATTTTCTCTTGAACTATTTAGAGCAAAAAGGGTGAAAAAGAGCATCTTATCCTCTGAACAAACACTGCTATGCTTAAACGTTATGAACAAAGTGCTAAGAGTCCCAGGTAGAAGAGGGGTCGCCGTGAGCACAGTGGTCTGCCCCTCCATGCCCTGCCTTCCTGATGCTTTCCCTGCGATGTGCCCCTCCCCTCACTCTGCTCTGCGGGCATCAGCGTGTCTAGTATTCTCAGTACTGAGCGACTCTGCCGTGAAGAGGCTGCTTCTGTCAGTTACGGCAGCTTTGGCTGCAAATCATGGAAAACTTTGACTTTAAGTGGTTTGAGCGATAGGGTATTTATTATCTTACCAACAAGAAGTCTAGACTGACTGGGCAGGGTAGCTCACGCTGTAATCCGAGCACTTTGGGTGGCCAAGGTGGGCAGATCGCTAGAGCCCAGGAGTTTGAGACCAGCCTGGGCAACATGGTAAAACCCCATCTCTACAAAAAATACAAAAATTAGCAGGGTGTGGTGGTACATGGCAGCAGGGCCAGAGAGATACCCTGTCTAAAAAGCCTAGACTTAGTTCGAGTTGGTTCACCAGTTCCATTAGGTTACTGTAGACTGCGATAGGCCTATTTCTCCCTCTGCTTGTAAGGTTAATGTCATCCGAGGTTGATTTATCTCGTAGCCATAGGATGACTGCCAGAAAAAAATGAAAGCACGTGATGCCAAAAAGTTGTTTTATATTTTACATAAAGCAGCACAATAATAACTAAGTAGGCAGCGGGAAATTACAAGCTGATATTGCTAACTTTATAGCAATCATGAAAAAAGGCAAAAAGGCATAGAAAAATTAAAAGCTATACCATATGGATGCTATTAGAAATCTGGAGTGGCTCAGATAATAGACTAAGAGTCCATGACTTCAGTCTATTATCTGACTAAAAGATAATAGTCTTTCTATTGAAAGAGCTGACTTTCCCAGGTCCTCATTCCACGTAAACTCTTCTCTGTATTTTACACCATCAGCCGCTGCTTTCTTCCTGAAGCTCTCGCCTCCTGATTTCCTCGACTTTCCTCTCATTCGCCCATCTCTTACGTGCTGGGACTTCCCCAAGGCCTCCCTGTAAGACTTTTCCTTCTACACCCTCCACGCCCTCCACGAGCCCGTCTCTCCCAGTGCCTTGAAATGCTGCCTTTTCATCAAGGGGTCTCTAATTTGAATGTTCCAAATTCCCATAGTGGTGCTTCCATCGCCCAATCTAAGTCCACACTGTCTGCAATATATGCATTGTAGGTATAGAAACATGACTAGGTTGATAGTCACAAGATATTAAAAGATTTACCCTGTGGATGGCCTTAGAAATCTGTAGTGGCACAGATAATAGACCACAAGACAATGGGTAGTGTCAGACATAGAGAGAGATTTTTGCAATGGTGAAAGAGTCACTTATCAAGAGGACATGACCATCATAAATGTGTAGATGCTTACAAAGAGTTTCCAAATACATGATGCAAACATTAAAAGAACATTAAAGGAAGAAATAGATGAACTCACATTTATAGTTGGAGATTTTCATGTCTCTTTCGCAGTAATCGTTGGATCAATTAGGTGAAGGGTCAGTGGGGACGTGGAAGAGTGTTGCACCTTCATTTCTGGAAGTCAGACCCCTGAATTCATCTTGTAGAGTGTGCAACCAGACAGCTGTGGGTGCAGGGAGAGGCCCAGGAGGTCAGACCTCAGCCGGAGCATCTCCTACATGCAGCAGTGCTTACAACTTGGTCCAAACCGGAAGTGCCGATTACTCATGGAGGACCCAAGTCTTGGGTCTCACCTCTATGTGGACACAGCTGCCTAGGGCCATCTAGATGGGAGTCACAGCACTATCCAGATCACAGTGGCCCTGTGGCTGTCGCAGCTCATTTCTCTTTTAATTCTCTCTAGACCTAGATAGATGCAAGCCTCTCCAAAGGTGGAGCCTCCAGGAGTCTGTGTAAACCTAATGTTCATGTCCATTTTCTTGCTTAAAAACATTAAGCTATTTCCAGGCCAGTGACATCCAGTGGGATTTCTATGGTGAGCTGGGGTGTTTCCTGTCTACAAGGCATCTCACATAAGCACTGCAAATTTTCTAAAACACAGATAATTTAAATTAGTTTTGTTGATAGGTCAAACTGCCCTGCAAGAGTGTGTTGTGATGTGTTGCTAGGAAATCAAAAAAATAATGACAAATTGTCACTGCTCCAAAAACTTTTTGGAGCCACTGATCTATGGAGCAAGGATTAGGTTTCTTTTCTATGCCAATAATAATTACACCGTTGCTACGGGTCCAAACTGCTTCCCCCTCCAGTTCACATGTTGAAGTCCTTAGACCCCAGTGCCTTAGAATGTGACTCTGTCTCTAAATGTTATAGGTCAGATATTCAGAAGCTTTTATAAATTCATTTTTTGGGAAGTTTTCTACCACCATTTACGGACAAAGGTAAGTTACATGAAACAGAATAGAATTGGTTAAGACCACACATTTCAGTAAAAAATTATATCAGCGTAGGCCATGTACAGTGCCTCACACATATACTCTCAGCACTTTGGGAGGCCAAGGCGGACAGATCACCTGAGGTCGGGAGTTGGAGACTAGCCTGACCAACATGGCGAAACCCCATGTCTACTAAAAACACAAAATCAGTCGGGTGTGGTGGTGTGCACCTGTAATCTCAGCTACTCAGGAGGCTGAGGCAGGAGAATCACTTGAGCCTGGGAGCCAGAGCTTGCAGTCAGCCGAGACTGAGCCATTGCACTGGGCAACAAGAGCGAAACTCCATCTCAAAAAAAAAAAATTTTTTTTTGAGCATAAAGAGTGAAGCTGTGTTTTGCCAGGAGATGGAGACACTTCACCACCCACGCGGCACGAACACAGTTCCGTGCGTCTCAGCCAAGGTCTGGCACTGATCCCCGTCTGAGCTCCAAGTTGTGGATTGTTTTATATACTTGTTTCCTTCCCTGAAGATCTCCAGCTTTGCATATGAATATCGATAATCACCCAACAGAGATATCAATGCTAGCTGAAAAGTTGCACTTTTCCTTGCAAAGTGTCTCTGGGAATTCTGAATGCAAAGAAGTCAAGAGAGGAGTGAGACCTGCAGAAATCCCGCCTGGGCTGCAGCGCTTCCTTGGCTTCCTGCCTGTCATTAGAGCCACCCTCCATTTCTTCTTCCATCTCCTATCACACCGGGATAGAGAACCACAACATGCACCTGCAGAAAACCCGCCCTGATCCCTCCAGGCCCAGTAAAATCTGTTGAATGATTGTGCATTTTAGCATCACTACCTTTACTAAATGGTTTTCAATGTTCCTTCTAGTTTTAGTTTTCTATTCTACTGAGTTCTTAAATTGATTTAACAAGTGTTCGCTGAGAAATTCTATAAGCCAAGCACATTGTTATGCACTAAAAGAGTTTTTAAAATCAATATGAGTCCCGGGTGCAGTGGCTGATGCCTGGACATGGGATTTCCACGTCCAGTAGAGCCCAATGGGCCGTGTGAGGCTGAGATGAGGCCGTGTGCTTTCAGCCTAGGAGACCTGCACACAGGGCCTCTCTTGAGTCAGACATCTGCCAGACAGGCTGATGAGCGCCACACCAGGGCATCTTTAGGGAGGTGGGAGTTTACAGAATTTTCAGAAGTCAGGTTTGGCAAGATGCTCACCACATCTAAACGCATGTTTTTATCTGAAGGGTTATTACCAGGTCGGGAATGCGTTCCACGAAGCCTTCCTAACGAGCAGATGGTCCTCCGACCCGGTGGCAGAGGGGCTGTGTCTAGCTTGCAGAAGTGTGTTTGAGCTGCAAAGTGTTTTAAATCTCTTTTAAATTGGTTAGGCACATTTAAAAATAGAAAAAGTTCACACAAAATATGAATTTCTAACTTGTCTTTAAAAACAGGGCCATCTGACAATATGGGATGCGCACCCGTGCGTGAATTCCAGTGTCCCCAGAGCTGCCCCCACAAGCCCCCACCCTCCCCATCGCCTCTGCCACTCCCCTCACTTCTCCGCCTCGCTGGGCCTTAGAGCACTGGAGCCTGCAACCCCTCGTCTACATCCTGTTGTCTTCCTTTAGGTCAGCACATGTTAAAACCTACAAGTCAGAGAGAGACACACAAATAGAGTAGATAACAATGAAAACAAAGCCCAGAATAACCATGACGTCACGAAGGAGCGTGTTCCCAGGAGGGAGCCAAGGCGCGGCAGGGCTTCTCCACAGGCATGACTGCTGCCAGTTTATTGGGTGGATAGAAATAAACCAGGGCGGGGTTCCCTTTACAACAAAGAATAATGTGGTGTCTTTCAAGGATGTTTCTCAGACTCCTGCCTTGGGCACTTTGGTGCTTACCACTAGAAATGTCCTTAGCTGCCTATCGGAGCCTCACTACTCAACTCCCAGGTTTTCTTTTAATAATTCTTTCCACCTGAAGAAAAGGAATACTGTTTCAGCTGCAGTTCAAATTCAGACCAAAAGTAGGAGATGTTACTCTGGGCTGTATAAAAACCCAGGTTGTCCACCTGTGGTAAGCGGTTCAAGACCAGCCTGGCCAACATAGTAAAATCCCATCCCTACCTAAAAAAAAAAAAAAAAAAAAAAAAATTAGCCTAGCATGGTGGCATGCGCTGTAGTCCCAGCTACTTGGGAGGCTCAGGCAGGAGAATGGCTTGAAGCTGAAGGGGGAAGTTGCAGTGAGCCGAGATTGTGCCATCACACGCCAGCCTGGGTGACAGAGTGAGTCTCCATCTCAAAAGAAAGACAAAAGCATGTTTTCACTCCTAAGTGGGAGTTAAACAATGGGAACACATGGACACAGGGAGGGGAACATCATACACCGAGGCCTCTCCGGAGACAGGGGGCTAAGGGAGGGATAGCATTAGGAGAAATACCTAATGTAGATGATGGGGTGATGGATGCAGCAAACCCCCATGGCACAAACCTGCACATGTACCCCAGAACTTAAAGTATAATAATAATAAAACAAACAATCAAAAAAAACCCAGGTCATCATTTTAAAATTTGGCTGGAATACTTTTTATCAAAAAAAAAAAATGCGTTTGAATGCCACAAGTGAATAATTTTACCCCATTTTATAATTGCAGGCTGAAATTTATTTCTTAATAATATTCTATCAAAGAGGCCATGGAGCTCTCGGTCTGATTCTACTGATGTAATATTTCATGTATTAAATGTCTACACATAAACGTGTTACCAATTTAGGGGTGATTTTGAAAATAGAATGCAAATTAGGTAAAGAAATGGACAAATCTGCTTCTCTAATTATGATTAACAATGCTTCTTTTAGAGCAGTGGTTCTTAACTGGGGGTGAATTTGCCCCTTTGGACACCTTTGGCAATGTCTGAAGCGTCTTTGGTTGCCACAGTGAGGGCAGAGGGACTCCTGGCATGGAGTAGAGGCCAGGGAGGCTGCCAAGCGCCTGCCAGTGCACAGGACTGCCCAGGACAGAATTCTCCAGCTGAAAGGTCATCTCTCAAAAGACCCCATTATAGAAAATTAAGACATAATTACATTAGAATTTGAAGTGAATCAATCATCTGAATAATGCAAGCAAAGAGCATAATCTTTGTTCAAAATCATCCAAATTGGTAAAACTCTAAGTCACCTGATAATCGTGTCTTCTGCAGAGAGGTGAAAGCATGACTGGGGAGCTTTGAAGAGCCAGGCCACTGTTCATTCAGTAGAACATGGGAGGCAGATCTGACCACGCTTTGCAAAAAAATATGTGCTCGTTAGCGGGTCAACAAAAATGTTTTTGGACATTTTCAATATTAGTTAAGTCTCCTTCCCAAATATCGTTAAAATATAGTAACTTCATTTACTATTTCATTTACTACTATACTATCACAGCTTAATTTTTAGTAACAGTTTTGAACTGTTTATAAGTAATAGTGTTTATCTATGTATAAGTTAAAAAGTGGAAAACACAGAAAAGCCCAAGAAGAAAATCAAAGCATTCACAACCCCACCTGCACAGATAAGATGATCCTTAACACTTTGCTTATGTGTACAGAGTTTCTGCATAAAAATAGAATCATGCTATGCACAGTTTTGTAATCTGCCTTTGATTATTCAACATTATTACCATTTTCCCACACAAATAAATATCTGTTTATTAGGATTAAAATAAAGATTTTCTAAAATTGTTACAGTCTTCCGTCTTACGGCGGTCCCATCATTTATGTTTAGCATATTTTATGGATGAATATACAGGTCGTCTTCAGCTTCTCACAGACTTAAATAATCTTATTGAGATAACAGTAGACAAATCTGTGTGAAGATCTACGTAACTCTTAGGATAAGTTCTAGAAGTGGATGTATGAGCCAGACTTTACAGACACTGCCAAAGTGTTCTCCAAAAGGTCACATGAGGTGCATGTTCCCAGGATATAAATCACACTCTTGCCAACAACATGCGCAAGTAATACTCTGAAATTTGCAGCTTCAGCTGGGGAGGCTATCCTATTTTAATTTCATCTATTTGATTACTGGTGAGAAAAAACTTTTTCCATAGACTTCTACGATGTTTATTTTCTATGCTTTTGTGTGTCATCTGTCCCTGTCCTTTGCTCATTTGTCTACTGGTGTGTTCGTCCTTTACTGCTCTGTAAGCGTTCTTCATGTGCTGTTATACTGTCATTTGTCATTACTCCTCCAGTCTTTGTTTGTTTACAAATATAATTTAGGCAATTAACATTTTCCTTCAATGTCTCTTTGGTCCTTTATGGAGCCTACTTTTACATGTAGGCTTAGAACCACTTAGTATCTTAATAATTTTTACCATAATCCTTTCACATTCTGCAACTGATTCCTCACTGTTTTACTAGATTGTTTTAGGTTTAATTAATTCATATTTTAAGGTGAGCTCTCACTCTGTTGTCCAGGCTGGGCTGCAGTGGCATGATCATAGCTCACTACAGCCTCCAACTCCTGGGATCTCATGATCCTCCCAACTCAGCCTCCCAAAGGGCTGGCATTACAGGCACGAGTTACCACACCTGGTATTATATTGTCTTTTTTAAACTTTTTAAAAAATTATTTAAAATTTTGACTTCTGTCTGATTTTTTATGTTGATTCAGTCCAATTTATCAGATATTTTTTGCACTCCAAGTCTAAGTATAGCCAGGAGTTGGGGGTACAGAGGACTTTGGGGGAGAGGACCACCTCAGGTTCCTGTTGTTGAAGTTCAGTGGGAGAGACAAGGAGGAGCAGACCACGACAAGCTTGTCCACGAGAAGAATTAAGACGTGAAACGGCCCACACAAGTGATTTTGTGATGAATCATAAGCATGGTTCCTTTTCACTGACAGTTTCAGTCATATTAAAATGCCACTTGATATTAACAAATCCACAGTTTAAAAATGATTTTTAAAGTCCTGAAACCCATCCTTGGACCCTGAGAGCTGCCCCTCTCTGCGGGCTCCTCTGGCGGTGGCAGGAGCCCGTGTTCAGCGGCCCCCGTGGGTGCAGCCTGCCTCCTCCTGGCGCAGGGACAGACACAGGGACTGCTTCCAGAAAGAGCCGTCCTTCCCAGTTTTTCTCTTTTCTTTTCCCACTTATAGAGTCATCTCTAGGATGCAATGAGTTTAGTACTGGAGCTAGGGGCTTAGGGTAGGGAAAACCTCAATCAGCTCCAAGGAGGAATTTATAAACTTGGAAATATTGTGAAATTGAGTATCATCACTTTAATACAAATTGTGACTCAATATTGTGACTCACTATTCAGAGGCAAAGCAGTTTCATGGAACAGATTGTTGGACGTGATTAGGGAGCACAGTGTCCCACACAGATTCCTTAGTGACACTGGCACACAGAAGTGACTGCGAGCAGGGAGCACCCCCCGATTCCAGCTGCCGCCCCCCCACACACACACTGCCAGGCAAGAGGACCCTCTCCTCCTCTTCTTTCTCTTTCTCTCTCCCTCTTTCCTCTCTCTCCCTCTCTCTCTGGCTCTCTCTTCTCTCTCTGTCTCTGTATCTCTGTCTCTCCTTCCCCTCCCTCCCCTCCCTCTCCTCTCTATTTCTATCTCTTCTCTCTCTGTGTTGCTATGTCTCTCTTCATTTCTTCTCTTTCTCTCCCCTTGTTTCTGCCTTAGCTTGTCTGTACCATCCCAGAGCTGCCATAACAGAGCAGCAGTTTTAATCTCAGGGTTCTGAAGGTGGGAGTCTGTGTGAAGTCCTTGCAGGGCTGCACCCTCCACAGGCTCCAGGGATGGTCCTTCCCGGCCTCTGCCAGGGGCTGGTGTCCCAGGCGTTCCCTGGCCTGTGGCTGTGTCCCTCCAATCTCAGCCTCTGCCTTTGTGGCCTCCTCCCGTGGTGTCAACTCCTCTTCTTGTGGGAACACCAGCTGTTGGACTAGGCCTGCCCTACATCTAAGATGCTTTCATGTCACGCTCCCTAGCTAAGCACGTTCATAAGACCCTATTTCCAAATGACGGCACGTTGTGAGCTTCTGCGTAATCACGCATGTGGGGCGCAAGGAGGATTCAACCCTCCAGGGCTTGTAAGGTGGAGACGGTGGCTTGAGGAGGTACTAGGGGTCACGGTCACTCCCCTGACTCTAGGCCCCTCCTCCTGCAAGAGGATGGTCCAGACCCTCTCCGTCTGCCACTCTTCACATACATGCATTCACTCTCCCCGTCAGGGACTCCCTGGGCCGGGGTGCAGTTGCCCCACCTGTGGCTCAGTGGATGAGTTGATTTGGGGCACAGCGGCCAGTAGGAAGCTAGTGTGGGCCCAGGTCCTGGCTCTGTCCTGCATGCATCTCTCAGAGAGTTTGCACCGGAAGCAGGGAGGTGCGATGCGGGGCCCGGTCACCCCCAGCAGTGGCCTCTGGTCATGGGTGTGACACCAGCGGTTCCTGCAGGAGGCGGCCTGGCCATCACCCCAGTGAGAGGATCCAGAGGCCCCAGGAGGCCTGTGCTTGCCCAGCCCCCATCTCTCCAGCAAGGCCCAATGGCTCAGAAGAGGGTCACGCTAGGTCCTCGAGGGTGCAAGCCAGGGGTGGTCGGGAGAGTGGGGCGTCCTCACAGGTCCGGGCTATTGGGAGAGGAGTCAGAAAGGGGCACCAAGCCAGAAACCTGCCCACCATGTTTCTCTGGCTGGTCCCAGGCTGTTCCACCCATATCCCCCTGGAGGAGTGGGGGAGCATGTTATTTTTATTTTAAACATTGGGCTTGCAGTGCAGAGTCCTGTGCCCTGAGACCCCATAGCTGTGGTCAGATCCATGGAAGTTCACTGGATTGCCCAGTGGTGAACAGCGGTGTGGAGCTTGGGGACAGCTCCCTGTCCCTCCACACTCCCCAGCCGGCCCCTCCCTCCATCCTTGAGCTGAGGACGTGGGATGCGGCACCAGCCCCTAGCCAGACCTGCTGGGAATTAATTCTCCTCGAGAAGCAGTCGCTCGGCCCATAGGCTCTGATCACCAGTAAGAAGCCGCTGAGCAATCGACTGCGGTGCTTGGGTGAGCCGGTGTGCGTCCACGGATCCGACCACAGCCAGGGTGTCTCAGGGCACAGGACTGCACCGCGAGCCCGAGTTCCGAAAAAAATCACATGTGACAGGATGTTTCCATGGCTGTTGGAAGACTCTGGATTCCAGGTCACTGACTCACATCAGGACTGGGACAGCTGGGCGGGAGTGCCTGCCTGCCTGAGGGCTGGAGGACAGGAGTGAGCTGCTTCCTGGGGACAGGTGTCCACACAGCTCACTGGCCACAACACAAAGGCCAGAGCTGACCTGGGCCTACAGAAAGAGCCACTTCACCCTTCCCAACGCACTGACGCCTGGCACTATCCAGCACGAAGTCGCGGGACTGCAGGATTTTTCATTCAGCACACAGACACCCATTGGGGAAACAGCTGTTAATGATGAATACATCTATTTTAAGACAGCAAGAATGAGCCTGGGATAGCAAGAGCATTTCTAATAAACGTGGCTGCCCAAGCGATCATTCACTTAACATAGCCTGAATTTGAGAAGTGTGGCTTCTTTGCAAGAAAGTTAAGATTTAGACCTAACGTAGCCTATTGTGAGGAAGCCACAGAGGCATAGAGAACTGGCCAGCACTCATGAGCTCTCCACAAAAGTTGTCTGTGATGACACAGGGGGAGACCCCTGCACGGAAACTACAACAGCGGCTGGCGTGGCAGCTGGGGAGCCTCGGTGACTTCGTGACAGGCCGCCTCGTGGCTCAGCTTAGTTCCCTAAGCACACACCGGCCCGCAGGGGAAGCCCAGAGAGTCTAGTGCTCTTTCGGAGATTAAAACTTTGATGCACGGAACTTCAGAGCTGAATAATCAAGGTGCAACTAGGTATTTAAAATTAAACCCCCTTTAAACATTAAACCCAAGATGACTGTTTTAAATTTACTTGGTCTACTCAGCGATTCATTCTAAAATTTCTAATCGCTGTTAGTTTTCAGAAGTCAAAATCAATTACTTAAATGAGCTGGACTTTCTCTTGTGGTCATAGTGGCCATTTGCCTGTGGGGAGAGAAAAGGATTTAGGAGCAGCATCTACAAAACGGTCTCAGTTTTTACGGCAAGCACAGTTGGGGGGGCTTTAGAACTCCTTTAGAGGCTACCGTTAAGATCTAGCGTTGGTCCAGCTGAGTGTTGGATCAGCTTATTTTTCTACCCTGTGACAAAGATGAAGAAGAGGTTAAAGTCGGCCTTAATGCCATGTCGATCAGTGTCATCCCAAATGCCACGAGCTTATCAGTGTCCTCCTGGCTGCCTGGGCTGAAGAGCACCTGTCCAGAGGGGCTGGTGCCCAATGACATCTTGATCCAATGATGGCACAGGTGCCAGGCTAGGAAGACAGGCTCCACAGGCAGGCTGAGAACCCTGCTGGCAACATCCTTCAGCACGTCCCAGATGCATTCTCTGTGTGCTGGGCATCAGGGCCTCCAACCGCTCCAGCCACACTGCTGCAATTTGATGGCACAAAGCAGCGTGTCCACGGAGGCTTTGCCCACAAAGACAGGGCACTCTGTCCTGTAACCGTGGCTGGAGCGTGGGGATGGCAGGCACTCTCTGGAGAGAGTGGCAACACAGGATGGCAGTCCCAACAGCTAAGGGCAGTGAGCTCCTTAGCCATGCTGTGCCCACACACCCAGGGAGTTCCACAGGGCTGGGCAGCCAGTGGCAGGGACTTCCCAGCACTGTGACAATGTGGGACAAAGGGACAAGACTGAATGTTAGGGGTACAGCCTCCAGCAGAGCATGGGAGGACCCAGAAACAGCCTGCCACAGGTCCCACTGGGCTCTAGCCAGAATTTCATTGTAAAAAAATGCTCAGCTAGCATCACTAGCACAGAATGGTGCAGGAATCTTTTCCTAGGTCAACACAGGTAGGGGTTGAAAACACTTCCAAAGCCTAAAGATCGGGGTTGAAAACGCTTTGTCAAAGAACCAGCGGAGAGCGGGGATTACGAGGCAGTTGGACCAGTAGAGGCGTTAGGGAGAGCGACCCAAGTGGCAGGAATGACCAGCACTGACCCAGCGTGGTCTGGAAATGCGTCCCTCCTGGAGCCTGAGCCTGCCCGTTCATGGACCATCCTTCTTTTGACCCTTGTGGCACACTGTATAATTTAGCAATGGGCACAACAGTCATATCTGTTTTACGATGTCATCTTTTTCTTTCTGCTTCACGTCCCCCAAACCAGATTCTAAGTGATATGCGTCGGTACTGTTTGGCAGCCTTTTCCATGTGCCCTGGAGGGCTGGCCTGTCTGGGGCCCTTTAGAACCTTCGACAGAAGAACTGTGCTGGGTGCTGTCCCTGCAGCAGAGAGAAAAGAGCGTGGTGGGGCTGAAGGGCCCACTTCCCTTTCACATCTGCTCCTGGATGGTGCCACCTCGGCACCCCGGAACCGCTGGGTCCCCTCTCCCGACCCTGCCCGGCATCTCTATGGCATGTGAGTGCTCCCCGCTGCAGCTGGCAGGCACCCATCATCTCCCCACTTTCCCCACCCAAACGCCCCTCCTGTGCACTCTATTTAGAAAGTGAATCTCCATTGCACATTTCAGCCTGTCACTTGGAATTCATCTTAAACAGCTTTTTCCTCTCAATATTTACACTCACTAGATCACCAAGCCCTGTGAATTTTGCTTCTTAAATTTCTTTTCTTTTCTTTTGAGACGGAGTCTTGTTCTGTCGCCAGGCTGGAGTGCCGTGGCTCCATCTCAGCTCACTGCAACCTCCGTCTCCTGGTTCCAGCGATTCTCCTGCCTCAGCCACCCAAGTAGCTGGGACCACAGGTGCACACCACCCTGCCTAGCTAATTTTTGTATTTTTAGTAGAGATGGGGTTTCACCATGTTGCCCAGGACGGTCTTAATCTATTGACCTTGTGATCCACCCTCCTCGGCCTCCCAAAGTGCTGGGATTACAGGCTTGAGCCACTGCAGCTCGCCTGCTCCTTTAAATTTCTCCCAAATCTCTCCCCTCCGGTCCAGCCTGTGGCACAGCCTTAGCTCGGTGTCTGGTGGCTTTTCTCCTGGCCTCCCAGTGCACTGGCCTCACTGTACTGCTACAGTGTTTCTGCTTGGATCTTCCAAAAGAGGACGGCTGCCAGGCTTCGTCGCCATCCAGATAAAACAGAGACTCTTCTCAAGCACCCCTCAACCAGCCTCCCAGCACACTCAGGGCCTCGGAGCCCATCAGCTAAGGCCACCCTTGCTCTCAGCCCTGGGACTCAAGCCACACGCTGCCTTAGGAGTCTGAGGCCTGAGCTTTTTCTCTTGATTCAAAATTCCTTCCTAAGGGCCTCTGTAGACTGTCAGTCCTACTAAACAGTTCATTTTGCTCCAGTGCCTCGCGGCTGCACATGCAGGCTGGCTGCAGCATAGCACCCCATGATGATGAGCAAAAATGCCCTCTCAACTTAACATTCCTTTCTGCGGACTCAGTTTTCAGAGAAAGCCTTGCTCTTTTAATCAAGTGCACATCAAAGAGCCTCTAACACTGCCTATGATCTGTAAACCCCCACTTCAAGGTATCTCACCTTTCTGTGCCAAGCCAACGTATAACCTCTAAGTGTTAATTTATGACTTTGCCTGTGACTCCTGCGTCCCTGAAATGTAAGCGTTGCAGACTAAGTGCTTCGAAAGCACCCACTCGGGGCTTCTTGGGTTTGTTTTCCCACGCTGCGGTCGCTCATACTGGCTCAGAATAAACCTCTTTGACATATTTTACAGAGTTTTGGCATTTTTCCACTGCGAGGTATGGTACCTAACTCTCTAGCACCTCTCCTCGATGCATTTTGTGTTACAGCATTAAGCCAGATTTCAGAATAAAAGCAGGGTACATATGGTAAATGAGCTGATGTATGTACATGTCATACGTCAGCTCATGATGGCATGCATAACGTGGAAGGATGAAAGCTTTGCCATCCTCGTAAGTACTCAGTGAGCACTAGCTATTATCATTCTTATATCATCACAAAGGCTTATATGTAACTAGAGGCCACATCGTGGATCCCATGGCTATGAACAAAGGAATCCTTTCACATGAACCCAACACCACTCTTGTTTGGGGCAAGAATTTTTCAGTTGAGCATCTAAACCGGCAAAGATGTGTGACAGGCCCATTACACTGAAGGCCTCTGGGACCGTCTGGCAGAGTGACCTTGAGACCCCCTTTGCATCAAGGTCATGCCCCATACGACCACCTGTGACAATTCTTTGAGATTTGCATTGCAATGTCATCTGCATACACATCATTTTAGGGAGCAGTAACTCCCTTCTGACATCGGCTTCTCAGGTCAGCATCTCCCTCCATTTATTTACAATGTCTTTATTTCTCACAGTAAGGCTGTTTCTGCACAGAACATTTTCACACCTTCTATTAAATATATTTGACAGTTGATGGTTTTAAAACTGGCATTTCTGATTCAATTTTTGAGAAAAAAATTGTTTTATTCATGCAATAACTGAAGAGATTGATGATTAATAGCAGAAACAGTGGCAAACGCTATAGACATCTGAATGGGTTCAGCTTCACAATTCTGGCTGAAAAAATAACATTGAGCAAGCTTCCCACTCCATGGGTGCCAAAACCATTGTGCCCACATTAGCTGCAGACAAGAGCAGAGCTTTCAATGGGAATTTTAAAAAAAAAAAAGTCAACATCCAGAAGCATTTCTTCCAAGAATTGCCACGGGAGCTGAAACACAGCTTTCCTAGTACCATTCTGAAGACAAAGCACAATCGAAGCAATGGCTACCGAGGGTGGAAGGGGCCCTATTCCAGCACAAGCAGACCAGTCAAGAGCAAAGGCCACGGCAACAGTGTTTGTGGATGCTCACGGCATTATGCTTGTTGACTTCTTGAAAGGCCAGAGAACGATAACATCTGCTTTTTATGAGAGGGTTTTGCAAAAGCCAAAGTTTAAAAAGAAAGACACCTGAGAAAGTGTCACCAGAGAGTCTTCCTCCACCATGACAATGCTCCTACTCATTCCTCTCAACAAGTAAGGGCAATTTTGCAAGACTTTCAATGGGAAATCTTTAAGCATTCACTTTACAGTTCTGATTTGGCTCCTTCTGACTTCTTTGCTTCCTAATATTTAAAAAATCTGTAAAGGGCACCCATTTTTTTCCAGTTAATAATGTAAAAAAACTGCACTGACATGGTTAAATTCCCAGGACACTCAGTTCTTTAGGGATGGACTAAATCATGGTGTCATTGCTTACAAAAGTGTCTGAAATTTGATGGAACTTATGTTGAGAAATAAAATCATATTTTAAACTTTTATCTCTTAATTCCATTTTTCATAAACTTTTTAAAGCCTGCTCATATGTGAGAAATGTTTCTGAAGTACATCTTATAATTAGTTATCATAGTCATATGGAAAGGCTATTTATTTGATTCTATTAATCAGTATATTCATTATCTTGCTAAACTTAAGGCTAAGGATTAATGCTAAACTGGGCCTAAGGATTAGATAGTAATAATATTCTGTAATTTATTATTACATAATGTATAACTTAACAATGTTATTTTCCTGACCTGGACAGATATTTTGTAACTGTGTGGGAGAAAGCCCTCATTAAAAATGTACACCAAGGCCATTTGAGGGCGATGGAACATTGTGACCTCAACTTATTCTCAAATGGTTGGGGAAGGAACATTTTATTGTAGTGAAAGTGGCAATTTTTATATATGTTTGAGGTTTTCTAAAGTGTATTAAAAATAATATTTGGATGGGTACAACATTTGTCATTTCAATAATGGATGCTCTAAATGCCCTGACTTCGCCACTACACAAGCTACACGTGCACTTGTACCCTGATACGGTTTGGCTCTGTGTCCCCACCCAAATCTCACACTAAACAGTAATCCTTGGACTTAGGGAGGGACCTGGTGAGACGCGATTGGATCATGAGGGCAGTTTCCCCCGTGCTGCTCTCAGGATAGTGAGTCCTCATGAGATCTGGTGGTTTGGAAGTGTGTAGTGCTTCCCCTTTTGCCCTCTCTCTCCCTCTCTCTCCTGCCCTGACATGTGAAGATCTGCTTGCTTCTGTCATGATTGTAAGTTTCCTGAGGCCTCTGAGCCATGCTTCCTCTACACTCTGTGGAACTTTGAGTGGATTAAACCTATTTTCTTAACAAATTAACCAGTCTCAGGTAGCTCTTTATAGCAGTGTGAGAACAGACTAATACATATCCCATAATGGAAACCATCATTCTCAGCAAACTGACATAAGAGCAGAAGATCAAACACCGCATGTTCTCACTCATAGGCGGGTGTTGAACAATGAGAACACATGGACACAGGGAGGGGAGCACTACACACTGGGGTCAGTTGGGGGGAAATAGGGGAGGGACGGTGGGGTGTGGGGAGTTGGGGAGAGATAGCATGGGGAGAGATGCCACATGTAGGTGATGGGGAGGAAGGCAGCAAATCACACTGCTACATGTGTACCTATGCAACAATCTTGCATGTTCTTCACATGTGCCCCAAAACCTAAAATGCAATAAAATAAATAAATGGGGAAAAAAAAAGTAAAAAAACCCCTTGGCAACGCCTGCTGCTAAGGAAATGAAGTCTTAAAGAGAAGACAGGAATGAGAGTGTTTAGCTGAGGGCTTTTGAGTCTGTGTCACTGTGAGGTCGGCCAACCCAGGCCTGGTGGGAGGTCTCCCACGACAGTACAATCTCCTTGCCTCAGCCTCAGCCAGCAAAGGCTCCAGAACAGCTGCGACGTCCTCATATGGAGCCCCCACAGACAGATTCCCTGCCTTGCTCCTGCGCTCCTGCGGCTGCCTTTGGCTCCTTGTATAATTTCTTCTCCCACTTGACTTTTCTGGAAGTTAGAATCCACATCAGCTGCCAAGTAGGATAATAGTGGTCTCAAAAGAACTGCTTGACAAACAACATAGACGAACTCTTCCAGGGAGAGGGCTGGACAAGTCCCTTTTCAAGTTCCTTCCCAATTCTGTGACTCCTGATAAAAGAATCAGGCACTGGACAGAGAGTGCCCTGGGCACTGAATCCAGCCACCTGTTCCCGCTCCCACCCACTGTGCTGACCCCGGGCCCTGAGGACCTCACAGATAAACCAGCTCAGCTTTCTGGGCAGTTGATTTCAGGGAAATCTTTAAATAGGAGCAGCTGTTGCTTTCTGAAGGAAGTTTCTGGGACTGTGTCTACTTAGTTCAAGTAATATTTTGGAATTTTACTTAAAAATACTCTATTTTTAGAAATATTGAACACTAATGTCATAAATCAGTTTAGTCACATATTAGAAATTTTATGTCTTTAATACCTATGTAGAAACTAAATGCACACATGGACAGTGGCCAGGCCAGACTTAAAAACGGAGCTTGGACACACAGCATGCAGCTGCTGCCCCGGAAGCCAGCCCCGGGTGGAGACGCAGAGCCCAGCCCTGGCAGCCACCTGCTGCAGGTCGGACTTGCAGGAAGTCAGACCACAAACAGTGACTGTAACAATCAGCCCCGATGGCCCAGACTTGATTAATAATTTCCCTAATTTTTGTCCCTGCTTCCCACTCAGGACCAGGAAGAGAGAACCAAACACACTCCTTCACCAGTCACACGGCATTCACACGGCATGCCACATTCAGCCACAGCCTGCAGCATCCTCAGGCCAACAGCCACCTTCAGGGTGTGCCTGCAGGAGCCTCCCTTGTCTTCATCATACATCTCTCCCACTCCTCTGCCTGCCTTCTGATCCCTGCCAAATTCTCCGTCGGCAGCTGATGCCCTCACTACGGCAAGCTCCGAATAACGTGCTCTGCTTTTCTCGTCTGGGTGTTTCTGTTACTTCCATGATATTTAAATATATTTGGATGCATGTTATCCCACCTGATCCTACATAGCCCTGCAAGAAGGGTACAGCAGGCATTCCTTGTGTTTTTGAAGGCTTGAAACTCCCAATTACTCAGCTAATGCTACAGTGAAAGAGAAAAACGATCCATGACACTTGCTGAAGACAGAAAGCAGAATTTACTCATGGGGCAATGGCCACAGGTTCAAGCTCCTTCCCAATTCTGTGACTCCTGATAGAAGAATCAGGCACCGGACAGAGAGTGCCCTGGGCACTGAGTCTGGCCACCTGTTCCTGCTCCTACCTGCTGTGCTGACCCCGAGCCCGGAGGACCTCACAGATAAACCGGCTCAGCAGATAAACTGCTGCAGTGGGACTCGCAGTGGAGCGAGATGAGCTCAGCTCCACAGACAGCACAAAACTGGGAATTTGTAGCCAAGGAGTAGAGTGAAGTCAGTGGATGGAAAGAGTAAGCGGAAATCTCAGGGCCAAGGGGGATTGTGGCTAAACCCATCTGGCAGGATTCCTGGGAAGGCAGGCAGGGTGCTTGGATGTCACCCGGGGACAGTGGAGGCTGAGGAGCTCAGTTAGGCCTCGAGGGTGACTGAGAAGGGAAGATGACCCTGCATATTGTAGGGAAAGGTCGCAAACAGTCTCCATGGGACAAGCCCATCAAAATTCAGTGGTCCTCGCTGAAATTTTACATATTTCAAAGCTTTTCTTTCAGATTCAGATATCGTAAAATCAGGCAAATAAAAATCTTTTTCCAATATCTGTCCTTCATGATGCTCCTAAATATTCTGAAACACATCTCAGAGGGTCTACAGGTTAAAATTGATTTTGCAATAATACTGAGAATAATACTGAGATTTCATTTTTGTTAACATGCAGTGTGTTCTTGCTGTCTTTCAATGAATCAATAAATATCTGGTAAAAGTTCTCAAATACCTAACGTAGATGATGGGGTGATGGATGTAGCCAACCACCATGGCACATGTATACCTATGTAACAAACCTGCATGTTCTGCACATGTACTCCAGAACTTAAAGTACAATTTTAAAAAAAAGTTTTCAACTTCAGTGTTGAATGTAGTAAATATGGCTATGACCTACATAAACAGAAGCTGAAGTCTTCGTTAAGTCCTAAGAGTGCTAAAAGTGTCCAGAGATCAAAAGGGTAAAGCCGCCATTTGAGGACAAAACCGCCTTTCTCCTTGCCAAAACCGCTGGCCCGCTTGGGTGCATCTCCCTGAGTTGCTGCTGTGAGTGTGTTCACGCGTATTTCAGAAGAGAAAGCTGAGGGCGAGGGTGGTGCTGAATTCTCTGTGCTAACTTGACTGGGCCGCGGGAGACCCTGCATTTAGTCAAACGTGACTCTGGGTGTGTCTGTGAAGGTGTTTCTGGATGAGACTAACCCTAGAATCTGCGAGCTTGCCAAAGCACATGGCCCTCCGCAATGCAGGTGGCCTCACCTACCCAGGTCAGGCGAAGGGAACAAAAAAGACTGCCCGTGCCCATGCCAAGCAAGAGGGAACTGCTCTCCCTCACCTTGGGCTGAACATCAGTCTTGTCCTGCCACTGGACTTAACTAAAACATCAGCCCTTTTGGGGTCTTAAGCCTGACAGCCTGGCCTGGAACTTACACCACAGACGCTCTCCTGGGTCTACAGGTTGTCGGCTGCAGACTTGGGCTCAGCAGCCTCCATGATCGTGCGAGCCAACTCCCAATAAGAAATCTCTCTCTGGATCTGACCATCCTGGGGGTTCTGTTTCACTGCCTGTCACACGTGAACATGTTAGCAGCCTAGCGATGTGTTTACACCGCTCTCTATAAGCCAGACACATCCCTTTCCAATGTGGCAAAAATGAATATATTTATTAGCATGACCCAAAGATATAGCCTCTGTCTAGCATATAAAAATAAGCCAAAGTATATAAACTTAAAATTATGCTCAGTAATCAGTGTTTCAATATTCTATCTTACTTAGAAATCATCTAGGTATTCACAAATTATACCTTAATTAGCTCAATTTGAAATCACTCTAAGAGCTTAGGTTATCTAAAGATCTTGAAAATTATCTTCAAGCTGACAGTGCAACATAACATTGAAGTAAACAGCTCATCGGAATAAGGATTCCGTTTACTTAAAAGCTTCTATTTTTTATAATCTTATAAATTACAAAGGAGCAATTTTGGCTTATTCAATCAGTAAACCTGTTTTAGTTAAGGAAGAACAAACCCAACTAGTTAAGTATTCTACTTAACATTGCTAAATTAGGGAGAGCTCTCTTAAAACTAGATTTTACACGGGATTGAATTCGTCTCTTTTACCAAGGAGTTGCTTAATTTTTAAACTTGAATTTTTAGAACACTTCTGAATTAGGTTTTGTATACCTGCACACACACATCACATCATATCACATCACATGTAAAGCATGCTTTCATTAAGTTCGATTTCCTTATTTTCTTGAAATTTTAGAAATTTTCACTTTACATAAATGCTAATGTATTTCTGTAAGCCAATCAGAGAGAGCTCCTTAAATTTAAGATATTTTATAATTTAACTTATTAATACTGTGAAAGGAAAATAAATCTTGGAACCCCAAAATCACTAAGCCAAAGGGAAAAGACAAACTTGGAACTGCCCCCTATTCTATTCCTAAGTAAGATATGTACCAAGATAAAAAGCTACATACCTCCCTCACAACGGACCCTCAAGGAAATTCCCTGTGGACCAAGGACACACAGGATTCAAAGTCATCCCTCTGCTCACATGAAACAAATGCATATCTGATTGCTTCCTTTGCCCTCATGTTTCACTAAGCCAGACCAAGGCATAAATGACTATTCCTGTCAACTGTGCATTCAGTTAAAAGTTAATCAGAAACTCAAAAGAACACAACCATTTGTCTCTTAACTACCTGTGACCTGGAAGCTCCCCACCCACGTTGAGTTGTTCCACCTCTCCAGACTGAACCAACGTACACCTTACATATATTAATTTATGTCTTATGTCTCCCTAAAATGCATAACAGCAAGCTGTGTCCCAGCCATCTTGGGCAAATGTCATCAAGACTCCCTAAGGCTGTGTCATAGGCATGTCCTTAACCTTGGCAAAATAAACTAAGCTGATTGGGGCCTATCCCAGATGCCTTTTGGTTTACAATTTGGCAACCACAAAGGGACTCTGAGTGGAGGTGCCCCTAACCTTTGACAAATCTCCTACTAGTGCTCAGTTCATTAACATGACCCAAAGACATAGTCTCTAACTAGCATATAAAAATAAGCAAAAGTATATGAACTTAAAATTATGCTCAGCAATCAGTGTTTTAATATTCTATCTTACTAGGTAATCATCTAGGTATCCACAAATTATACCTTAATTAACTTGATTTGAGCTATCTTATAAAGCCATCTTTATGGCTCAAACTAACAGGACAATTTGCTGAGGCCTGGGAGCTCCCCTCCCTCCAGGGAATCCCTGATCTCCCAATATTTGGTTGCAATCTAAAGATTATTTTGCTCTACAACCATCCAGAGATAAGAAAACTTTATACATTTCCACAAGAGATAAAGCCTGTTTTGAATTGGAGACAAATAATCATAAGACATGTAGAGCTCAGATGATCAGACATAGAGATGTCACAAAGAAGAATTCAAAGTTTTACAGTCATGTAAGGAATGACTCGTCATATTTACACAGTTGTTTGTGAGTATAAATGGTTACTGAATTTCAGGTCCTAAAAAGAATATAGAAATGAATTTATGAATAGATGCAAAACTGTCACCGTCCACAGGGTAATTATTAATTGCATTCTACTGGACACAATTTGCATTTCTATGGACAAGATCATTTGCATTTCTATTCATTTTCTACAACTTCCGGAGTCGTAAGGTGGTTTTTGCTTATTTTGTTGCCTTTGCCTTTTTCAGACTCTCTCCTGTGTCCCCTGTGGTCTCCATAGACTCTCACATGTGCTCACAACCCCACTTTGTCCTTCAGGCCTTGGCTCACATACTGTGTCCTCAAAGATGTTTTCCCAGAGCAACCAAGCTAAATTCGCTTTCACTGCAAGTCCTCACTCATAGTTCTATTATTACCCTTCATAGAACTTGTCATAATTTGTCATCATATTTTTATTTGCAGCATTGTGGAAAGTCTGTGCATTCACATGGCAGAGATAATTTCTCTTTTCCTTCACATTCTACTCCCAGCATCTAGCTAGAGTAGCTCATAGCAGATATTCACAAATATTTCTTGAACTCACTCCAAGTTCTTTAAAGAATTAGCATGAGCTGCCATGTGTGTACCTATGCAACAATCTTGCATGTTCATCACTTGTACCCCAAAACCTAAAATGCAATTTAAAGAAAAGAATTAGCATGAGTGCTGGAACAGGGGCCACTCCAGCAGCTTTTAACCTACCTTTGTGTTCTGAAGAATAATGGACATCCTTCCTCTGTCTCTCCTAGATCAGCACCCTGAGTTCTCAGGGCTTAGAGAGCTGTCCCTCTACCCTAACACTCCTGTCAGAGTCTCTTTCTGAGCCCCTGGGGGTGTCCACAGAAAGGCGGAACTAGTGATTCAGTTCTGCATACCAAAGTGGGTCTGAGTCCTGGCCTTACCTGGGGCTTACAGGTGCACATGGGTTTTCGGTCTTCACAGAGCTTTCTTAGCCCTGCTCCTGTTCTCAAAGGGCTACACGAGGAAAGGAGCCCAGGAGTGCAGTGGGCTTGGAGACTCTGAAGCTAGCTCTCCTGGTAGTTAAGAGCCACCCTGCAGTGTGTACCCTGCGCCAGGTGGTAGGCCGGCTTCATCTCACACCTCCCAGAGGCTCTACGGGGCAGGTGACCTAGCTCAGGCTGCTGTAACAAACAGCACAGACCGGGTGGCTGAAACGACAGACATTTATTTCCTCACAGCTCCGAACATTGAAAAGCCTCAGATTGAGACCCAGCAGCGTTGGCTTCTGGTGAGGGCTTTCTTCCTGGCCTGCAGACGGCCACCTTCCCACTGTCCTCACATGGCCTTTCCTTGATGTGTGAGCATGGAGAGGAAAGAGACCTTCTTTTACGGCACCAATCCTGTAGGACTAGGACCTTAGGACCTCATTTCACCTTCATTACCTCCTGGAAGCCCTATTTTAAATGCAGTCACATTAGGGGTTAGGGCTTGAACACATGAATTTGGGGAAGACACGATTCAGTTGACAGCAGCAGGAACATCCTCATATTACAGACAGGAAAGCTAAGGGAAAGGGGAGTTAAGCAAAGCTTGTTCTAGTCTTGGGGACCCAGGGGTGAATCCTGGGCTACCAGGGGTCAGAGCTGTGCCTCTGGCCAGCATGCTGTACCTCCTCCCCAACACCAACATGATAGCTGCCGCGCAAGTACCAGGTCTCACTAGGGACTGCAGATGGCACAGTTACACTGGCTGGGCCACGGCTGCTTGAGAGGCTTCACACCCTGGAACCCTCCCTCGCATAGCCAGGAAGCCACAGGGAAGAGCAAAGTCATCTGCAGGGCTACACAAGGCTGCATGGCTTCACAGTGGGTCTGCACTCCCAAGAGAGGAGGCGGCATGAAGGACTGAGGAGCAGACAGACACCTGTTCATCCTCCCAAATGCCGGGCTGTGACTCCCACCTCAAGAGCACACACCCCAGGGAAGACCTGAAGCAGGACGCCCCAGCAGGGTCCTGGGTGTGCCTGCCAATGCTTGCTTTTCCTAGCCTGGGAGCTCAGGACAGTCTGGCCATGGTTTCCCTCCCCTAAACAACTGGAACGCCGTATGTGGATTAGGTTAGAAATAAAGTGCAATCTTTGTTTCCTCCCAAATATTACCAGGTGTTGGGAACTAATAATAGGTGTGGAATAAACTGAGTGGAAAGCATAAGTTTGAAGTGCACATCTACTGTCCAAAAAAGTGTGTAAACAGCGAATCTCTTAATATTTACTCTTCTTTCTTCAAAGAACAGCTTTTCGAAAATTGTGGTAATAGCTTCGTAAGACTTTTAAAAGCCTACGAGTGAAGTTTTTTAAATATTTATTTATTTATTTATTTATTATCTATTTTTTACTTTAAGTTGCAGGATTTGTTACACATGTGCCATGGTGGTTTGCGGCACCTATCAACCCATTACCTAGGTTTTAAGCCTCACGTGCTTCCAGCTGGTTTCTGTAAATGCTGTTCAGAAAAAAAAAGCCTCACACGCATCATCTGTCTTGATGTTCTCCCTTCCCTCGCCTCCCCCACTGACAGGCCCAGGTGTGTGATGTTCCCCTTCCTATGTCCATGTGTTCTCATTGTTCAGCTCCCACTTATGAGTGAGAACATATGATGTTTGGTTTTCTGTTTCTGTGTTACCTTGCTGAGGATGATGGCTTCCAGCTTCATCCATGTCCCTGCAAAGGACATGATCTCCTTCCTTTTTATGGTTTCATAGTATTCCACTCTGTATATGTACCACATTTTCTTTATCCAGTCTATCATTGATGGGCATTTGGGTTGGTTCCATTTCTTTGCTATTGTGAATAGTGCTGTAATAAACGTGTGCATATGTCTTTATTATAGAATGATTTACACTCCTTTGGGTATATACCCTGTAATAAGATCGCTGGGTCAAATGGTATTTCTGGTTCTAGATACTTGAGGAATTGCCACACTGTCTTCCACAATGGTTGAACTAATTTCCATTCCCACCAACAGTGTAAAAGCATTCCTGTTTCTCCACAGCCTTGCCAGCATCTATTGTTTCTTGACTTTTTAATAATCAGCATTCTGACTGGCATGAGATGGTATCTCATTGTTTTTGATTTGCATTTCTCTAATGATCAGTGATATCGAGCCTTTCTCATGTTTGTTGGCTGAATAAATGTCTTCTTTTGGGAAGTGTCTGCCCTTTCCCCACTTTTTGATGAGGTTCTTTGGTTTTTTTCTTATAAGTTTGTTTAAGTTTCTTGTAAATTTGGGTAAGACCTTTGTCAGATGGGTAGATTGCAAAATTTTTATCTCATTCTGTAGGTTTCCAGTTCACTCTGATGACAGTTTCTTTGTCTGTGCAGAAGCTCTTTAGTTTAATTAGATCCCACTTGTCAATTTTAGCTTTTGTTACAATTACTTTTGCCTATTTCATTATAAAATCTTTTCCCATGCCTATGTCCTTAATGCTATTGCCCAGGTTTTCTTCTAGGGTTTTTATGGTTTTTGGTTTTACATTTAAGTCTTTAATCCATCTTGAGTTAATTTTTGTATAAGGTATAAGGAAGGGATACAGTTTCAGTTTTCTGCATATGGGTAGCCAGTTTCCCCAGCACCATTTGTTAAATAGGGAATCCTTTCCACACTGCTTGTTTTTGTCAGGTTTGTCAAAGATCAGATGGTTGTAGATATGTGGTCTTGTTTCTGAGGTCTCTATTCTGTTCCATTGATCTATATGTCTATTTTGGTACCAGTATCATGCTGTTTTGATTACTGTAGCCTTGTAGTATAGCTTGAAGTCAGGTAGTGTGATGCCTCCAGCTTTGTTCTTTTTGCTTAGGATTGTCTTGGCTCTGTGGGCTCTTTTTTTTATTGTGTCTATTTGATTATTCTCTCTTTTCTTCTTCATTAGTCTAGCTTTTGGTTCCACATGAACTTTAGAGTCATTTTTTCTAATTCTGTGAAGAATGTCAATGGCAGTTTGATGGGAATAACATTGAATCTATAAATTACTTTGGTCAGTATGGCCATTTCCATGATATCAATTCTTCCTATCTATAAGAATGGAATGTTTTTCCATTTGTTTTTGTCCTCTCTTATTTCCTTGAGCAGTGGTTCGTAGTTCTTCTTGAAGAGGTACTCACATCCTTTCTTAGCTGTATTCCTAGGCATTTTATTCTCTTTTTAGCAATTGTAAATGGTAGTTCATTCATGATTTGGCTCTCTGCTTCTCTGTTGTTGGTATACAGAAATGCTTGTGATTTTTGCACATTGATTTTGTATTCTGAGACTTTGCTGAAGTTGCTTCAGTTTAATGAGTTTTGGGGCTGAGACATGGAGTTTTCTAAACATAGGATCATGTTGTCTGCAAACGGACAATTTGACTTTTTCTCTTCCTATTTGAATACCTTTATTTATTTCTCTTGCTTGATTGCCCTGGCCAGAACTCCCAATACTATGTTGAATAGGAGTGGTGAGAGAGGGCATACTTGTTTTGTGCTGGTTTTCAAAGGGAATGCTTCCAGCTTTTGCTCATTCAATATGATATTGGCAATGGGTTTGTTATAAATAGCTCTATTTTAAGATATGTTCCATCAATACCTAGTTTATTGATAGTTTTTAACATGAAAGGATGTTGAATGTTATCAAAGGTCTTTTCTGCATCTATTGAGATAATCGTTTGATTTTTGTCATTGGTCCTGTTTATGTGATGAATTATGTTTATTGATTTGCATATACTGAACCAGCCTTGCATCTCAGGGATGAAGCTGATTTGATTGCGGTGGATAAGATTTTTGATGTGCTGCTGGATTCAGTTTGCCAGTATTTTATTGAGGATTTTCTCATTGATGATCATGAGGGATATTGGCCTGAAGTTTTCTTTTTTGTTGTTGTGTTTCTACTAGGTTTTAGCATCAGGATGATGCTGGCCTCATAAAATGTATTAGGGAGGAGTCACTCCTTTTCAATTGTTTGGAATAGTTTCTGAAGAAATGGTACCAGCTCTTCTTTGTACCTCTGGTAGAATTTGACTGTGAATCATCTGATCTTGGGCTTTTTTTGGTTGGCGGGCTATTTATTACTGCCTTAATTTCAGAACTTGTTATTGGTCAATTCAGGGATTTGACTTGTTCCTCGTTTAGTCTTCGGAGGTTGTATGTGTCCAGGAATTTATCAATTTCTTCTAGATTTTCTAGTTTATTTGCGTAGAGGTGTTTATACTATTCTCTGATGGTAGTTTCTATTTCTGTGGAGTCAATGGTGATATCCCTTTATCATTTTTTTATTGTGTCTATTTGATTCTTCTCTCTTTTCTTCTTTATTAGTCTAGCTAATGGTCTATTTTATTAATTTTTTTCCAAAACACCACCTCCTGGATTCATTCATTTTTTGAAGGGTTTTTTGTGTCTCCATCCCTTTCAGTTCTGCCCTGATCTTAGTTATTTCTTGTCTTCTGCTAGCTTTGGATTTGTTTGCTCTTGCTTCTCTAGTTCTTGTCATTGTGATGCTAGGGTGTTGATTTCAGATCTTTCCAGCTTTCTAATGTGAGAATTTAGTGCTATAAACTTCCCTCTTAACACTGTTTTAGCTGTGTCTCACAGATTCTGGTACATCGTCTCTTTGTTTGTTCTCATTGGTTTCAAAGAACTTCTTGATTTCTGCCTGAATTTCATAATTTACCCAGGAGTCATTCAAGAGCAGGTTATTCAATTTCCATGTAGTTGTGTGGTTTTGAGTGAGTTTCTTAACTCTGAGTTCTAATCTGGTTGCACTGTGGTCTGAGAGACTGTTTGTTATTATTTCAGTTCTTTTGCATTTGCTGAGGATTGTTTTACTTTCAGTTATGTGGTTGATTTTAGAGTAACTGCCATGTAGCACTGAGGAGAATGTATAAATTCTGTTGTTTTGGGGTGGAGAGTTCTGTAGACACTTATTAGGTCCATTTGATCTAGAGCTGAGTTCAAGTCTTGATTATTTTTGTTAATTTTCTGTCTCATTGATCTGTTGAATATTGACAGTGAGACGTTAAAGTCTTCCACTATTATTGTGTAGGAGTCTAAATCTCTTTGTGGTTCTCTAAGAATTTGTTTTATGAATCCAGTTGCTCCCGTATGGAGTGCATATGAATTTAGTTAGTTCTTCTTGTTGAATTAATCCCTTTACCATTATGTAATACCCTTCTTTGTCTTTTTTGATCTTTGTTGGTTTGAAATCTGTTTTGTCAGAGACTAGAATTGCAATCTCTGCTTTTTTTTCTGCTTTGCATTTGCTTGGTAAATATTCCTATATCCCTGAATTTTGAGCCTATCTGTGTCTTTGAAAGTGAGGGGGGTCTCTTGAATATTGCACACTGATGGGTCTTGACTCTGCAATTTGTTAATCTGTGTCTTTTAATTGGGGCATTTAGCCAATTTATATTTAAGGCTAATATTGTTATGTGTGAATTTGATTCTGTCATCATGATGCTAGCTGGTTATTTTGTACACTAGTTGATGCAGTTTCTTCATAGTGTCATTGGTCTTTATATTTTTGTGTGTTCTGGAGGGGCTAGTACCAGTTTTTCCTTTCCATATTTAGTGCCTCCTTCAGGAGCTCTTGCAAGGCAGGCCTGGTGGTGGCAAATTCCCTCAGCATTTACTTGTCTGAAAAGAATTTTATTTCTCCTTCACTTAGGATGCTTAGTTTGGCCAGATATAAAATTGTGGGTTGAAAATTCTTTTCTTTAAGAATGCTGAATATTGGTCCCCACTCTCTTCTCCTGTAGGGTTTTCGCTTAGAGATCCACTGTTAGTCCAATGGGTTTCCCTTTATAGGTGACCTGGCCTTTCTCTATGGCTGCCCTTAACATTTTTTCCTTAATTTCGAACTTGGAGAATCTGATGATTGCATGTCTTGGAGTTGATCTTCTTGTGGAGTATCTTAGTGGGGTTTTCTGTATTTCCTGAATTTGAATGTTAGCGTCTCTTGCTAGGTTGGGAAAGTTTTCCTGGAAAGTATCCTGAAGTATGTATTCCAACTTGGTTGCATTCTTATCTCTTCAGGTACTCCAGTCAGTCATAGGTTTCGTCTTTTTCATAGTCCCATGTATTTCTTGGAGGTTTTGTTTGTATGAAGTCTGGAGAAAGTTGCTTATAAGACGTTTGGATGTCACTGTACAGTCTTTGGGCTGGTCTGACAGAGCTAAGAGTCAGACGGAAAAATTAGCCAAGGTTTACCAGTTGAAAAGTTTGTTCCTATCCCCTAAAAGTACTATTTCTGCTGCCCATCTTTCGGCTGCAAGACAGCACTTGTCAAAGATTTTAAGGACAAGCAGAAGCTCTATAAGAGAAGACTGTGGTGCCAATAAGGTGTTGATGGGCAGGGTGCCTGACAGAGGTGGTAGACCCAGTGAAATCAAACCTCCACTCCCAGAGATGCCACCACGGCAGAAGAGGCAAGATAGCTCCAAGAGCAAACAGAAGGCCGAGGAGGAGGAAGAGGTGGCTATGAACATTCCTCATATGCAGGACGAAGAGGTCATGAACGAGGAGGCGGGAGAGGTGGACGTGGTGGCTATGACCACGGCGGCCAAAGGGGAGAAGGAGGAAATAACCAAAAAGAGGCTGGACAGATGGAGGGAGTGGAGGAGAAGGTAGCTGCCAAGATGGTGGCTATCAAGATTCAGGTTTCCAGCCAAGTGGCTATCATGGTTGCCACAGTTGTGGCTATCAAGGTAGAGGTTATGGTGGCTTCCAGACATCTTCATATATAGGAAGCAGATACCAGGGTGGTGGCTACCAGCATGATAATAGATACCAAGATGGAGGGCACCAAGGTGATTGTGGCAGTGGTTGTGGAGGGCAAGGTGGTTGTGCAGATCAGAGAGGAGGCTGGGGAGGAAGAGGGAGCCAGAATTATCACCAAGGGGATCAATATGAACAGCATTTCCAGCATGGAGTGCAGGGTCCATCCCTGCAGGGTCTAGTGGGTGTTCTTTTGTGTGCAGAGACGATAGATCATAGAAAGGAAAGACAAGGACATAGAGAAAAGAGAATTCAACTGGACTCGGGGGCCACTGCTACCAAGGGGTGGAGTCCAGCAGTGGCCCTGAATGCCTGGACGTGCTGATATTTATTGCATACAAGGCAGAGGACAGGACCAGAGAGTGACTCATCTGACATGATTGGTAGGGATCAAGCAAATCACATTTTTACAACATGAGGGGCCACGTGGGCACAGTTCAGGGGGTCAAGTGGATACAGTACAGAGGGCCCCTACCTCTCTGATAGCCGCTGCAATGAGGGGAGGCACGTACGTCAGTGTCTTTCTATGCACTTATCAGAGAGATCAAAGGCTTTTAGGATTCCTCTATTCTTCTCACAGCTTCTAAGAATTTACAAGGGAGCATCGGGTGGGAAAGTGGAACATGTAAGTGGACAAGGATGGTAACCATCGGAGCACAGCACCACGGAGAGGTGTTTAAGCCCCTGGATGTCTGCTTACCGGCCTGGCTAGTGTCACACCTTCCTTGAGAGCCAGACAGAGCAGAGTTTTCTCCGAACATCCCAGTGAAAGGGAAACTCCCCCTCATGGCCTGCTAAGCAATGGGTGCCTCCCCAGGTGCGGGTGTTACCGCAAGGCCAGCCTGCTAAGTAATGAGTGCCTTCCCAGGTGCTGGCACTACTGCAAGGCATTTACTGTCACCTCCTGATCACTTCTCGAAATGTTCCTTCAGTTCCAAATTATATTTCACCTGATTATGTCTATACTATAAAGCTAAAATGTTCCTACACTAACGTAAAGATTATACAGAATAAGGACATAATAAGATTGATTATATAATTGATTATGTGATTGAATCCGACATCTATTTGGTGTCATTTCTGTAACTAAATAATCAGTAAATATATCATTGCTATAACTAAGTAATTAGTAAATCTATTTGGTATCATTGCTATAACTAAGTAGTCAGTTATTTATTATGCTGGGACAGACTGTGCTTTCAGTCTCTTGCCATGGCACCTGGGCAACTTTCTTCCCACAATGGAGGTTATCAGTATAATCATTCTGGATTTGGACAGGGAAGACATTATACTAGCTGAGGTAACTGAACCTTACATTTTGCTAGAGCTCAAGTAATAGAAACTTAGTTTCAGAATCCTGAATTCAGCACCTATTTTGAATTGTGAGACCACAGGTGGCAGGCAGATTCCCTCTTGGCATAAGCATTTGTAGGTCTTCATTCAATTCTGTTGGATTTTTTTATTGGACTTACATAAAGCTATTTATTTGAGAAACATGTAACATCTATCCTTTCTATGAAAAAAAATTTTTTAAAGGTGATTAAAATTGCCTTTAATTAACCAGTAGGCTGATTCCACAGTCAGGACATGCATACTTTTTTGAAGAAATTATTTGAATAAGTAGTTTTCATGTTTTCAATATGCAGTTTTGAAAATGAGGATTCACCTAGAGTTTTTTAGATTTACTTCTAGGGAACTTTCCTCATATTAATAATCCATTTATATGTGTTTTGCTTAAAGTATTCCAATGCCTATTTTCCAAGCACAGTTCTGCCCCGGTTGGCTTTTTATTTGGAAATGTTATGCCACATGTGCTTCACGACAGGACTTTTAGGTCAGTTCCTATTAAATGAGCTCTTCTGCAGATAGCACATTCAGCAGTCTTATTTTATTGATGGAATTCTGTATCATATTTCAACTCTGAAAACCTTGAACATGGCCAAAATCCATAAAGATTATAAAAGCAAACTAAGTTGTGAACCTGTAGTACTTGTAGGCATTTAGTTAAGTATAGCAATTCAAACTGACCTGCATCCATCCAAAACAAATTCCTTCTTCAATCTTATTTTTACTTGAAATTTGTTAGAAGAAACAGCAAACTGAAATTTGTTTTATGCATAATAACACTGGCTCGGCAAATACAAGTTAGTTTGCTTTAGGCAGGAGACTTTTTTTGTAATGGAAGAAATGCACTACAAAGTTAAGACAGATTTTTGCCAAGTGCGGGAGGCCCTTTATTATTGCTGCAGAAAACAAAAGCCTGAGTCGATGTTTTACATTCTGCCTTACTGAAATCTACATGACATGATGCTTTGCTGGGTTTTTGTACATGTAAACGTTGTCAGGCTGTGAAAGAAAATGGCTGGAGGTGTGCTTTGTGTGAAAGGTGAGCAATAAAGTATCCGTTAAGTTCTAAAAAAAAAAAAAATTACATAGTCATCTGCTTAATGGCGCTCTTCAAAATGCCTAGCCTGTTTATCATTCCCAATAAACTCTCCAAAAGTTAAATTTAATTATGATTTTTCTATTTTTAAAAAAAATCTCAATTCATCAGAGGCAAGAAAGATTGTATTGCTTCTCATGAATCAATTTAAGATTTATTTATCACCTTAACCTTTCATTCACTCAACCAGTTAATATTACTGAGTCTTCTTCAGCAGGCCAGACATTTTGCCTGGTACCACCCTTGTGCAGTTTTCATTTTTGTCAGAGGGACAGCCAGTTAATTAGCATACAGATTTTAAGAAGGATTGCAGTCACAATGGTGATAGGTGCTTTAAAGAAGGCAATGTCAGCAGGAGCCAGGTGGGTGAGTAGGACGTGGGACAGGGCCAACCCCACTGTTAGGAGGCCCCATTGTGACAAAAATCTGAATGATCGATCCACACATGGAGTAATTTTAAAAGCAAATCATTGTCCCACCAAGATTTTCTTGTGGATATACACAAGATTATTCTAAGATTAATATGGAAGAAAAGGAAAAGGCAGTAGAAGAAAACAAGTTTACAAAAGAAATAAAATGTCTACCCAATATTAAGATTTAGCCTATACATACGGGAGTCAAGATGTCTTATACTGGATCAATGGAGGGTAGAGAACCCAAAAATAAACCCATGTAAATCTACTGAGTTCATTTTTGATGAAGCGTGAAAGTAATTTGGCAGAGGAAAGATAGTCTTTCATCAAATGGCGCTGCAGCAATCAGAAAGGGAAAGGAAAAAAGAACAAAAAACCTAAACCTACGTCTCAAACTTTATACAAAAGTGAACTCAAAATGGATCAAAGACTGCAGCATAAGACATAAAACTATGAACCTTTTTAAAATTGAAGAAAATCTTTAGGATCTCAGGCTTTGCAAAGAATTTCTGAGTCTTGACACCAGTTGCAACACGTACAAAAGGAAAAGTTGACCAATTGGACTTCGCAAAATTAAAGCTTTTGTTTTACAAATAATTTTTTAAATTAAAAAAACCTGTTTAGAAGATAAAAAGATAAGCTACAGAGTGGGAGAAAATATTTGCAAATAAATATAGCAAAAAAGTATATATTGCATGTTTATAGCAAAGGACTGAATAGAATACGTAAAGATCTCCCAGAACTCGAGTAAAAATAAAAATAAAAAATCTTATTAGAAAATGGGAAATGCAAATGGGTTGTCTTTTCCTTTTTGAGTGGTATGAGTTCTTTATTTTGGGGGGCACTAAGTTCCTTATCGTACACATGATTTGCAAATACTTTCTTAGTCTGCACCTTCTTGAATTGGCTCCCATAATATGTGTATGAGTGATCAGTTTTTCTGCTTTCTCACCTGTACTTAGAGATGATGTCATTATGGGAAATGGGAAATGTTAATAAGATGTGAAGAAACTGGAATCCCTCTTATATCACTAGTGGAAACACAAATTGGTACGGCTGCTTTGTACAATAGTTTGGCAGTTTCTCAAAATGCTAAACATAGCATATGACACAGTATTTGCACTCCTGGGTATATACTAAAGAGAACTGAAAACATGTGTCCACATAAAAAAAATTGTATACAAATGTTCTTAGCAACATTTTTCACCATAGACAAAAAAAAAAAAAAAAAAAAAGGAAGCAACTCAAATGTCTGTCAACTGAGGGATGGATAAACAAAATGTGGTATATCCAAACAATGGAATATTATTTAGCTATGAAAAGGAATGAAGCACTTACAAATGTTACAACATGGATAAATCTTAAAAGGATGCTAAGTGAAGGAAGCCAGACACAAAAGGCCACATGTTGTATGATTCTATGTATATGAAATATTTAGAATAGACAAATCCACAGAGGCAGAAAGCAGAATTGTGCTTGTCAGGAGCTAGGGAAAGGAGGACTGGGGAGTGACTGCTAATGAGTATGGAGTTTCCTGTTGTGCAACAAACATGTTTAGAAATGAGATAGTGGCTGCACAATTTTATGAATGTACTACACTACACTGAGTTGTACACTTTAAAAGGGTGAACTTTATAATGTGTGAATTATATTTTAATAAAGCTAATTAGATAGATAGATAGATAGATGATAGATAGATAGATGTAGTTAATACAGGTGGCAATTTCTTCAAAAAAGAATCATACCATTACCATATGACCATGAGGGAAAGTGTTCTCTTTCCGGGTCCACGAAGGGGTGTAGTTTTAAGGACAAGAATTTCCCAGCGCCATGCCCCCCTCCCATCTCTCTCCATCCGGGAGATTTAACAGTTTATGTTTGAATCTCGCGGGCGTGGGAAGAAACTAAAAGTCAATCCCCCAGCAGAAGTTTAAAGGAACTCCTTTCATTGGCCAGAGGAGCTTGGGCAGGAGGGAATGTCTCCCCGGATAAATTCTCATTGCTCCTTCACCCACACCAGATTTCCAGCTCTCTGGGATCCCCTCCCACGTGGGGTGAGCCCCCTTTCCCCTCTGGGACTTACCCTTTGGAATCCCCTTCCACACTCTTTGTGGAAGTCTTTCTCTTCTTCTCCTTTTCTTCTCCTCTCCATCTAAATAAAATCACCTTTCTGCAACACTTCTTGGGTCTGATATTTACTTTTACGAGGTACGGCGCACCTGCAGTGGTCCCATCGCTCATCCTTTAAGAGACTGGAGGCCAAGAACCCACAGCATTCTCTCGGGGGAGCTGTGCCTCACCAGCACCCAAGAAAAAACACAGTTACAACCACACAATTGCACTTGCAGGCATTTATCACAGAGACCTGAGGACTTGAGTCAACAGAAAAACCCGTCCACCAGTGTTTACAACAGCTTTGTTTATAATAGCCAAAAGCCGGAAACAGTCCAGATGTCCTCAATGAGTGAATGTTTAAGGAAGTGGTGGTTCATCCACATCACAGAAGAATAATCAGCAATGAAAGGGACACCCTACTGATGCAGACAACAGACTGGATGCAGTCTCCAGATAACTATGCTAAGTAAAAAAGCCAATCCCAGGAGCTTATAGCCTGTATGATTCCATATGTAACACTATTAAGACATCAAAAGCTACAGCAATGAAAACAGATTATGCTGAGGAGGGGCGGGGTGGGAGGGAAGTGGGTCTGTCTGCAAAAGAAACTATGAGGAATCCTAGTGGTAAAGGAAATGTCCTTCATGTTGACTCTATTGAGACGGGGCGGGGGTGGCAGGGGAGCCCTGGAAGCCTGCGGAGCCCAACCTCCTCTTCCTCCTCGCCGGGAGCCCGCGATGCAGGTGCAGGGGGCTGGACTGTGGACGCCCTGATCTCCAGCAGGCGGGCTCTGCTGTCTCCCACTGTGGAGGCCAGAAGGAAGGGCACCTGCCCTCTTGCCCCTGGATCTACTGGAGACTGACCTGGGGTCCTACCCACCTATCCACACCTCCACCCTGCAGCAGGGCCCCTGCAGACTTGGCCTCATTTTCTGGATGAAGACGCAGCACCCCTACGGCGGGGCACACCCACCCCTGCCACGAGCTCTCCTTTACGCACAACCCCAGTGTGAAGCCCCCATGTCATCCATGCTTGGCTGTTGTTGGTTTTTGGGACCCTGGCTCCCTAAGGGGCCTGGCTGTCCATTCACAGTGACCGAGAGTGGGTCCCACGCAGCTCGTCAGAGGCCTTGCCCCATCACAGCTCCCACCCTCCAGACCTTCAGGCACCCCTGGGGTCACACCCCCGGAAGCCCTCCATAATCTACAAGTCTGACCTAAGTACTAGTGACTGCTACCTTCCAATAGAGTGGGAATCCTTAAAATTGAGGGTGGCGTTTGCTAGGGTGGCTTCTACCCAGGATTAATCCCTGGAACAACTTTCTGAATAAAATAAAATAAAAAATTGGCTGCATGGTCAATAAACTTGCAACTTTTCCCTTGGAGATAACACAACATGCTGTAATGTCTAGGAAAACTTGCAGTGGAGAAACCGGTTTCAAATTTCTGATTTTATGACTTTTAAAACTAAAATTAAATTAAGTTTTTATCCTAAGAATTTCTGGCTTTTGCCATGGATTCATTTCTGTATGGCCTGGACTCCTGACCGCCCCTTTAGTTTTAAAGGGAATCCACACCTGAAGGAGTCAGATGTGGATTCAGATAATCAAAGCCCCACGCCTGCAACTTGAGTGGCGGCACTGCCTTGCTTCTGCACCAAAAGTTGCAAAGTCTAATTTCTTGGTTTCTAATTATGATTAAATAATTTATATGCTGTACTACATTAAATCAGATCCTGTCAGCCCCTACTCCCCAGCAAATGAACTGTCACTTAATAGAATATTCAAAAAACAACCAATGCGTCTGAAAGATAATTGCTTTCAATTTTCTAAGTTTTCACTTATACAGCATAATGAAGGCAAACTGACATGACCTGACTTTTTATAGACATGGTTGTCCCCAACATCTGGCCAATAGTATCTAAATATTTACAAGGAAAAATTAGGCAAAGAAAAAAGAAACTTTCATTATCCAAGTTGATTTCTTTCTGATGCTCATCAAAATTTTAAAAATAAAATACCTTGTTAACGTTCTAGTCCTTCCTGTTGCCACACTGCTTCAGCTGGCGGCGTCAAGAAATTTCAGTTTAACGATGTTTTTTTTCCACAGTTCTCCTACTCCTGTTCCGTGCTATTTTAGAAGTTATCTAGAATAGTAAATTAAATATGTAAGTGTAAGCCTTGAAAGCAGAGAGAAAAGAATAGATATACGTAAGATACAAAATTCTCACACTTTACAACCTTGAATGCCAAGATAATAAAATGCTCTCTATATTTTCTATGTATTTCAGTTTAATTTAATAATATTGCAAAACAAATTTTCTGAAGGGGATACTAGATAATAGCAATGACATTATGACTTTATAAATATACCTTTGCCCTAGTTTTTGCTAAAGAAACAGTTCTTTTAAAGTGACAAATATAAGTTATAACATGAAGCGCTTAAGATTAAGAAGCCTTAGCAAATTACAGTATCTTTTAGCAATGAATCTTTCTCCAGTTAGGCGAAGGACAGACACTGATCATGTCCACACTTGGTTTCATGAGAATGTGTGCTATAAGAACAAATCTTCAATGATAACACTGGCTCCCAGCTATAATCAAGCAAATATTTGTACATGTCCACAGATGTACATTTTTACAGAATAGGCTTTACTGAAATGTTCTTAGGAAAGAGGACTTGAATAGATGAATGCGTTCCTTCAATAATATGTTTAAGCACCTTTCAGTGTCAAGTTCCTGAGTTGAGTGCCAGAGGGAACACAAATTTACCTACCACAGAACCTGCTCTCGGAGCTCACAGGAAGACGTGGTAAATCAGCGAATGAATGCAGTAAGATGAAGGAGGTGATGAATTATGTGTGTCACCTGAAGTGACAGAAATGATCAGAATCCAGTTTAAAAAGCTTATTCAGGTGAAAAGCTGGAAATGGCCATCCAGAAGACAAAGACACCAGAGAAATGGGGTCAGTGCTTCGAAGTTAAACGTTGTTTTGCTTTTATATCTAGTGTCAGCTGAAGAATCATGAGGTTTATAAATTTGGAAAGGAGAGCTTTATTTCTCATAAAGGGTTGCAGCCTGTAGGCTGGGCATCCTGTAGGCTGGGAAGTGTAGCTTCTGGCAGAAGCTGGAAGCAGGCACTTCAAGGGAGGGAAGGCTAAGACAGAAACTTCAGTTGAAGAGGTTGGCTAGGTATAGACAATCTATAGGTTATAAGAGGAGCTCTGAATATTTACAAAGGGGAGAAACAGGCGTGTGTAGTAGACTAACATATATGTAACATGCATCCCACATTTACTTTGGGGTGGAGACTTAACATTTAAATGTGTTATAATTAGATCCTATACATCAAAAGGTGAAGCAGAGGACCTGAAAGCCATCAGTGTGCAGTCTCTTTAAACTGGCCAGAGCCACTCTAGGGTTGGTGGTCTCTCATCAGGAAGAAATGTTAATCAGTTGCTGTCCACCAAACCAGGGGCAGTGTCAGGCAGTTGGTTGGTTGAAGTCAGCAGTCAATAAGTCTTTCAAGAGGACTAGTTTTTGTTTAAATCTTATGAAAAGAAAGTCTAATGGCAGTTAGCAAAGGAGGGGCTATCATGAGGTGCATCTGACCTCCTATATTTTTGTGGCCGAGAGCTCAGTTTTTTTTAAGGTTTCTCTGGGGTCCTCTTGGCTAAGAGGGGGTCTGTTTATTCACATAGGGGGCTAAGGATTTTATTTTTTATTTCTCATTGGGCAGAAAACCAAGAAGTTTTAGTAGGATTATAACATTTTCTATGCAAGACTGGTTTATTACTTGCAAAAATTTAATTAGTACAGTGTGCTTTTTTCTCCATGTGGCTTTTTTCCTTCTCTTTGTGGCTAGCTTTTGTTTCCAATTTAAAAGTACACATTTAATATTTTATTTTAGGCAATGTGATAGCCAAAGTCTTTGTGTGAGAAAGGTAAGAAGGACGGTAATCTATAACGAAGGTCAGTAGTGAAGAGGGAAGGGGACTTTCTTGTCACTCTTTAGTCATTTGTAACATTTTCAAAACACTGTAGGTAAGGAAGAAGGCTAATCTATAATCAGACAAATACAGATTACAGCTGCCTACGTTACAACTTCCTGTTTGTAAGAGTCAGATCCCATAATCACATTTCCTTAAGACTCAAAATATTTTAAAGTTTCAGCAGCTTAGATTTTGAATTACTTATTTTCACATGTGAAGCTAAAGTTTTATAAAAATTCAGAGAAGGAAGCTATGATATTATGAAGTACATATATTTGGTCTTTGCCAGTTTTCCTGGCATCCAACTTTTAATCCTTAGAAACTTCTAAGCTCTGTCTTTTTGTTTGCTGATGTTTACTGATCGCTTCAGGGTATGGTTTGCCACCAGAAAGATAAAGGCATAATTAGAGGGTTAGGACTTCCAGTCCCACCTCCTAATCCCTAGGAAGGGAAAGAAGCTGGAGGTTATGTTGATCATCAGTGGCCAGTGGTTTAATCATTCACGTCTACATGATGGAACTGCCATATAAACCCAAGAGGACAGGGTTCAGAGAACTCCCAGATCGCAGAGCCCGGGAAAGTCCTGGAGTGTGATGCCCAGGGAGGGCGTGGAAGCTCTGCGCCCTCGCAGCACCTCCGTCTGCACCTCTTTGTCTGTATCCTTGATGGACGTATCCTTGGAATATCCTTTACAATAAACTGGGAAACACAAGTCGATGTTCCCCTGAGTCCTGTGTACGACTTCAACAAATTGAACTCAAAGAGGGGTCCTGGGATCCCCAATTTATTGCCAGTCAGTGAGAAGTTTCAGAGCCTGGACTTGCCACCGGTATCTGAGGGCAGGACAGTCTTAGGGACTGAGGCTCAACCTGTGGGATCTGAGTTTATCTCCAAGTAGACAGTGTTAGAACTGAATTGGAAGGCACAGAGCTGGTGGCCACTGCTTGCTGTGTGGGGACACCAACGCTGCCATATTAGGTCATGGAAGTCTTCTGCGTTGCTGGCTGCTGTGGTGTGGGAGGAGAGGAAAACCAGGGTTTGAGAGATTTTCCTAAACAGCTGAACACATGAAGGTTCCTGAAGGGTGGCATGCCCCTCTCCCATGCTATGTCCTGTGCACTTCATCATCTGTATTATTTGTAATATCCTACGTAATAAACTAGTGAACATAAGGGCTTCCCTGAGTTCTCTGAGCAGCTGTCACAAATTAATTAACCCAAAGAGGAGGCCATAGGATCGCTGATTTATAGCCGGTCAGTCAGAAGACAGGTAAAACAACCCAGGGCCTGCGATTGGCACCAGAAGTGGAGGCAGTCTTGCAGGACTGAGCCTCACTCTGTGGAGTCTGACGTTATCTCAGGTGGTAGAATCAGCACTGACTGGACTGGAGGACTCCCAGCAGCGTCTGCTGCAGAACAGACCGATTGCTTGGTGTATGCGGGGGAAAACACACATTTGATCATAGGTCTTCTGTGTTGACTGTGGGGTGAGAGCAGAGGAAAAGCAGTCTGTCTTTTCCCCTTCACAAGCCTAAGTCCAAATAGGAACGGTCACTTATTGACTGAACAAATCCTTAGCACCTGTCATGAGCCAGGCATTGATCTAGGTACTGAGGATACAGCAGTGGACAATTTAGAAATAGTCCCTGTCCTCCGGGGCACTGTTCCAGTGGAAAGATAGACAAGCCCGTAAACAAAGGTGAAATCGGATGCATTTGGCAATCCCAGGCAATGAAGAAAAGCAAAGGCAAGCGAGAGACAATACAAAGGAAGAGGGAGTGTGCAGGGAGGTCGTTTTATATTGGAGGAGTCACTTAGAAAGGCTGTGAAGAGTCTCTGTGTGTTTCTGTGTCTGTGTGTATATATGTGTATATGTATGTGTGTTATATGTCTGGGTGTGTATCTGTGAGTATGTGCACGCATGCACACAGGGCGTGTTAATGATGTAGAGGTCTTATGTTTGATTGCTGTAAATAAAGGCTAGATGCTGTCGATTCTGTGCTTCCAATCTCCTTTATACATAGGCATATGAATAAATGCCAAAAGTTTGATGACCATAGAGAAGAAATGTCTACATTTATTTTCAATTGACATGTCTAATCTTTGGAGAACAATTCAAATTATTAAATCATTAATTGATCTTTTAAAGCATGTTTACTTCCAAGGTTTATATTCACTTTTAAATTTTAAACAAGTAAACTAATAAATGCTTTGAGGAAAAAACAAAACTACTGTAATTAGGTTATCGCCACTTTAGCTTATAATTAAAGAATTTCTGCATTCTTTAAGCCCAGAATGAAAAATCTGAAAGATTATTCTACCACAATCATTGCTTTGTAATTTGCCACTGAACATATTAGACTAATTGTTTACATGCTATTTATCTGCTCTTCATTTAAACAGAAGAGCTAGTTTTTACAGACAACACGCAAATGTATCTTGGCAGTCGGAATGGAGCCATATTTTTATCCATATGAACAATAAGAAAACGTAAACCATTAGAACCTTAGACCATTCAGGCATCTTCAGAAGTTATGAAAGCATTGCTTCATCTAAGGGCAAAGCAGCACACAGTCACTCCAGCAGCAAACACGAAGGGCTTGGTATGCTTTAGAATATAATTAACCTGTGAGAAATATATCGAGAGGGAAAAGCCAAGGTCGGAATATAATTGCAATATGCTTTTATTTTACTGATGCATTTTTGCTCTCTTTCTTTTTTATCTTTAGGTCAAACACAGAAAGAACTGAGAAAAATGTTAAATATAATTATATAATAATTTCTCATTGACTGTTGGACAAATGCCAGTGACTCCTTGCAAAAAGCAGAAATGAAGAGGGTACTTTTCTTAGGAAGGGAGTTAATTTCTAAGAATCAGTTCTATTACTACAGACCATAAAAAATTCCAACTTCAATTTGCCAATCATGCAGGCAGCTACCGAGAGATTTCTCCTAAGAGAAATATCCTAGAGAAAATAAAATGGCAACTGGACCAGGGGAATGGGTGAATTGGTCAGATTCTCTCTACAACAAAGGATGATTTACAAGATAAACTTATAAATTATAATATTCTAAGATGCATGCCATAAAAATGCCAAGGCAGTAAGATATTTTATATGATAAACATTTACATTTTTAAAATCATTAGCAAAACAATAAAAGAAACAAAATAGCAAGAGTGCTAAATGAATCCATAGAGATATTCCAAAAAGCAGTAACTGCATTATTCATAGTTCACTGACCTTCAAATTCAAGGATGTCAGTTTTTTAGGGCATTATTACAGCATTTAAGTAAACGCTTGAAACAGATGTGAACATTTTCTAACTTGAAAGCAAGAGTGCTTAATTCTACTTTCCCCTAATTTTTTTGCCCCTATTTGAAGCACTAATCCTTTCTTGCTCTGGTACTTTGACTTAAAATCTCACCACCCTCCTGTTTACTTCACATTGAATTCGTTTGCTTTAGTCAGTTTTTAGGGGTCAGAAACAATGTTAGCTACAAAAAGGCATAATGATATGACTTCTATTGTTAGTTTAGTAATGCATGAGAGAAAATGTGGCTTTCTTACATAATACTGCCTTTCCTTCCAAAAGTAATTAGAAACTTCCCCAAATTTTGAAGTACTTTCCAAATTAATAATTTAGAATACTGCTAAATTCGTACAGCCCTCTATTTTTGCCTGTCTTTGCATTTCAACATAAATACAAATGTAAGGAATAAAAATATGTATATTTTCTCACCCTATGCTAGGTTCATGCCTGAGTCTCCTCCTATAAGACAGATTAACAAGAAGAAAGCATACAAGCGTATTTAACATAATTTGCATGTGACATGGGAGTCTTCAGAAATTGAGATCCAAAGAAACAGGGAAACACATTTTTCATGCTAGGTTTGAAGAAGGGTGGACAGTCTTGGGGAAGTATGGCTGGACAAAGGGGGTGTGACCTAACAGTAATAACTTGGGGGGCAGGAGGGGTTTAGCAAGGCCACTGTGTTCAGATTATTCTGTGCCCCTGTGTCTTCAGAGATAGGAATGTTTCTTTTCTCTGGGTAAAGGGTATGCACTTCTTGAATGAGGGTCTCATGATGTGCTTCAGGGTAGAAGGGCAGAGGAGGATGAGGGAGACCTTCCTGCTTCTGCTGTTTTTTCAAATGTCAAAGCGCCATGCTTTGGGTTAGTGTGTCCTGAACCCCATTATGAGATACAAATAAAATACACACATAAAATAAAAGTTGGATATCATTTTCTGCATTGTTGCACTAACAGCCATATCTTTTTGATGCTAAAAAGTAGAATCACAAATGCTAGACTGAGGCAGATTTTAATGACATCACACCAGAAACAGCAAAGCCCAGATGCCATCTGGAAGTTTTTCTCTCATCTTTCAGTCGCAAATCAGCCAAGCCCAGAGGCAGCTGGGCGGGGAGGCAATGCAGTGCTCAGCCAAGATCGCATTCAAAGAGCTTCCAGGAAGGAAGACAGGGGAAAGCCTTCACACGTGGAGTGAGCTCTGCTGGGCCGTCAACAGAGAGACTGAGAGGTCCCTGAGACTGGCAGGGGCCCAATGCAACGAAGTCCCTGAGGAACAGCTCTGAACAGAGACAGCCAAGAAGAAGATGCACCTCTTCCAATGGGTCCAACTCCCAGGCAGCAGGAACTGGAGGTCGAGGTGCGCTCAGGCTTCAGGTCACTACAGAAAGTGCAGCTCTCACACCAGCACCATGCCCGACTCATGCATCTCTTGTGTTTGCAAAAACCCAGATCAAAGGAAACATTTCTATCAAGTGAGTGGTTACAAACCACAGAAATTGCTGTTTAAAATGGATTGTACACTTGAGGAAAGAAGATATTTCAATCCAAGACAACACCCACATTAGCCATACTGAGGGACGACTAACCTACATAAAAACTGAAAAGATAAAATCCTCAAGTTTTAATTATGTAAAGATCAAACATATAATGCAATTCTCTTTAACTACTAACTTCCTATGGTAAATACATTATTTTGAGTAAATCAAAGAAAAACTTCACTAAAATTAATCAAGACTAAATAAAAGCTTAGAAATGTAGAGCCCATGAGAAAACCAAACTGTAGAGAATTGCAAGTAAATAAGAGAAAGGCCATAGACATTTTAGGCACAGAAGATAATTCAAATTTGAGCCAGTGCTCTTTTTAGATTAATGTAACAGCACATAACATACTGAACACTTCCTATCTGTCTGTCTCATCCTTACGCATACACAATATCCTATGAGATAGGCACTACCATATGCACATCTGAAAGATGTGGAAGGGAAGGCCCAGCGAGGTGAAGATATTTGTCCAGTATTCAGGACGAAGGCCAAGAGTCAGATCCGAATAATCGGACTTCAGAACCCAAATTCTTAACAGGTACTCCACAGAGATTAAAGCAGTCAGATGCGTTATAACAAGATAAACTGGTAGGTGGTATAAACCCACTGGCATGGCAGTACTAAACATAGCAGGCCAATGCAAAGAACGCATGTGCTTTATGTCAAGAAAGGTTAATTTTAACTCTATCAATCACAATGCATTTTTTAAAAATCCCACAAGTGAAACTAGTAAGGCAAACAATAGCAGCTGAAGCAAAAAGTGTCACTTGAGCAAAAGCCATTAGCAGATAAAATGATAAGGGATCTTGAACTTCCCAAAGCTCTACCTAATCTCATATCTTAAGTGTCAGGATCAGTCATTGCAGAACCTTGAGGAAGAGAGAGAACAGAGAAGAGAAGAGAGGAGAGAGAAAGAGAATGCTAATGTAGGAACATTTTGGGAGTGTAAGGGAAGAATGTTCAGAAAATCTTTATACAATTTTTGCAATGTTTGTGAAAGTCTGAAATTATCAAAATAAGCATTTTAACTAGTAGTTATAACTTTACAGACAAGAAAGATAAATATCTTTAAATGAGAATTTGAAGTGCTTAATATTCTATTGAATAGATATGGACTTTATATAGTGGTTTATCTTTAAATAACTGAAACATGAAAGTTTGTCTTACATTTTTACATGTATTAAACAATGTGTTATAAGAGTTCAAATCATCAAAATGAGAGTGAGCATAATACCAGCACATGACCCAGACATCACCAAAGACAACGGCTACATAAGTGTGCTGTTTCCAGGACAAGTGGAAGAGCACACACAGGGGGCTAAGGTGATCAGTGCAGCAGAGCACACTGCGCAGCCTGCAGAAAATAATGTGGGACTGGGAATGGTGGAGAAAGGGATGGGAATGGAGCTATGGAGACCACACCTCACAAGTCTGGGATGAGACCAGAAGCATTTGGACATGAATCAAAATTTTGACACCAATGCTCAGCCAATAACAGAAGCCTCTGAGCTCTTGTGACATACTCCTCAAAGAAGCATGCAAAGTTGTTTCATTCCCCAATTGCTCCATGAAAGTGAGTCAAGTTGTATTTCCCGATTCAGAGTTTCAGCTTCAGCTCATGTGTCATGTGGCAAACAACAAGGGAAATTTTCATACAGAGGTGTACGCTCCACAAACAGAGCTACAGTGGGCACTGCGGGGACAAAAACACTTCCTCCACCTGCTTTGATTCAGTGGCTTGAGCCTGTGAACAAAACTGATAAAAGACACATTGACCGGAGAAAAGCATAAAGGTAGTATTAATATTTTGAATTTTGTGTGCACAAGGGCTCCACACACACAAAAAAAGTTAAAAAAAAAACAAAAACAAAGAAGCAGTTAGACTTAAAAGATCACATACCATTTTAACAAAAGGCAATAAACTGTAAGGAAATGATTAGACAAAGGAGAGAGGTTTTAGTCTTCTAGAGGTGATAACTTTCGGGAAGGTGACTAGGAAATATATCAGGGAACGAATGAAAGTAAGGGTTATTTTAGTAAGGTCTGTTTATACTGATTTGTCTTGGTGCTGGCTCTCCATCTCTGGTGATAAAGGTAGCTCTCTTCATCCTTGTTCAGGAGAGGGGAAAATTCATGTCATTTTCACAAAGACAAGTTTATGCATTGCTTTTAGGCACAAAAGGGTAGAGAATTTTTCCTGCATCTGTTGATTCTCAATTGCCTTCAGCTCAAAATAATCCTTACGTCAAAGAGGGTTTTTTTTTTTTTTTTTTTTTTTTTTGGAGTGGCATGTTCTGGACCCTTCAGCACCTTTCCACTCATGTCTAAAACTCCAGGTTTGTTATCCCTAAATGACTGCATTGGCCTGTATTTTTGGCATGAATTTGATTTTGGAATCAAATTCATTCTTAGCTTCTCACCAAAGTGAAGTATGGCTTTTTCTCCCTATTTTCTTGTTTCTTCACCACAAAGCCTCAGTTCAATTGACCGTGTCAGCCAGCTCCAAGAGCTGAAATTAGATGTGCCTAGTATAAATCAATAGAAAGGAAATCAAAAGTAAAAGCCCAGTGTCTTAGTCTGTTTTTACTGCTGTAATAGAATACCATAGTCTACTAAGTAATTTATAAAGAAGAGAGATTTGTCTGTCTCAGGGTCCTAGAGACTGGAAAGTCCAAGACTGTGGGGCCACAGGTGGTGAGGGCCTTCTTGCTACATCCTAACATGGCAGAAGGTATCACATGGTGAGGCAGGGCACAAGACAGAGAGAGAAGGGGGCTGAATTCCTGAGACAACAAACCCACTCCTATGATAATGGCATTAATTTATTCATGAAGGCAGAGCCCTCATGACCTAACTGACTCTTAAAGGTCCTATCTCTTAATACCATCACAATGACAAACTTTAACATGAGTTTTGGAGGGGACATTCAAACGACAGCAGCCAGAATATTTTGCAGACCTCTTTGTGTAAGACAAGTTTGCACTGAATGCCTAGGCTACCTGAAGACCCCAGAACAGCTCTGGATTTCAGTCTCAGCTACACAAAGGCAATGAAGCCAATTTTATAAGCAGAGATTAATGATGAGACATATTAAAATGAGTCATTTGGTCTATTCACCTCCAAGAGCTACTGGACTTAAAAAAAAATAGAAAATTTCAAATTGTTAGTTAAATGTTCAATTTCAAATTGAAAAAAATTCTGCATTTGCAATGATGTCTCAGTTACCTTTCACTGTCTCCAGTTACCATATTAAGTCATTTCAATGTGATTTTAAAATGCATTGCTTTCTCAATTAGCCAATAAGATGTGTAAGGAAGAACTGGGTAACATAATATTTCTAGAAAGATATTACCATATCTAGCCCGGATGATTGTTCTCTTTGCGCTTAATTAGTACTTAATTATCTTGAAGCTGTTATTTTTTTCAAGTTTTAAGCTGTATTACAATATGTTTTGTGTATTATATTCGGCTTTGTCAAAACCATTTGTTAATATTTTTATTGAATTTCTTATTTTTATTTAACAAACCTCTACAAAACAGAGCCCAGAAAAATCTAATTGAGTTCAGTTAACACATCAGTACTGATTTGTCTGGGTAAATCATGGCTTTCTTAAAGAGCTCTGCAACTTTATGTAACTTGTTTTAAAACTAAGTATATTAGTCCATTTTCACACTGCTGATAGAGACATGCCAGAAACTGGGTAATTTATACAGAAAAAGAGGTTTAATGGACTCACAGTCCCACGTGGCTGGGGAGGCCTCACAATCATGGCAGAAGGCAAGGAGGAGCAAGTCATGTCTCACATGGCTGGTGACAGGCAAAGAGAGAGAGCTCGTGCAGGGAAATTCTCCTTTGTAAAACCATTAGCTCTTATGAAACTTACTCACTATCAAAGAGCAGCATGGGAATGACCTGCCCCCATGATTCAATTACCTTTCACTGGGTCTCTCCCACAACATGCGGGAATTCAATATGAGATTTGGGTAGGGACACAGACAAACAAAATCACTGAGCTTCTAAACTTATTAATTGTTGAGAATAGAAGGGAGATGCCAAAGGCTTTTGTCTTATTGCTTATAGAAATGTATAATCAATCTGATTTCCTGTAACAGTAACATAGTAACCCGATCTTCTCAGAAAACATACTCTATGACAAGACAAGGAAAATAAATGAAGGAAAAAAGGAATGAAGTGTGTATAAATGTTTAGATGGACACAGAAAGCTTTTAGGAGATTTTCTTACAAATCTTCCACTGTTACTTCCCCAGAATAGACAGCATCCCCCCTTGACATTTCACTTTTGTCACCAACACTTAGAATTCATAGTAGAGGAATCTCTGAAATGCAGAGCTATTATGGACCATTCAGGTCAAGGTTGATGAGTCCAAGAAGATGTCATGCACTGTGTGGCCTCGCTCTGGTTAACAGCAGGTCTTCATAGACATCTCTTATGGATCCTCCCTGGGCAGTAAGGACCATTGGCCACAACCCTACTGTGGCCCTCCATAATGGACCTAGGTCCTTCTGCCTTTTAAAGCAGCAGTGTAATGTCTCTACAATTAATCTGAAAAGCACTAGAACTTTGTGATTCTGATACAGTTAATCATTCCCAGTATCTCTATTCAATACTTTCTAAGGATAAAAGTTAAAAAAGACAATTATACAGATTACAGAGACCAGAGTAAAAGAAGCTTGGAGAAAAAATGAAACTTAGAGTGCCAATAACAATATAACATAAACAGACCAGCAAATAGTAATGCAATTTCCCAGCTAATAGAATCGCTTACACCTAAATACATTCACATGCCTGATTAAACACTAACAACATATACTCGTAAAGAAAGATTATAAGTTGTTATATGTCTTTGCAAGAAGCAGCATATTAACCACTGTTTATACTTCTCTAATTACATTCCTTTAAGTTTTTCATTTAGAAAATAGTTTACACTACAATAGCCAGCATCACTTCTGTTTTTGAAACAATTGGTCACATGTATATTGACAAGTTAAGGTTCTACATGATGTTTTCATAAGAAGAAACAAGTGCAAATGTGCTTTGAAAATGATCTTTAATTGAGGAGTCTGGTTACACAAATATGCACCGTCTAATAATCTCATCTCTTCCCAGTAGGCTGAAACACTCTATTTTTTCTTATCATGTTTTCCGGGAGAGAGATTTGCTCTATGAACTTGGAAATTCAAAAATATGTGACATTATTACAGCATCTATTTTTTCCACCCTCTTTTCCCAACTCTGTTTCCTTAGGCCATAGAAAATGAGGCAGTCTATACAATCCAGGCCTCAAACTCTTGCTTAGAATAGGGTATGGGAATGTGAGGAGAAAACAAATCTGACTTGAAGAAGATTGGGAGAGAATCAAGTAGTCTTTCACTGTTTATCATAATAACATCTGAGAGACATGCTCAAATACAAGGAAGGAGAAAAGAAATATGCTGACTAGCACAAACTTATTAAAACAATAGCAATTGAAGGAAAAGAATACCAGGCAAAAGGCCAACCAAAACAACAACACAGAGGAGCCTTAATACAAAAGTCAGAGGGAAGTCCTCTCAATTCTTCATGGGATGGAAAAACTGACACATTACAAAAAAGCCCAAAGATGACTAAAACACAATAGAATTGATATAGAGGTGAATAATTAAATTGAGGATCTAACAATATCACAATAGCGATAATAGAAACCAGAAATAACATAGATATTTCTAGGAATTAAATGACGTGCATAGACAAAAACATAGTAAATAGAAATGAAAATGACAAAGGAGTAACATTAATCATTGAAAAGCTATTAGACATTGAAGACAGACAAGGAAAGTCCAATATAATAAAAACTAGTGTCCCTGAGTCAAGAACCAAACACATACCTGACGGTACATGCAAAGATTAAGATAAGAAAAGTTCTTGAAACTAAAAGTTTAAATTTGCACATCAAATATACCTTTTTTTTTCTGTGAAACCTAATAGGGAATAAAAACACCAAGATAAACCCTAATTATGCTATTGAACTTCAAAATAAAGAAATAATACTTCACGTGTTCAACTGGCAAAGTAAATCTCACACAGCAGGGAACTGTAATCACATTGGCCTCAGATTTCTCCATAGCAACATTCAATATTTCCCTAAAATTTATGAGGAGGTTTATGGAATTTTTTGCTCAATTTTTCTGTTAACCTAAAACTACTCCAAAAAATGAAATATTAATTTTATGAAATTCTGAGGAAAAGAAAGCCTGAGCCACATGTATCATTCCCAGTCATTTAGTTGTTAGAATATAAACTCAACAGACCTGAATTCTCAAGCATCAATGAAGTCACACATTATAATATCCATGAGCTTATTTCAAGGGAAATTAAAATGTAATAATAAACATAAAACCCAGCTAACTGATTTTGAATCAAACAAAAACTTCGTGGTGAAAAAAAATGTCTAAAATGTGAAAGTCTTTTCAGACCCCCATATCAGCAATTTAAAAAAAAATGGAATCAACGATCCCTGGTGGACAAGCCATCCTTAGGGTCCTGATCTGGTCTCAGGGACACTGTTGTACATTCAGGAACACTTCTTTGTCCCTCTCTACCACTGAGCTGAGATTTGAGAACTATTCACCCGGGCCCAGTCTAGACCAGGTACCCTACTCTGAGCCCTGAACATAGGAGTCAGTCCAGGGGTGAGATGGGATCCAGGGGAGCCAACCAGAGTGACTCCTTTGGGGTTTTGTCACTGCACTGATGGAGAAAGCTCTAGAAACTCTAGGAGATAGAGCTGGGAGGATGGTAACATGGAAATGCAGCCATGTTCTCCTCTCATGATGAAAGTCTCACTTCCAGAGAGAGATTGGGCTGATGCTGAGAAAGAAGATATAGGGGAAAGGAGGCTGAACCCTGTGTCATCTGTTTCCTTTTCTTTATGACCCTGGAACTTTGAGGGCAGGGGAGAGTGGAAGGGGACATGGGGCCACATGCCTCTGTTCTTCAAGGCTCTGCTCTTCAAGTGGCCTTTAAGAAGAGATTAGACCTTCTGGATCTGTCAGTTCTGGCACTTGCTCTGTAACACAACGACCTCTCCAGAATCCTTCAAATACACCTCCTTCCATGGGAGCAGATTTTGTTGACTTTTGGCCACTGGCACTGAGAGTTCTAATTAGTATCTATCCCTTCAGTCCTCAGGGTCCTCAGGATGGAGGAAGTCACCATAACAAGCAATGGGAGAGAGGATCTCTATTACCTTGAGACCCCCCACCAGCCTCCTCCCTCCTTCCCAGTCACAGACTGGATAGAAACCCTGCCCACCCCAGGCAAGATGCCAGCTCCCTTCTTGGTTGTGAGGTCACAGGTCCTAACATTCTTCAATGTCCTGGAGACCAAGGCTAGAAAGCTGAAGACCTTCCAAAGGTCCTTCTCCCTCAGCTAAAGGGAGCATGGCAGTGAGCCAAGGAGACGGGACCCTCTGCTTTGTCCTCCTGCTGTGCTGCTGGCATGAAGTGAAGACCCAGCCAATAGGAGTGAATTCAGGTACAGTCCCAAGTAGATGGCTGGGCAGACAGAAAACCATGGGTCTGAATCAGGCAGGTGACAGTCTCTTCTCCCGTGAGTCCTTCTCTGCTGTGGTTTGAATATGTCCCCTCCAAAATTCAGGTTTTGAAACTGATAGTGATAGCATTAAGAGGTGGGACCTATAAGAGGTAATTGGTCAAAAGGGGTGCTCCCTCATAAATGGGATTAAGGACATTATGAAAGAGGCTTTTTGCAGCACTTGGCTCTCTTGCCCTTCACCATGTGAGGACACAGGGTTCCTCCCCACCAGAGGACTCAGGAATAAGGCACCATTGTGGAAGCTCAGAGCAGCCCTCACCAGGCACCAAACAAGCCAGTGGCTGGATCTTGGACTTCCCAGCCTCCAGAACTATGCAAAATAAATTTTTTATAAATTACCCAGTCTCGGGTAGCAGAACAAACAGACTAAGATACCATCCTCCCCTATCTCCCTGAATTTTTTTACCATTGGACATTTATTCCTTGGTCAGTAGGAATTTAAGAAGACTTTCTGTCTTTGAAGCTCTTTATAATTTCAGAACTCCATGTGTACACTATATTTTTTAACTTTTTGTTAATTTATGGAAATGTTCTCACTTCCGGGAAATCAAGGAAGAATACAATGAACATCCACATATTTATCCTTCAGTTACAGTAATTGTGCACATTTTTCCATCTTGCTTTTCTACACACACACACACACACTTCTGTCATTATCAGGAATATTTTAGCACTGTTGCAGGTGTCTTATCACTTCATGTAAAACATTTTCTCGCTAACCGATTAAAGCACTGTTTTTTACATATCTACAATGTCATAATCACACTAATAAAACTAACAAAAATCCTTATCACAGCTAATACCCAGTCCATATTTTAATGTCTCCCCATCTCTGTCCCTTTGCAGTTGGTTGGTTTGAGCCAGGACTCAAGAAAGGCCCCAGTGCCTTTGGCTCCCATCCCTTTTGTTCTGACCATTTGTGGAGGAACAAGGATGAGGCAGAAGACACAAAAACAGGGCAGAGCCTCCTTGACCTTCACCCCTCCTCCTTCTCAGGAAGTGACAGGCTCAGGCCCCCTAGCTGCTCCATCCCCTCCATCTTCCACCTTCATCAGAGGAAACCAAAGACTAGAGCTCAATAAAAGTGGCCCCGGTGAAGGTCCCCCAGGCCCGGTTCCCAAAGTGAGGGAAAGAGGTACTAAGTTGTCGCCACATGGCTCATGAATGCACACTGCTGTGGCTTCCCAAGAGCAGGGCGGGCTGGGCTGGCCCTGGGCGTGGACCTGCTCTCTCCCTCCCACCCATGGCAATGCCAGAGCAGCCAAGGGAGGAGAGTCCAGCCTGGCCTCAGGTCTGTTGGGGGCAGGCAGTCACCAGGGCCTAACAAGGTCTTGAAGAAGTTTTTCCAACTCCTCTTTCCTAGAGAAAATTAGTTTGAGGGCACCTCAAAGGCAAGTGCAGGGCTGAACTGGCAATGCCAGGGTTGAAGGGTCCCTAACAGGCCTGGAACCTTCTCATTCCTGCTCACACTGTCCCCATTCCCAGCTCTGCCTCAGCCTGGGACTGGCTCAACCTGCATCTCTCACCTCATCTGTCGATGAGGAGCCCAACTCTGTAAAATAATTTTAAAGAGGTTTATTCTGAGCCAAGTATGAGTGACTAAGGCTTGAGCCACATCCCCAGGAGCAGCCCTGGTTTGGTCCAGAAAGGTGGGACAACTTGAAGCAGGTCATAGGTGGATTCATAAATTTTTTGATTGGCAATTGGTTGAAAGAGTGAAGTTATTACCTAAAGGTCTGGCATCAATAGAAAGGAGTGTCTGGATCAAGATAAGGGGTTGCAGAGACCAGGCCTGAAAGAGGGGAAGATCTACTCATGTTAATAGAGATTCTTTACAGATGCAATCTTCCCCCCAAGAATGGCTTTGCAGGCCATTGTAAAATATGACAAAGAAGCATAATTAGGATGAAATACATTAATTTCTTTATCTGTCATGTGACGTTATGCCAGAGTTAAGTAGGGAAGTGAGCCATGTTATACAGGGTTAAATGAAGCCCCTCTGATGAGATTTTACGATTTACAGGGTGGACTCCACAGACTCTTTAGATAGAAATTTGGGTAAGAGAAGAAAAAGGTCAGCATTTAAGTCCTCACCTCCCAAGATCTCATTTCCCATCCAGACAGTTGAAAACAGGTGATCCTCAAGGTCTTCACCAGCTTGAAGACCAATTAAAAGATCATTTCTAAATCATTTTCTCAGGAGAAGCATCTGGTTTTCTTACTCTCCTCGGGCCTTACCGCCTCAGTGGGCACTTCAGCCATTTGCCAGAGAAGTTGAGTTGACCATGTTACGTGGCTTTCTTGAGATGTTGAACCTTGAGGGAGAGAAGAGAGCAGACGGCATGGTCCTAGTGATGGAGAAGGGTGCAGTGCTGTTTTCCCCAAATTAACCAGAGTGAAATCTCAGAACTTCACAGGGAGCCCTTTCACAGATGCCAGTGTGTGCATGATATAAATATCGAGAAAGAGCAGCGGATACTAGTGATTACACGGCGTGCAGCATCTTACAACCGTGAGGCTGAAGTCAGAGGTGACACAGAAAGAATATGGCAAAGCCACTCCACTTGACAATGCACTTTAAAAACCACGTGGATGTTATAAAACACAAATATTTTACTGCACATCTTACTGGCTGACTTGCACAACACTTCCATTATAATTATAGGACAGATATAAAATGAAAAGAATATATTTTTAAAATTTATTTTACTTTAGATGCATACTATATCTACCATTTCTCCCCATGTTATCCCTTCCTACCCTCCCCTTCCTCCCCACATCCTGCTGTCTCTCCCCTACCCCCCAACTGTCCCCAGTGTGTGATGCTCCCCTACCTGAGTCCACGTGTTCTCGTTGTTCAACATCCACCTGGTGAAGAGGGAGACCCAGGCATCTCAGATCAACTTCCCCTTTTCATTCCTAAGACTGCAAACCGAAGCCCTTTTCATATGTAATTCCTTAGACTGTAAACTGAGACCCTTTTCATATGTTAAGCTATAAATCTAAGATTCTTCCACATGTAACATCTAAAGTATAAGCCTATATAAAGAAGGAACCTTCCTTTGTTAGCGGAGCTTGGCTGTTAGGCAACTATGCCACCTTGCTCCTGGCCGAATAAACTCCTTCCTCCTGTATACAGTGTCCCAGAGATCCGTTTCCCGCGGCCACTCCTGCTACACTATGAGTGAGAACATACGGTGTTTGGCTTTCTGTTCTTGTGTCAGTTTGCTGAAAATGATGTTTTCAGATTCATCCAAGTCCCTACAATGGACACGAACTCATCGTTTTTTATGGTTGCACAGTATTTTAACAAAGCACTTGCACAACGCAGCTGTACCCATTCTTAATGATCATTAATGTCTCATCCAAAGAGAACTGTACTTTGTTTCGTTTACCGAAGGTCAGCATACTGGGAAGCAATTGTCATCACATCTCAGACCTTTTTGCATATTTTCCCGCATTGTTCTGGGCCTGCAAGTGCGCAGACGAGTCGATTGGTATGCAGATTGTCTGTCATTAAAGCCATTTGGAAATCAGCTTTGTCATTGGTTTGGTGTTGGAACTTCAGATCCTAGCAGACACCACTGGAAAGCTCTGCACTCAGAAAGGGAAGGTGCACGGCCCTGCTGAGACCCACCTCAGGGCTGGAGGAAGAAGCTGACCCTGACCTTGAGTCTAAGCGATGCCCCAGCAGACTGAAACGCCACACCTCCAATAAAGAAAACACATGAATGACACAAGCAAGGAACCATTGTATGGGGGCTAACAAGGAGAACGCAGTGCTCTGAACCACCACCCATTGTTGGGGTCACTCTGCACAATCAGCTCCTTTCAGCGAGGCAGCCAAGGCCACAGGTCAGGAGGCCACAGGGCCTGTGGACAACCCACATTCCAGACCTCAGCATTTCACCCACATGACTCCACCTCTTATCTGCAAATGGGACCACCCTGAAATCGCTTTGCTTATGAAGGAGGAGAAAGAAGGGTGGTCTGTCTCTCTGAGTCCTGCCTTTCCTAAAACAGGGCCACAAAACCGAGGCTTCATGATGGAGCCATAGCATTGCACACTGTTTTCCCATTTCCCCAGAACGTGCTTCAAAGCTTCAAGGTGTTACTGGAAAGGAGTCCTGATCCAGACCCGACAAGAGGGTTCTTGAATCTCACACAAGAAAGAATCTGAGGCAAATCCGTAAAGAGAAAGTAAGTTTATTAGGAAAGTAAAGGAATAAAATAATGGTTATTCCATAGAAAAAGTAGACCCAAGGGCTGCTGGTTTCCCATTTTTATGATTTCTTGATTATATGTTAAACAAGGGGTGGATTTTTCATGCCTCCCCTTTTAAGATCATATACGGTAACTTCCTTATGTTGCCGTGGCATTTGTGAACTGTCATGGTGCTGGTGGGAGTGTAGCAGTGAGAATGCCCAGAAGTCACACTCGTCACCATCTTGGTTCTGGTGGTTTTTGGCCATCTTCTTTACTGCAACCTGACCTGGATCTTGTCCTGACCTCCTATCTCATCCTGGACTTAGAATATCTAACCTCCTGGGAATGCAGTCCAGCAAGTCACAGCCTTATTTTACCAAGCCCTTACTCAAAATGGAGCTGCTCTGGCTTAAACACCTCTAACATTCCCCACCCCCTTTTATAGAACCCTTAATCCTAAGGGTTGTAGAGTGTCAAGACCATCTTTTGTAACTTTTTTAGGCTGAATGGGGCAATGATATTCCTGCCTAACTATTGGGTTTCTTGCATTCAGGGTACGAAGGAGTTTAGTTAGAAAGCGCTGGTGTGGTGAGGGCCATTCATAACTTTTGAGTTCAGGCAAAAGGTGATATCTGGAAGATTAATAAGTGTTTTTAAGAAAACATTTGGTAAGCTTGTTCTACTTTTTACACAATGAGTACAACAGCAATATATTTTACAACAGTAAAGTAAAATAAGTAAAATTATCCCAAGCAAACTAAGAAGGCTTTTTTGAACGGGGCAATTGTTGAAACTGAGCTGATATGAGGCTGCTAGCTGATTTTAATATATGCCCAAAATTAGAATATTGATTCAAACTTTTACATTACCCAAACCTCTTTTTTCTTCTGAGCAGCAGTTAGAGATCACTAGTTGGTTCACAGGAATAAGAAAAGTTAGCCCAAATTGCAGGAAAAACTTAAAACAACTGATGAGACTAGAATTTAATAACAGGTGTACCACAGTTCTTGAAACATAATTTTTTTTCTTTTCAGTCTCCCATTTTTACCAAAGACAAATTGTGGTATGACTGTTTTGCTTTATTATGCTTGGCCTGATTATTTGTATAAAGTGCAGCAAGAATAATTATTTTTTACATAGGCTTTTAAAATTGGCTTCGATGGAACTTTGTTCCATAGAAGGAATCTCAGATAAGACTTTTTTTTTTGAAAGCAGAGCTAAGACAGGGGTTTGTATCCTCAAATACCTATATGAATTGGGTGATTTTTTTTCTTTTGAGGTTTGAAGATAACTTGGGGCTCCTGGGCCTGTCAGAAAGTGACATTTTTTACGTACCACCGGTCAGGAACCCTGTACAGGGACTGTGTAGAAAAGGTATGAGGCCAGTTTTACCAAGGGGATATTTTTTCTTTTAAGACAAGAGTCTTGCTCTGTTGCTCAGGCTGGAGTGCAGTGGTGAAATCTTGGCTCACTGAAGCCTCCACCTCCCCAGTTCAAGTGATTCTCATGCCCCACCCTCCTGGGTAGCTGGGATTATAGGCACATGCCACCATGCCTGGCTAATTTTTGTATTTTTAGTAGGGATGGGTTTCACCATGTTGTCCAGGCTGGTCTTAAACTCTTGACCTCATATGACCTGCCTGCCTTGGCCTCCCAAAGTGCTGTGACTATAAGGCATGAGCCACAGCACCCAACCAAGGGGTTTTTATTGGTTCTGTAAGTTAAGTTTGATTCCTTAAAGGAAAGCACAGTGAAAGCCTTTCCAGTGAAAGCCTTGGTAGAATAACCAGTTTCTTTCATTGTGTCCTGTTGCAAAATAAACCATTTTTATTGCACTTATGCAAATAACTATATTGCCATAAGTTAAGAATACTTACAAATAGTTTCCAAATTCTGGAGAAATCAGGTAGAAAGAAGCAAATATGCTTCAACTTTTGTTGATAGGAGTATACTTAATTATTAAAAGCTGTAAATAGCTTTAAAGAAAACTTTCCTTGTCTCTGAAAAACAAAGGATAAAAGAGTACTTTAGAGTTCTGTTAGTTAAGTCCATGCATTTAACTCCTGTTTGATATTTCTGAACATTTTAACTGTTCATGGGTCCTGAAATTTTTTTCCTCTATTCTGTTACAATATTCAAAGTTATTAGAAATCCGCATTTAAACATACCTGTTAAAGTACTATACTTGATTATAAAACCACCTTTTGAAGGAGATTAATACAAGATAATTGTTTGTGGATGGCAAAGTCTTAGGGCAGCCATAATCAAAAACACAGTTGACAATTTTTTTTACCTGTGTGGCACACAATAACTTAACAATTACAATTATTACTGATAATGTACAATAAGTCCTGTTAGAATCACAGGAGTTTTCCATAATTTTGGAACACATGCCAATATTTAGTGCATGTAAGATTTTTCATTTGCTAGTTTTTAAATTGGATTACTAGCTTCAGGGTGGAGGCCTTGGAGGAATGGGCCTGGGAAAACTTGCAGTTTCTACAGCCTGATAAGCAGGCACAGCTAGAAGGCAAAACAAAAGAGTCCCATTTTTATATCAGATGTTGGATTCCAAAAAGAAAGAATTAGCCCATTCTGTGATTAGTCTATCCCCCATGGGAGTCTTATCTCTTGGTATGTGTATGGGAGGGGGAATGTTTCCATAACTTTTAGGTGGCCAAGAGCATGCTTCTCTGATCCAAATGTGCAAAGAGCAGCATATCCCCCATAACTGCCATTAGTCTTTCATAACAGTACATTTTTACCTAGCTATTATACACCAAAGCTCTCTTATAATGTGAAGTAATTTTTGATACCCTCCAAAGTCATAAACATCAGATAACACAATGCAAAACAGAACAGAGCCTTAGATTTTGAGAGGGACTTATTCATTCTTAATTCCTGGGGTTTTATGGGAAAACAGATGTTTTTTCCCAAAACGGGGTTTGTGGTGCCTCCTCTGTTTTTCCCAAGGAGTTCAAGGCAGTTAGAAATTGAATATCTGCTTTTAATTAAGCTGACTTTTAACCATAGAGCTCTTTAAAAAAAAAAAATCCTTTAAAATTTCTTATTACCCAACTTTAGCCAGGCCAAATGGCCAATATTTCTGGCTTTTGAACTTTACCAAAGGTAAACTCCCAGGTGCTTAGAGAAAGGAAAATCTAAGACTATTCATGGAGGGGAAGAGAATTAACAAATGTTTACACAGATATTAACCAGAAAGGGCTCATTTTTTAAGCCAGGAATTGAACTCTGAACCTGGGCCGCCACTGTGAAGAGAAGAGTCTCAGCTGCTGAGCTGCAACCTCGGGCAGTCTCCATTGCTGTTCCCAGAAGGAGCCCTGAGCAGCCAATCTGGAGTCTGCGAAGGCTTTGAACTGCTTGAAATGATTTTTAAGGCTAATTGATCAGAACCCCAAAAGTCCTATCTCCAGATGACAGAGACCAAGAGAAAGTACTGCCATGTGGTTACAAGGTCAAGCTCCCAAGGTCATGAAACAAGATGAGAGGAAACAAGATGATCAGTTTTTTTTTCCTCAGGGACCTGCAGTAAAGTTTATTATTGACCAGTTTGCCAGGCTATTGTGAACAGCAGGCTTATGGGGTCCTAGGCCCACATTCTGTCCTAAGGAACCCCTCTTTAATACAGAAAAACACAGAGGGATACACAAAGCACTCCAGATTTACTACAGCTCAAGACTAGCCTTACGAATCCCTTTTCCTATTAATCAAAGCTTTACAGAAGTGATAAGCAGTGATTTTTACCATTCATTCAATGGGCACAGAGAGAAAGAGTGGTTGGCACAGAGAGAGAGGGGGGCCAGAACTGACTGGTAAGAAATCCTTTCCCTTTTGCTGCCATGCCAGGCTTCTGGGTTCCCGTTTCCTGAATGGCTCTAGTGACCTGGGTCACTGCTCCATAGCCCTGGGGGCGAAGCTGCAACACAAAGGAAAATTATCTTTTTCCGTTCTGGCCGGAGCAAAATATGTGTGAAAAACATGAACATGAGCCACTCTGCTTAGCACTCAATATCAAACTGGCAAATCTCAAGCTTGCCCCCATTTGGGCCCCATCACTGTTAATACAACTTCCAACCAGCAGTTTCAACTTGGGGTCTCTGGGCAAGATGGCCACCCTGAATAATAGAAAAGATAAGAAAGGAAAAGAAGAGAGAGAGAAAGCAATTCCTGGGGTGGGGTGGAGAAGGTGAAGAGCTCAGGGAGGCCAGAGAAAGACTCGGCCATTGCAGTGACACTGAAAAGTTCAGGCAGCCACTTGTCAGCAGCAAAGGGATCTTTTCCAGCAGTCCCATTAGCTCTCAAGTTCCCCCCTTTAGGAAGCAAAAAGCACCCCATGTCCCATGATTCTATACATGCTTAATTCTGTCACCCATAGCCATCGGCAAAGAGTGCAAGGCAGATTAATCCAAAGAGCATAGCAGTTAACATCCCTTAGAGCCAAACCTGCGCTTAGCCAAGAGGGACTTTACTAGAGAGGCCTCTAATCCCCTAAATCTTAGGAAGGATTCCAACCCTCCTAAGTTGGGTCTCGAACCCAAGTTTTCTCAAGTGTTCTTGCCTTGTATTAAGAGGGGCCTTTAACCCACTCGGTCTTAGGAGAAACTCTAACTCTCCTAAGTTGGGCCTCTAACCCAATCCCATCCTTCACCCCAGTAAATGCAAATGACTTACCCAAAGTCAGTCAATCAGTGTGCAGTTTATTTCCTTTGGGTTTGGGGGTCTCCTTAGTATCTCTTCCATGGTTCACCAGAAAGATTTTGACAGAAAGGGGTCCCAGTCCAAACCCCAAGGGAAGGTTCTTGGATCTCATGCAAGAAAGAATTCAAGGTGAATCCATAAAGTGAAAGCAAGTTTATTAGGAAAGTGAAGACAGAGGAACGGCTATTCCGTAGACAAAGTAGCCCCGAGGGCTGCTGGTTGCCCATTTTCACTGTTATTTCCTGAGATATGCTAAATGAAGGGCAGACTAGTTATGCCTCCCCTTTTTAGACCATATAGGATAACTTCCTGACGTTGCCATGGCATTTGTGAACTGTCATGACGCGGGTGAGAGTGTAGCAGTGAGGACCACCAGAGGTCACACTCATCACCATCTTGGTTTTGGTGGGTTTGGGCCACCTTGCTTACTGCAACCTGTTTTATCAGCAAGGTCTTTATGACCTGTACCTTGTGCCGACCTCCTACCTCATCCTGTGACTTAGAATGTCTAACCTCCTGGGAATGCAGTCCAGCAGGTCTCAGCCTTACTTTACCAAGCCCCTACTCAAGATGGAATTGCTGTGGTTCAAACGCCTCTGACACAGGTGCATGTATTGTGGGAGCCGTTCATGTAGGAGGTCAAAATGTTGCTTTCACAAAAGGAGATGGGCCCCCTTACTTTGCTTACCCCAAAACAGCTCGGTGAGCCTAGTCATCCTTGGGACTGAGACGTTGTCTTGGCCTCTCAAGGGGTGATTCCAGGGACCAGGAAGGCAGGCTCAGCTCAGAGCTCCTGGGCAATCGTCCTCCATCCTTACAGCTACTCTGGGGGTGGACATTTCTCCCCATTTTCCAGACAAGAAGCCCAAATCCCAGAGAACCTTCCCAGGGCCGTCTCTCGTGGCCCACGGGAGGGAATGGAACTTGGGCAGGGCTCCTTCCTCTAGAGGGAGCTGGTGGGCACCCAGAAAACCATATCCATTTAAAGAGAAGCAAATGCAAATTCAATGAACATTGTTAAGCTATAGGGCTTTTATTTCCCCCTAGGTTCAAGTTCTGGACTGCCATCAAGTTTGTCAAGTTTTAAAAATATGGATGATGATATGGCCACAGTATTTGGTAAGGAAGTTCTTCCTATAAGCTTCTGGCCTGTACATGAAGGGGGCTGGATGGTTGTCTGTGGCTGTTTCCCAGATAACCTGGTACATGCTACAGACAGTGGAGGGAACTGATTGGCTTGAGACTAGACTCACACCCCCAGGGCCCAAAGCTTTAGTGCTGACATCTAAGAGTCAAACTCTCAAGAAATTAAGGAAACCATTACCTATAAAAAGTGCCTGGGAGCCTTGCTTCTCAAAGTGAGGTCCGAGGACCTGCAGCATCAGCATCACCTGGGAGCTTGCTAGAAAGGCCCAGGGCAAGCTGGGCCCAGCCCTCCAGCACAGCACCGCACTCAACCTGATGCCGCTGATTCCTGTGCCCCTGAGAGGCACCGCGGCTCAGCCGTCCCCTCCTCCATGGCCTCAGCCCCGCCAGCCCCCTGGGGAGATGGTGGAAAACACAGGCACCCTGGCCTTACCCCAGGCATGCAGGCCGTGCTGCCTGGACTGGGTCTGGTGCCTCTGTGCTTCTCTAGAGCTCTGCAGGTGATGCTAAAATACAGCCGCTGAGAACCGCTGCCCCGGGCCGGGGCCGCGCAGTAGAAACACAGCGCAAGCCGCAGATGTGCTTTCCATTGTCTAGTGGCCACATTAAAAAGACACAGATGAAACTCATTGTAATAGCATTTTATTTTGTGTGATGATTTCAACATGTGATCAATGTAAAATCATTAATGAGGCATTTTCAGTGTTTCCATCACACGGAATCCTCACAATTCAGTGTGTCCCCTGCACTTCACGTGCGTGGACAGCCACGCTCCAGCGTGTGAACGTGTGGCCAGGGTCACCTCGTGGGCAGTGCCCGCAGTCCTGCTCCAATCTTTCATTTTACATGTGGGGACACTGAGTCCTGGAGTGCTGGGTCTCAGAGCCTGGGTGCCACATTGGTGCCCGTGGGAAGCAGTCACCTCCCGAGGCCTCTCTGCCTGTGTTGCCTGTGGAGTGGGGTCAGGAGTAGAGAGTGGGGCCACCTTCCACCCGACAGGGTCTGGACTGTGGCTACAGAGGCTGCACAGCCTGGGACAGGGGCTCCCGTGGGAACGCAGGGGACACCAGGTGCTGGGCCCCTTCCAGGAGCTGCCACGGTAGGGAAGTCAGGCTCTGCTCCATTTCCAGGTGTGGGTGGGAAAGTCCTGCGAAAGCTTTGCCTGCCTGTGTGTTTGGTGGTTACCTGGATGGATGAGGCAGCGCTCGAGTGAATGAACAAATATTCCCATTCTTGCTTCTGCTGCCCCGTCCACTTTCCGGGTACTCAAGGGAACTGCCCCAGGCAGGAGTTAGGCTCCCTGAGGTCAAGGAATGGCTGTGACTGGACTTCCTGGTGAATCTGGCAGTCGCCGGATTCAGAGCATTTCAGTCCTGAGACCAGTGCCTGCTCCAGCCGGTCGCTCAGCCAACCCCAGAGGACCAGGAGGCTTGGAAAAGGATTCAGGAAGAGCAAAGAATGGCTGGGGTTTCTGATGGTTTTCCTGGGTCCCGACAAACTCAACCTAGAAGCGGGCGGCAGCTCTTACCCCCATCCACACCTCCAAATTTCTTCCAGGTGGAAAGCCAAAAGCGTTGACAGTGAGAATTCACATCCCTGTGGAGGTCAGTGAAGCCCACCAGGCAGGCCAGGCCGAGGCTGTCTGTTCAGAGCTTGCCTTGGCCGGGGAATCGCCACCATCATGTGCAATTTCAGAGCCTCTGAGTCAGGCAGGGGCTGGGGCCTCACTAGGGCAAGGGAAGCCCAGGTCCTCTGCAGGCGTCAGCTGGGTGTGCTGGGGCGGCTCAGCAGACGGGCAGCGAGAGGGAGTGTGTGGCTTTCTCTGCTCGGCTCTGAGTTGGAAGCGAGGACAAAAGTCAGAGGAGCTGTCGGTGATGAATCCAGCACTGGCCCCCTGGGGCCGGGTGGTACAGGGGTGCGGTTTGGCTGCCTGAGTTGTTGCTGGAGGAGGTCTGACTTCCTGCAAGTTTGACTGTGGAGCAGGTGGGTCTCCTGGACTGGCTGCTGTGGATGTGGTCAGCTCTGCTTTGATGGATGGGCTTGTCATTGTTTGTATTTAACCTCTCCTCTCTCAAAAAATTCAACCATCAGCAATTAGACATGGTTTGAAAACAAAGATCTTTCTAACCTTGTTCCACCTGCTGGCTTCATCTCTACCTAAAGCGTTTTTCTATCCCTGACCAATCTCCCCGTGGGTGGGGAGGCCTGTGGAAGGGTCAAGGCAGCCTTTAGCCATGGGCAACTCACCATGAGTGAGCCTCTCTTTGGCCCCCAGAGCTGTGGCTGCTCCCTGAGCAGGGGCACGCCTCACCACAGCTGGGCCACCATCCGCCCACCTTGAGGACTCCCAGGGTGTCTGCAGTTCGTGGAGTTTGGGGTTCCCAGGGGGCCACTCCCGGCTTCGGGCATGGAGTGGACTGGCTCATACTGGACCAGGTCAGGGGCCGTGGGTGCAGATGTTAGAGGTGGAGCGTTGCAGAGACAGCCCATCCGCCACGGACAGCAGTGACCCCAGTAACGATGAGGTAACTGAAGCCAGGGTCGGCCAGGAAGTTCAGGCAGTGCCCCAGAAGAGTCCACTCCTTAGGGCTGGTCAGCTGAATCCCGACCTCTGCCTGCCCCCATCTGCCCTGGGGCCATCCGCCCTTGGTGGGTGCTCTGTTCCTGCTGACCTGCTCTGCCTGGTCACGGCTGTAGAATCTTGCCCCCTGGACACGGCTGGCTGGAGTGGGACAGAGACCAGGGACCGAGGCTGGGCCATTCTTGGCCCCCAGCACCTGTGCAGTGTCTGGTTCAGATGGGTGCCTAGTATGTGCTTACCATTCAAATGCATATCAGCTCTTCCCAGGCCCCCGTATCTCACTGGACACCATGACTGTTTAGGAACTTGGAATTCCTAGGATTGGTGCTCTGTCCAGTCCCTGGCTAAGGTCTCCTTAAGGTGAGGTGGAGGTCGGCGTCTGCCAGGGCAGTGCCGTAGCTGAGACCGCAGCTGGCCCAGCGGACAGAGCCTGAGGGGCAGCACCCAGCCCCTTGGATGGGATCCTGGGCACCCACAGCTAAGAGGGAGGTGGCACCCGGCTCGGGTCCGGCAGTTCCACAACACGAGGCCGTGTCCCTGAGGTCATCCTGGCCTCTCCTCGAGCTCATGCCTCATGATCAAGGATGGTGCCCACAGTGTCTGACACCTTGTCCACTCCCAGGGCAGGAGCGGGGGTGCAGGCCTGGACACTGGTTCTCTTTCGTCAGGAGGAGCAAATTCCTCATGGAGCTGGTAGTCCTGCCTACTATATGGGCCTGTAGCCTACCTGGCTGCAAGGGGCCTCCCTGCGGGCACACATTGCCAAACCCTGCTCTGTAGATGAGGAAGAGGGAGAACGTGACTGCTGGGCAGGATACCAACAGCCCAGGGCAGAAGCATTTTTCTCAGGGGCGTTGGTGGCATCTTCACTTCCAGTGGCATTTTCGGCCTCTTCCCCTTTACCCTGGAATTCCGCATGAGCTGGTTGTGGGGTGACCAGCCACCCGCTTTGCCTGGGGCTGAGGAGCTCCCGGTTGAGGGACTTTCCGTGCTAAACCCGGTGGGCCCCAGCAAAGCAGGACCCACTGCCTGCCCAGCACTGCAGCCTGGTCTGGGGACTGCGCTGCAGAGACCGGTGACTCTCAGCTGCCGTGACACCTGGCCATGGCCCAGGCTCCGTGCTGAGCGCCTTCTGCATACACTGCTTCATTTGACCCTCAGAAAAGCCCACAGGCAAACACACACCCCCGTTTTACAGACAGAAAACCGAAGGTCAGAGCCATGAGGGCACTGGTCCAAGATGACATTCTGGCAGGAGCGGAGCCCGCGTGTGGGTCTGGGTCTGCCGGACACAAAGCCCAGGGCTCTCATAGTAAAAGGTCCCTAGGAGGGGCCACAGGGATGTAAAGGAAGAAAATGAGGCCGCGCTGACGCAGAGCTCAGGAGTGACGCTCACTCACACAGGGAGGGCAGCTTCGGGAGAGCCTCAGAGATGGGACAGAGGGACCCAGGGCAGGAAGGAGGCTTAGGACCAGGTCTGGGCTGAGCGTCATTACCATTGGGGGACAATGTTCAGTGTCCAGGATGTCCAGATGGTCTCAGTTTTTCTGAAATTATTGAGGGAGGCAGCGGCCTGCCCACCCAGACAAGGTTCTTTCGAAAGTCAAGTCCCACGTCCCCTGGGCTCCTCTTCCCCAGACACTGTGTGCACAGACGGCCTTGGGGACAGCAGCACCAGGGCCAGCCCCGCGGTCTGACTCTGACGTGTTCTTGTGTGCTTCTCCCAAGATGAAATTCTAGTCCAGGAGATTTTGGATCCGAATAAAACAACATTGCTGAAAACACAAAGACCACTAGCAATATTACCATCAAAGAAAAAAAGCAAGTATACCTTTTTTAACCCTTAAATTGTACTTATTCCTGGAGGTCTGTGGTATTGCGTACATGACCCTATGATTTGAGCATTAAGACCAGCTACTTCTGGGGCAAGGGCACATGGAGATGTGAACACTGTGGTGTCCAAAACCATTTCTGCAGCTTCCCGAGGCGGAGGAAGTCAACCCTAGACTGGCAGGGATGATTCCCTTTACTCTGGGATCTCTGGAGAGCGTGTTCAGGCATGTTCTCGCCCTCGGGAGCCACGGCAGGAACGCAGGGCACAGGAACATGAGAAGTCTGCTCTAACCAGCACTTTACAGTTCAGCACGCACTGAGAGAGCAGGGCAGTTCTCATGGCCCCATTTGACAGAAGGTAAACAAGGTCTGGCAAATGACTTGCCCAGCGCCACACAGTGAGTCACGAACAAACACAAACAATGCGCTTTCCCCAAGTGCAGCTTCACGTGGTCGAAGACATATGCAAGTAAATAGGACAGCTCATTTAAAACCAAGACAGTGTATTAAATCAGCAGTTGCCCAGGAGAGAACTGGGTATCAGAAATCCCCATGCAGTGCCTGAAAACGCATTCAGCAGCAGGAAAGTTCAGCACTCTTTTGAAATCTTGCATCCGGATGTAAATTCTAGTTCCCAGGACTGGTTTACCCGCCATCTGCCAAAGCCCACACCACTGGTTCAAGGGGGTCAGGGAATGCCTGACTCTGTTTACACATTAACTTGCCAACACACATTTCCAAATAGAGCTTGCAAACCAAATTAGCATCCCATCCCTACACTGTAAAACAAAGCATGGGCCAAAAATGTTCATATGTGTGTAATAAAGGAAACTTTTCCCCATTTTTTCCATGTTCTTCATCAAAGAAGTCCGTATTAAAGAGGATTATTCCAACAGCACTCCTCAGAAACATCAGGAAAAGCAACCCTCTTCGGGGAGTAGAGGCAGATTTTCCTTTGATGGTAATTTCAGCCTTGCAATTACCCCCGCCCACGTCCAGATGTAACGGGACAGGCAGGTGGCAGGCAGAAGCAGACCCAGGCGGAAACATCTCCTTGGCGGAGGATAAATCTTTGGTGGGAGAACGTGCCTGCTTCCCTAGGTTGGGCAGATCTCCCGGTCTCTGTTGGGACTGAGGGACCCCCAGCACCCCTACCCGCTGCCATGGGGCTGACCCTGGAAAAACCACAGCCCAGGTTAGCACAGCAGAAATGTCTCAGGGGCAGGCAGATGCCAAGACAGGGAGGCAGGTGCTGCCACAATGCCTGGCCCCTGCTCTCAAAGCTTCAGCTAAGTCACGTCTCCTCCCTACAACTGGTGCAGAGAGAGCCAGAGTGCCCCTGGAGGGTGGTTTCCCCAGGAGTGGGGAAAACTTTCCCTCTAACAGATGAGTTTGCTAGGAAAAATACCAGTGTACAAAGGCTCAGAGGGTGAGGCACTTAGACTCCATTGGGTGTGAAATATCTCCTCCTTACCTTAGAGATTCAAATCCAGAAGGGACACATGTATATGCCCAGGACGCGTGCAGGATGCCTGTGGTATACCCCACATGCAGGGCTAGGTCACAGCTCCCAGCCAGGGAGGAGAGCTTATTAAATATACAACCTGGACCGAGCATTTTTGTTGGGTCCAGAAATCTGCAAGCCAATCCATTCCCCAAACAGTCCCCCAGTGAGCCAGCCCCTGGAGCTGAGAAGGACTGAACTGGAGATTGTCCAGGCTTATGCAAGAATAAGATTCTGTTTAAACCTAACATTCCTAATATCTCTGAATTACTCCCATTCATTGGCTTGTGCAAATTGCCTGAGAATAATGAGTTAAATATCACTGGGCATCTTCTTGGCAGTTGGCCCCATGCCAGGTGAGGTCACAGGCTAGTCTATGGGAGGGGCCTTGGCACCCATCTCTGTGCATCAGACTCATGAACGCACTGAAGAAATGAGAGGAAATAAGAACAGACTGAGGCCCTGAGGCCGAGGCTGAGATGGAGGGAAGGGGGAAAGGTCTGAGTCCAGAGAAGCAGTGGAGGAAGAGGAGGCAGCAGAAGGCACACCTGGCTGGCAGAGAAGCCAGGGAGAAGGGTGAGCATGAGGCAGCCCGGGAAGTCAGCCCACACCATCCTGAGCCTCCCATGTCATTGACGCCTCCTCTGCTCAGCCCTGCAGGCCGCTTCGAGGCCTCCAGGTAGAGCCTGCCTCCCTACGAAACTCCTGAGCTTAGGATAGCACCAGAATCCTTCAGGCCTCAAACGCCACACTCTAGTATAAATGAATCAATTTAATTGAATTGTTTTGCTCCTAACCACCTAGCTAAGACCAGCTGCATTAGGGACTGAGAGAAAAGAAAGGTAAGTGATGAGTTTGGGGTGATGGGAAGAACCTGTCTAGGAGGGAACGTGGGAACACACAGAGGCTAACAAGAGAGACTAGTAGACCTGGGAGAGGGAAGGAGTGGTGCCCAGAGATGCCAAGCAAAGGGAGGGCAGGGGAGGTTGGAGAGGAGGGTCCCCACATAGGGTCTGCGGTGAGGAACAGATGCTCAGTGACATGGTGTATCAGTCTGTTCGCAGGCTGCTATAAGGACATACCCGAGACTGGGTAATTTATAAAAAAAAGAGGTTTAATTGACTCGCAGTTCTGCAGGGCTGGGGAAGCCTCAGGAAACTTACAACCGTGGCGGAAGGGGAAGCAAAAAAATCCTTCTTCACATGATGGCAGGAAGGAGATGTTTGAGCAAAAGAGAGGAGAGCCCCTGATGAAACCATCAGATCTCACGAGAACTCACTCACTATCACAAGAACAGCAGTGTGAGGGTAACCGCCCCCATGATTCAACTACCTCCCAGTGGGTCCCTCCCATGACACATGGGGATTATGGGAACTACAATTCAAGATGAGATTTGGGTGGGGACATAGCCAAACCATATCATATGGCGTCTCAGAAAGCCACCAGACTGCAATAGCTGCTCAGTGCACAAATGATAGCAAATTTAAGATGTTAAGTGGCTCTATGGCTATTCAGACTTTTTGTTTCTCCAAATACTTTATTGGGGTGGGCTCCTCTACCCTCACAGTCACCAGGGGACAACAGGCTGAGGGCCCTGGGCAGCAACAAGGCTGGTAGTGTCACATACCCCTCTTACATAGGGGGACACATGGCAGAGGCCTCACATCCTTAGGCCCAGGCCCACCATGCTGGGGGTGGCCTGCCCAGGAGGATCCGTCATAGCTTCACATAAGAACGCTTCCCGTGGGGACAAGGGAGCAGGCGTAGCCCTGTAGCGGGTGGGCCTGCAGGAGTTGCTGTTTGCATGGTCAAAATGGCCCAGTGCCTGCCACTCCCCATGGCCTGTCCAGCCCTCTGAAGCCTCTCTGGGCAGTGTTCCAGACTCCCCAAAGGGTCAGGTCCCCAGGCCAGTGTCCACTTTGCTTCTCTCCACCCTCGATTCAAGGAGCACCCAGTTCTGCAGGAGCAGATGTAAATCCCAGTGTTCTGGGCATCACAGATAGCGTGTCTCCTTGGCTGGGCTGCCCCTTCCAGAACCCACTCTTCCTCTTCAAACAGAAGCACCTGGCAAACACCTGGCACGAGGCCGGCCTCCCAGCAGTGGGCTTTGTATCCATTTATTCCACAGGTAGGGCCATCCCAAGGATCCTGGTCCTCACAGTTCAGGGCCAGCCTAAGCCCCATCGCTAACTGCTCCAGAGAGAAGCAGTGCAGGCTCCAAAGCACCAGCCCTGGGCTCCACACCCTGCAGTTATGAGGCAGAGAGGTTTCAGAGTGGGGCTCAAAGGAACAAAAAGCTCACTGTTGTCACAGCAGGGAATACCCTAAGGACACTGACCCGCCATGCCCTCCAGGCTAGGTTAGCTTCCCTACATGACGGAAAACGCCGAAGACACTGACCTTCTCTACTCCCCAAGCTAGGATAGCTTCCTTACAGCATGGAAAACCCTGCAGACGCTCACCTGCTCTGCTCCTGGGGCGAGGATAGCTTCCTTACATGATGCTGAGGGAAGATGGAACCTATCATGTAATTTCTCCTTGTTGTGAGGTTTGATCTTCTTTGGCATGGCCTTTTATATTTGGTTTCTTAATGACATCAGTCATATTCTAATGGACGTTCCATGAATGGTCTCGGAAGATAAAGGAGAAGAGGACACAGCAGTGACTTGTTCATTTGTCGGTGAATAGACAGACGGTGTTAGGTCTACACTCTCAGATCCAGCCAGTTCTCCTGGCATCTGTTGGAGGTGATGGGGAGCAGAATGAGGTTTACGGTGGCTCTCTGGGACTGGGCAGGGTCGAGGCTAACGGCCTGGGTCTAGAGCCCTCTGTGGCCTGTTTGAAAGGAAAAACAAGAGCTTGGAATTAAGCCATCACTTTTGTCAAATCTTGATCATTGTCCTTAATTTTTCCCACAGAAGAGGAGAGAGAAACAAAGTGTCACCTCAAAAGCCTCACAGCTCTGGGAAAGGTCATTGACGCTCTCCGAAGAGCTTTAGGTAAACAGAAAGTGAGACCCTTCTGATGATGGATAGTGCACAGAATGGTTCCTGCTGGGGATTTGTTTTCCCACTCAAGGGACAGGTGTGTCTCTGAGCACTCCAGGAAGAGCAAGTGAGCCCAGCCCCCAGGTGGACCCGCCTGAGCTCCACAGGAGCCCCATCCAGATGTTCACCTGACCCAACAGTCCAAATTCAAGGAGTCGTGGCCCATGGCAGTGAGAGCGTGCTCTCCCTTCTCAGCCCAAGAATAATCAGGACTCACAAGGCTGCTGCCACCCACCCACACGAGGGTCCCAACCACGTGGTGGCGGGAGCCTGCTCCCTTATAACAGGCCCAGGAAAGGCCCACTCACCCCTGTCAGGAGGCACCCCACCCTCTCATGAGGTGGACCCCCAGTCCAGCCCTTTCCCACTCCCTGTTCACACAGCTCCACCACTGCCCGCCTGCTAAGAGTTGGCCACGTGGGTCCTGTGGCTCCTGCCCATGGCCCCAGGCTTCTCCTCCGAGCTTTCCAGGAGCCAGTCCTGGGTGAGGCTGATAGCCCTCCTGCCCTCCCAGCCACCCTGAGTCACATGGTGGCCCAGCGTGCCTAGACCCTCACCCAGTACCCTGCAGCACACGCCCGTCCACACAGCGTGAGACCGTCCGTCTGGAGCGCGTCACACCATGAATCCCGAGCTGCTGTCTGTGAACGCCAAAGGCTTTGGCACATGAGCACTTGCTGAGCCACATGGCTGGCTTTTCAAAGCCCGAGCACAGGGCCAGATGTTGAGACCCCGTTGCCTTCTTTCTCCTTCACTGGTGCTTCCTGAGCACCCACCACATGCCAGGCACTGTCCTAGGCTCTGGAGTTTCTCCCATAAAACAGAGACCTGCCTGGGAGTTCACCCACTACAGGACGGTGAGGTGGGCCTCCCTGTCCACTCTGAAGGCATCGGGGTTCTGACTTTTCCGTCCAGACTGTCGGCTTCTGCTCCCAGCCCCTCACTGTCCGCAAGCGTGGGAAGCTGGCCAGCTGGTCCTTTGTTAAAATGCTGACGAGGACGGTCCTGGGACGCGTCACTAGAGGCCTCCCTGCTGCACAGGCTGTCACTGAGCACAGGCCAGGAGCTGCTCTGAAGTGGGGCTCCCAGGCCCCCACGTTCAGACTCTGCCAGCCAATGAGCATCCCAGAACCACAAAACCTCAAGCCACAAGGTCTGTGTCCCCAGCCGCAGGGACCAGGCCAACACACGTGGTGCAGAAAGGGCAGTGAGCGGTGGTTCAAGCTACGGCCAATTTCCCAGACTGTGCCACCGTCCAGGCCAACCTCTGCTGCTTTAGATACAGACTTCATGAGAGACCTTGTCAAAGATCCAGTGCTCTGGGACCTGACTGTTCGGCAATGCTGGACAGTGAAGGACCAGGAGTCTCCACCCTCCTGGTCCTGACATCCCAGGAATGGGCCCCACAGCCGGCTGCCGTGAGGGGAGGAGGAGGAGGGCCAGCCCAGCCCAGCCCTGCCAAGTTCGGAGTTACTGATGGGTTTTAAGGGAGAACGAGGGGGAAACAACACTGGACAGAGTGGACCCGCAGAGAGAGCCAGAGGCAGCCAGACACAGCCAGTGCCCCAATGTCCTCCTGCCTGGGACACATCAGCGGGGCTCTCCCTTTTCTCCCCACCTGAGGGGCTGGTTCTTTCTGTCCCCTAGTGTCCCCCAATCCTGCTTGTGCCCGTCTCCCTTCACCCTGCGTATTGCCAGGCTCATCTGAGCCCCCACCCCTGTGCCCATCAGGGGACAGCCTGGCCCTCTCTGGGCCTCTCGCATTCCAGCACACCCTGAGCATGCCCGGGGCCATCCCAGCACCTCCCGCTGAGACAACCAACCGGCCTGTTCCCTTCGAGGTGCCTCTCCCTGTCTCTCCTTCCAGGCACCCAGCGTCTTCCTGGGAAACTGAAAGCAAGATTTCTGCTCCCTCAGCCACATGGACACCAAGGATCAGGCTCTGCTGGGGGCTGGGTGGGGCTAGAGCACAGACTTAGAGCTGGTCTGACCTGGGTTCCAATCTCAGCTTGGCCCCTATGAGCTGTGTGACCTTGGGAAGACGTTGGGCAAATGACCACACATCCTAAACCTCTGCTTCATCTTCAGAGTGGGATAATCACTGCACCTGTTTCGGTGTTGAGGAGATGGAAGGAGGTGCTGTCTGCAGGGGGCTGAGCACAGGGCCCGGCACACAGGGAGCACCTGGTTCTCACTCCCTGCACCTGGGGGGGCCACCCTTGTGCAGCCCTAAGAAGGGGTCTGTGTGGGGCATGGACACTCAAAGGAGGGGAGTCTAATGCCACCAGCCACACCCCTGGCCTCACAGCGCCACCACTCAGCCCCACGCTCACTGGTGGAGTGAGCCACGGTGGTTCTGAAACACAGGCTCTAGGAGCAGTCAGTGAAACACCCATGCTTTCTCAAGAAACGCTCCTCTTTCCAACAGGAGATCAACTGGAGCGGAAGAGAAGGCTGAGAGCCAGTTACTACAGCGAGAAGCCACGCCCAGGCCAGGACCAGAGCAGCCAGCACAGCCTGCACTCACCACCAACTCCCACCCTTGGGAGTGGAGACCGAACTATGGAACATTCTGTATAAAGGAAAACTGTCTTATTCAAAGAATGCCAAATAAAATGAACATATTTAAATATTATGTTAGAAGCAATGTGTTTTTTTCTTAATAAAAAGAAATTAAAACCTAATTGGCCCTGAAAAATAACAGCATTCAAAGCTTGCTATTGTCGAATAGTGTAAGCTTTGAAGAAACATAGCCTCAGAGCCTGCGTAGTTGTCAGCGTTCTCCTGGGAAACCAATAGGGTGTGCGCGTGTGTGTGTACATGTATGTGTGTGCGCGTGTGTGTACATGTATGTGTGTGCATGTGTGTGTGTGTGTGTGAGTGTGTGGTGTGTGTGTGTGGATGTGTATTTGTCTGTCAATATGTATATGTGAGTATGTGTATGTGTGTGTATGTGTGTGTGTGCTGTGTGCAATATTTATAAGGAATTGGCTCATGTGATTATGGAGGCTGACAAGTTCCAAGACCTATAGAGTCTACAAACTGGAGACTCAGGAAGAGCTGATGCTTCAGTTCCTGTCTTAAGGCAGGAGCTGCAGGCAGGCAGGCAGGCAGGAGGAGCTCTGCTTATTCAGGGCAGAGCCAGCCTCTGTCCTGTTCAGGCTTTCAGAGGTTGGAGGACACCCACCCACCTGGGAAGGCCTGTCTGCTACACTCAAGCTACAAACTCAAATGTTAATCTCTTCCAAAAACACCCTTACAGACACACTCAGAAGAATGTTTGACTGAATATCTAGGCACCCGATGGCCCAGTCAAGTTGACACATGAGATTCACCATCACAGCCTGTGATGGATTATGTCTAAGAACAGAGTCTAGGAAAGTCTTCCCTCTCACCCTCTCCTACTGCAGCACGTTGCACAACACACATACACAGGTGCAGAATACCTGTGCACACAGAGAACGCCACTGCCTCCTGGTGCTCAGCAAGGGCCTCTGTGCATTTATGGTATGGAGATGGAACAGCATTAGCAGAGTGCCTGGGCTGAGTGCAGAGAATTTTAAACCAAAAAAAAAAAAAAGAAAAAAAAAAACTCATTGGAAAGGCTCAATAGAGAATGGACATGACAGTTGGAAGAACCTGTGAAGTCAAAGAACAATCAATAGAAATCATCCAATCTCAGTGACTGAGAATAGACTGAAAAACAATGAGCAGAGCCTCAGAGATCTGTGGGACAATCACAAAAGCTCTAACATTTCTCCCACGCCATCCTGAACAATAGGAAAAAGAGTATGAGGCTAAGAAAGAATTCAAAGAAATAATGGCTGAAAATTTCTCAAACTTGGTGAAAGGCATAAATCTACAGATTGAAAAGTTGAGAAAATTTCAAACAGAATCAGCCCAAAGAAATCTATGCAAAATCACATCACAAGCAGACTTTTGTAAATTAAGACAAGAAAATTAAGACAACCAGTGAGAAACAATGCATTGCCTTTAGGGGAGAAACTATTCAAATAGCAAATTTCTCTTCAGAAATCAAGGAGGCCAGAAGGAAGTGGTATGACATTTTTCAAGTGCAAAAGAAAGTACTGTCAATCCTATATTCTATAAGTAAAAACATCCTTCAGGACTGAAGGAGAAATAAATAAACTAAAGGAATTTGCTGTCAGTAGACATACCCTTAAAAAATGACCAGACAGAGAAAGGAAAGATTAACAGGCGAAGTCCTGAGACTTTGGAAGGGAAGAAAAAACAATGAAATTAATAAAATTAGAGATAAATCTAATCAATGATCCTTTTCTTCGTGTGTTTTAAAAATAATATTTGATGGCTAAAGCAAAAATTATAACATTATCTGATGGGGTATACAATGCATGTAGAGAAAATACTTCAGATAGTTTCATTTTAAAAGTGGGGAAGCTAATTTGCATATCTATGTTCATATACACATTATTCACAGTAGCCAACAGTAGAAGCAACCCAAGTGTTCATTGGCAGATGAATGGATAAACAAAATGTAGTATATACACAGGCTGAAAGAATATTCAGCCTTAAAAAGTAAGAAAATTCTGACACATGCTACAACAGGATGAACATTGAGAACATTATGCTACATGATGGACCAGTCACAAAAAGACAAATACTGGATAATTCTATTTATATGGGTGCCTAGAGTAGTAAAATTCATAGAAACAGAAAGTAGGATGGTGGTTGTCAGGGGCTGGGGGCAGGAAGAGCTGGGAAGCTGCTGTTTCATAGGTATAGAGTTTCAGTTTTGCAAGATGAAAAACATTCTGGAGATTGGTTGCACAACAGTGTGAATATACTTAACACTACTGAACTATATACTTCAAAATGGTTAAAATGGTAAAGCACAAGTTTTGTGCATTTTGCCACAGTTTTTTTAGAAGTGAGAAAGGAAAATGGACATAAATGGAAGTAAGGCTTTGACATTTCACTCAAAGTGATAACATGCTGATACCAGACAACTAGAAAAATGACATATGCATAGTGCAGTATCTAGAGCAACCACTGTAAAAATACACAAATATGCCAAAACATAATACAGATCAATCAAAATGGAATTCTAAAACATGTTTAAATAATCCACAGGAAGACAAGAAAAATGAAACAAAGAAATGAGAAACAGGGAACAAAAACAAATAATAAAAGGGCAGACACAACCACTAAATTATCAATGATGCTAAATGTAAATGGTATAAATATACCAATAAAAAGATAGAGATTGGAAGAGTAGATTTTAAAAGTAACCCAAATACGTACTGTATATAAGAAACTCTTCAATTCTGCCACTAAAGTTTAAAGTAAAAGGAACTGGAAATTTATATCACACAAAAATTAATTCTATAAAAAAAGAGTAGCTATACTAATATCAAATAAAGTAGACTTCAGAGGAAAAAACTACCATAGACAAAGGGAGATCTTACATAAAATAAAGGGTCAACATATCAAAAAGATGTAGCTGTCATAAATGTATGAAACCAAGTAAAATAATATAGATACACATTATGCAAAAAGTGATAGGACTCTAAGGAGAAATAAATTTATAATTATATTTGAGAACTCTGACATTCCTTTCAGAAATTGATAAAGCGATCTGACATAAAATCAGCAAGGACATAGAATTGAAAAACACCATTAGTCAACAGGAGCAAACAGATAGTTATAGAACACTACACTCAATAACAGAAGAATTAAGATTCTTTTCAAGTACACATGGAATATTCACCAAGATAGGCCATATACTGGGTCATTAACATAAACCTTAACAAATTTGAAAGAATTGAAATTATATAGAACCATTATATATGGGTCAATCATAGTGTAATCAACTTAAATAACAGAAAGATAACAGAAAAAATATCTCCAAACAGTTGGAAACTATAAACCACACACTTCTGAATACTCCATCAGTCAAGGAGAAAGTCTCAGAGAAACTTTTTTTAGTGCTTAGACGTGAATGACAACAAAAATATACCATATCAAAATTTGTGACATGCATTAAAAACAGTTCTGAAAGGACAACTGTATTAGTTTGTTCTCACACTGCTACAAAGAATTGCCTGAGACTGGGTAATTTATAAAAAAAAAAAGGGGGGTTTAATTGACTCACAGTTCAGCATGGAACTCAAGAAACTTACAATTGTGGTAGAATGCGAAGGGGAAACAAGCCACCTTCTTCACAAGGCAGCAGGAAGGAGAAGTGCCAAGCAAAGGGGAAGAACACCTTATAAAGCCATCAGCTCTCATGAGAACTCACTATCACCAGAACAGCATGGGGGGACAACCCCCATGATTCAATCACCTCCACTTGGGCTCTCTCTTGACACGTGGAGATTAGGGGGATTACAATTCAAGATGAGATTTGGGTGGGAACCAAAGCCTAACCGTGTTAACAGTTTATATGATTAAAATGCTTATATCATAAAAAAGAAAATGTCTCAAATCAATAATTTAAGATAACATCTCAACAAACTAGGAAAAGAAAAAATAAATCCAAGACAAGGAGAAGAAAGGAAATAATAAAGATAAAAGCAGAAATCAGGGAAGTTGAAATAGAAAAATACAGAACAATCAATGAAACAAAAAGCTGATTGTTTGAAAAGATCAGTTACAGTGACAACCCCTAGAAAGACTGACAGAAATAAAGAGAAGATACAAGTCATCAATATCAGGAGTAAAATTTAACATAATCACAGGTCCTGTAGCCATTCAAAAGATAAAAACAGAATATTATGAACAATTTCATACATATAAATTCAGCAACTTATATAAAAGGGAACAACGTCTCAAAACATACAACCTACAAAAACTCATTAAATATGAAATAATCTACATCACAGTATAACAAAGAAATTGAATTCATAATTTACTTTAAAAGAAAATCTCCAAGACTAAATGATGTCCCTAAAGAATTGCAGCAAAGATTCAAAGAATTAGCAGAAATTTTATACTATATTTTCTAGAGACTTAAACAGGTGGTAACACTTCTCAACTCATTTTATAAAACGAGTATTACCCTGATGTCAAAACCAGATTAAGATCTTCCCAAAAAAAATTACAAATGGAGATCTCTCATGAACATAATCCCAAAAGTCCTCAAAAACTTTTTTACTGAATCAAATCCAACAATGTACAAAAACAATAATACACCTCACCCAAGTGGAATTTATTCCAGGTATGCAAGGCTGATTCAATATTAAAAACAAGTCAATGTCATTCACTATATTAACAGGTTAATAAAAATCACATGATTATATCAAATCAAAAAAGTCCTTGACAAAAGTCAGCACCTATTCATAAGAAAAACTCTCAGCAAATAAGAAAGAACAAGAAGCTTCTTGAACTTTATGAAAAGCATCCATAAAAATGCTTACAGCCACACCATTAAGAAAAGGAAAAGAGAGCCCAAAGAATAGAAGAAAATTTCTGTATACTGTATATCTTATCAGAGACTTATATATATATCAGAGACTTTATATATCTAGAATATATAAAGAGCTATTACAACTCAATGGTATAAAGACAAGTAACCCAATAAAAAAGGGGGGGATCTGAATAGACAGTCCACCAAAGAAGAGATACAAATAACCAGTAATCACATGAAAAGATGCTCAACCTCCTTAGCCGTCAGAGATGTGAATCAAAACCACAACAACATGCTACCTCACACCTGCTAGGATGGATATCATTGAAAGACAAATAATATAACAGAGAATCAGTGTTGGTGATGATGTGGAGAAGGCTGGAGCTCTCACACGCTGCTGGTACAATGTAAAATGGTGCAGTCACTTTGATAAACAGTCTGACAGTTCCTTAAACAAGTATAGAGTTACCATACTACCCAGAAATTCCACTTCTAGGGAAATCACCAAAAGAAGTGAAACGTGTCCAACAAAAATGTTTACACTTTGGAATAGTTACAAAGTGAAAGCAACCAAAATTGACGAATAGGTAAAATGTGATTGATCCATACAATGGCACATTACTTAGCAATAAAGGTGAAGCACTGACACATGTTGCAGCATGGCTGAAACCTGAGAACATGATGCTAAGTGTGAGATGCATGTAGTATACAATCCATTCACATGTTCAGAAGAGGCAGATCCTTAGAGACAGAGAGCTGATGAGTGGCTGCCTTGCACTGAGAGTGACGGGTTGGAGGACTGACAGCTAAGGGGTGCAAGGTTTCTTTTGGGGGTATGAAAATGTTCTAAAATTGATTGAGGTGATGGTTAAACAACTTTGAATATTTAAAAGCCACTGCAGTGCAAGGTATGTAAATGACCTCAATAATGTGCTTTTTTAAGGAAAACAACGTACATCTAATATACTGAGTGATGAAAGACTGTATGCTTTCACCCTAAAATCGGAAGGGAGTCCAAGGTATTCTGTCTCGCCACTTGCACTCAACATGGTACTGGAAAGTACTGGCCAGTGCAATAAAGCAAGAAAGTAAAGCAAAAAGCACACAGGTTGAAAATGAAGAATAAAACCAGCCGTATTTGCCAATGACATGATTACCTTTGTGAGAAATTCTAAGAATCCTAAAAAAAACCCTACAACTAATAAAGTGAATTCAACAAATGCACAAGATTCAAAGTCACAGGATAAAAAAATCAATTATATTTCTATATACCAGACAAACACCTAGAAAATGAAATAAAAAACACAATGTATCTTCCAATCACTAAAAGAAAAACATTTAAATATAAATCTAAGAAACTGAGAGATTCTGTATGCTGATAATTACAAATTGCTATGAAAGAAATCAAAGACCTAAAGAAATGAGGGACACATTGAAAGACTCAACATAGTAAAGAAGTCACTTGTCCCTAAATCAATCTATAAGCGTAATGCAATTTTTATCAAAATACTCAAGATTATTTGAAGATACAGAAAATATTATTCTAAAATTTTTATTAAGAGGTTAAAAAAAAACTATAGTACCTAAACAATTTTGAAAAAGAATAACAAAGCAAGTGAAGTCTATCAGATTTTAAGTCCTATTACATTGATACAAGAATCAAGACAGTGTGGTATCGGCAGAGGGATAGATGCATGGAGAAACAGAACAGAATGGAGAACCCAGATCTAGACCCATAGAAATATTTCTAACAAATATGCAAACATAATTTAATGGAGGAAAGATAGCCTTTTCAACAAATGGTGTTGGAGCGATTGGCATCCATTTTTCCAATTCAACTGGCAAAAATTGAAACCTGACCCAAATTTCACGTGGTATAAAGAAAGCTTTACTTCAAAATGGATCATGAATTTAAATATAAAAAGAAAACCATAACTTTTTTAGAAGAAAACACAGGAGAAAAATGTCAAGACCTAAGAACAGATGATGAGTTCTTAAATGTAACAGCAAATGTGAATAAAGAACAGGTGGGTATATTGTACTACATCAAAACAAACAACTTTGGGGCTGTGATGTACACCTTGTTAAGATGATGAAAAAGTCTGGGGGCTGTGGCTCGCACCTGTAACGTCACCACTTTGGAAGGCCAAGACAGGTGGATCACTTGAGGTCAGGACCAACCTGGCCAACATGGTGAAACCTCGTCTCTACTAAAAATACAAAAATTAGCTGGGTATTGTGGTGTATGCCTGTAGTCCCAGCTACTCAGGAGCCTGAGGCAAGAGAATCAGTTGAACCTGAGAGGTAGAGGTTGCAGTGAGCCGAGATCGTGCCACTGCACTCCAGCCTGGGCGACTGAGACTCTATCTCAAAAAAATTAAAAACAAAAAGGTGATGAGAGAAAAAAGTTCAGACTAGGAGAAAGTATTTGCAAGTGATATACCTGAGAAAAGTCTTATATCTAGAATATACACAGAACTCTCAAAACTCAACAATAAAAAGTTAAATGATACAATTAGAGAATGGCCAAAAGCATAAACAGACATTCCTGCAAAGAGAAGATACAAACGTCAAACAAACACATAAAAAATTGTCAAGATCATCACGAATTAGCAAAATGAAAATTAAGACCACAGTGAAATATCACTACATACTGTGAGAAACAAAGTTACCTGTTCAAACCCAAAGAACGGACTCGGAGACATGCAGAGCAGCCCAAGCGAGACTTTTAACGACGGCCTTGAAGATCGGGTGTCTGGTGGGCGGGTGCAGTCAGCACAGCCACCACAAGCAACGTGTCTCCTAGTGCGCAGGTCCCCCCCCCCCCGTTTCTCATAGGCCGAGTACTATGGGGGGGTCACACTCTTACCAGACGCTGCTTATTGGTTGTTGGGTAAGACTTTTAGGTGTATTCTTGGGGTTATCTCACTGCATTCTGTTACACCCCACGGTGCATTGCAATTACAGTCAGTTCAGAGGCTTTTAAGTACTTGACTTATAACCTAGGTAGTCAGGCAAGCTGAAAGAATTGATAAAGCCAGCTATTTTGCAGACTAGTAAACTTTTATTCTAGACTAAACTTCTTTGGTTCGGCTGAGGGCAACTAAGGGGCCGCGACAAGCAGGCTCTGGCTATTAAAGCAGGGGCTTCCTATGTTCTGTTCTCTGGTAGTTTGCGGACCCAAGTCTATTGGATGCATTTTGTCTTGGAAGTGGACCACTGCATACATTATTTCCTTCCATTTTCTCCTCTTTTTCTTTTTACACTTACTGGTCCCATTTCCACACTCATTTTTTGTTCTTTGGCCCTTAAATTGTTTTAAAAGCTGTTGACTCTCTTTATTATAAGAGAGTAGGTCTGATTGGGTTTGTAATAACAGCATTGGGTTTGTAATGCCCATTTGTTACGGGCATTTGTTGATGGCCGTTTTTATGAACTTTTGGATTAACCTTCTAACACAAGGGATAATGCAACACCCTACAGCTGTTAGGACTCCAGCCACAATTATAAGGGATGCAAGAATGGAAGCTACCATTTCTTTTTATTTCCCCAACCAACCCTTAGCCAATCAGTAAATGAATTATTAATTCCAGCATTTTTTGCCAATTCATTGGTTAGAGTTGTTAACCCTTATAACGTCTTTTGTGACGGTTTCAACTGGGGCGGTATTGTTAGGAATGAAAGTGCAACGCTTGTATATACTTCCTTTCTCTGCTAGGATTATGTCTGATGCAAGTCTGTTCTCCTAGGCCATTTGGCTGGTGGCATTTAACTGGCTAGCCACTCCTTGGATAGCATTTGGAGTAGAGTTGATGAATTTTTGTTGATTACAATAGATCTAATTAATCCAATTTACATTTTTTAAATAGTTGACCACCAGAAGAGTGCTGACGGAAGCCCAGCAGCTATTTGGTTTGGGGCCTTAAGTTCATTACGTACTCCTCTAGGGCTCCCACTGAGTCCATGTAAATGTTGGGACGAAAAGAATTTGTTAAATCTCTCCGATTTCAGTAGCCAAGTGGATTATTGGGGATCTTATGGAATGCCAGGGCAAATGGACTGACCGATTGAACTAAAGCACAAATCTCAGTCCAATTGGACCATAACAGGCCACGGAGGGTCCTCTTTCCACTAGAACACCAGACATCAGCCCAGGGTATATGAAGAGCCGAGGAGTTTCCTTTGTTTGGCACAAGTTGAGAGTTTTTCCATGGGTTTATTGAACTCTGCCCCTCCTGCCTAGAAAGACAAGAGGAGTGGTTTATGCTCCCAATGGAGAACAAGGGGATTGCTTTATAATGTGATCTCCTCAAGGCAGGAAAGAGCAATGATAGACTTTTGCAAGTCTTACTTCCCCATGCATTCCTGTCCTGGTATAGCGCCAACATGCAATGCATACTTTTGCCATTGGTATCCCATCCTGGGGAAACGGAACCACCTGTGCCTGAGGCTGCCCAGCATAACAAGTGTAACAGTCGCTTTTGTTGAGGGCCAATACCGAAAATTTAACCCATTCAACCCAGGCATTTACATACCTAGATCCAGTTTTAATTTTTAAAGTTAAAATTAAAAAAATTTAAAGTTAAAAATGCCTCGTTAGTCATTTTAATTATTTTTACTCTTTTAGGGTTATTGCTTGGTGAGTTAAAGGAAGTGGTGGGACTGGGGGTTACGGTGGTCCTGGGTGAGCTTGAGGTTGAGTTGGTGACTAGCCTGAGAGCTGTCCCATGAGGTCCCTTTTTGAGATGTTCATTTCTAATCCAGACCTCCAAGGTTCCTGGTTTATAGGAGTTGGGTTGTTTATGGTAACTAATATAGGGCTGCATTTTAAATTGTTAGAGTTAGGTGCCATGGGTTCCTTATACACATGGATTTTATCCTTTAAGAGTTTGTCTTTGGAAGAATGACTTAACCTTGAAACTGAGTGGTTGATCAGACCTGATTCTAGCTAGCACAGGGTTTTTTGATAGGGCCCAATAGCAGCCTGTTTCAGGGCATACATGTTTGTCTGCTCGTGACAACTGCCTTTGGTTCCCCAAATTCCCACAAGGTAAGACTTAGCAGCCATTGAATATTATAGTCTGGGGGCGGAGGTTTTAGTTATGTTGACTATTAGGTTGATGGGATATTTCCCTTTTACTGGCCTTTACTCAGCATTTGCATACCCTCTTACCTTAGGTATTAGGATTAATTTTAACTACATCTATCACCAATGACAGGCCCCACTCATAGGTCCCTTTTTGAGTTAACTTTAAGGGTTCCTTAGGTGATTTACACACTTCCCATTGACTTTTTCTCCTTTCCATTTTTTTTTTTTTTACCAGTTCCTTGACCTGAGTGTAATGAGTCCAATCTTGTTGAGCTGTTCACACAGCCATCTTGGTGACAGGAGCACTTGATAGGGACCTTCCCAGCTTGAGTGGAGCTTAACTTCCTCTTAAGTCTTAATCAGCACCTTGTCACTAGGCTGGAAGTGGTGAGCCCCTTAAGAGGCGGGGTTAGAGTTAGAAGTCCTTTTAACTTAAGGGATAACAAGGTGGAGGATATGGCCAGTATATAGTTTTTTTTAAATTGGTCTTTGGTTTCCATAGCAGCAAGGTCTGTAGCTCTGCCTAAATACGGGAGTCCATATAATAACTGAATTTTTCCTTAGGACTGTTCTAATTTTAAGGAGTGCTATTAGGAGACATTTGGTCCAAGGCATTTTAGTTTCTAAGATTAGTTTGGTAATAAGCTTTTTGAGAGTTTGATTTATTTTCTTTGCCTTTCCAGAGGAGGGTGATGCCAAGGGATGTGATAATTCCATTTAATGTGTAAACCCTCCATAATTCCCCTTAGCACCCTTGAGGTAAAGGGGCTCCCATTGTCTGAATCAATATTTTCCACCAGGCCAAAACTGGGTATAATTTGCTTGAAGATTATTTTGACAACATTTCTGGCAGTGGCAGTTGGGAGAGGGAAGGCCTTCACCCAGACGGAGAAGTGGTTTACCATTACTAGTAGATACTTTAGTCCCCTTGTTTTGGGCATTTCTGTAAAATGTTCCTGAATGAGCCGGGCGCGGTGGCTCAAGCCTGTAATCCCAGCACTTTGGGAGGCCGAGGCGGGTGGATCATGAGGTCAAGAGATTGAGACCATCCTGGTCAACATGGTGAAACCCCGTCTCTACTAAAAATACAAAAAATTAGCTGGGCATGGTGGCGCGTGCCTGTAGTCCCAGCTACTCGGGAGGCTGAGGCAGGAGAATTGCTTGAACCCGGGAGGCGGAGATTGTGGTGAGCCGAGATAGCGCCATTGCACTCCAGCCTGGGTAACATGAGTGAAACTCCGTCTCAAAAAAAAAAAAAAATTTAAAAAAAAAAAAAAAAAAAATGTTCCTGAATGCTTTGAAATGATTTAAACCTAGGAGGTCTTCCCCTGGCAGTTTGTTTTCTGACTACCTTATTGTTTATTTTTTGGCAGGTCACAGAACTTCCACACACTTGTTTAGCAGGGGTATGAATCCCTATACACACGTAATGTTTGAATATTGCATCGCTCATAGCCTGGGGACCCCAGTGACTTCCCTTGTGCTGTGTGGACGTTAATTCTCTCATTATGAGTTTGCTTATTATTTCTCTCCCATCAGAGAGCACCCACATCCCATCCTCAGTTTGAATGGGCCCTATCTTGCCCAGTTCTTCTTTCTCCTCTTTGGAAAATTGGTGCCTTACTATCTTAGGTATATCTGGGATTCAACAAAATAGATTAACTTCTTCCTCCAGGGAGGCTTGCTCAGTGGCTTCATTCACAAGCCTGTTCCCTACAGCTTCTATAGTGTTTCCTCTCTGATGGCTGCCGGGTCTGTCCCGCAGACCTCGCTGAGCGATGGATGAAAGGAATACTCAGACACAGGTATGCGGCTAAGAGCAGCTGGGGGACTGCCGGTGCTAGAGGCTGAAGAGTGAGCAGTAGAGAACAGCTGAAGCTGCTTGCTTTTATTCAGTAACCGACAAAATGCCGAAAGCCTGGAGCAAACACAGTCTGCGGATAATCAACATTATTGTTCCCTCTTTCAGGGTGCAGTCATGCATTTGGATGATCAAAGGTTGGTTTCCAGACAACATAAGTAAACAAGCTTGTTTAAGATAAATTCCCCTACACTTCCTTGTACCTATTCCTCACCCTCTGCCTCAGGGTAAAAGAACAGCAGCCTTCAGCATATTCTCCCCGAAGCTATGTAGAGCCTTCTGACCTTTCAGGCCTGCTCCTTTCCCTCTAGCTTCTCCCACCATGCTGACCAATCTCCTACAGATGGCCACTTACAGGAGCTACTGCTGCCTCTGCTGGAAGCAGGAGGCTTTTTACAGCATGTTTGACCAGTTCTCCGTGATCCAGTTCTTTCCCCTGCTATTTATTAGGCCTCACTCTGTCCAGATCTTTCCAAAAGTGTGTACCACTCCATAGGCATATTTGAAATCAGTATATATAGTGCCCTTGCAGCCTTTAAGGAGATTTAGGGCCTGGTTAAGACCATATAATTCACAGGTTTAGGCCTCCCGGCCATTAGGTAGTCTATCTTTCTCACATAGGAAGTACGTGTCTTCATTAATGACAGCATAGCAAGGGGATTTCATCTCACTTTCTTTTTATTTATTTACTTATTTATTTTAGAGACCAGGTTTCACCATGTTGGCCAGGCTGGTCTTGAACTTCTGACCTCGTGATCCACTCGCCTCGGCCTCCCAAAGTGCTGGGATTACAGGCGTGAGCCACCGCACCCGGCCTCATCTCACTTTCTTGCTTTTTTCAACCTTTAAGTTCAGGGATACATGTGCAGGGTGTGCAGGTTTGTCACATAGGTAAATGTGTGCCGTGGTAGTTTGCTGCACAGGTCATCCCATCACCTAGTTATTAAGCCAACATCCCTTAGTTCTTCTTCCTGATGCTCTCCCTCCCTCAACCCCACCCCCAACAGGCCCCAATGTCTGTTGTTCCCCCTTGTGTCCATGTGTTCTCATCATTCAGCTCCCACTTACAAGAGAGAGCATGTGGTGTTTGGTTTCCTTGTCTTCTGCTAGTTTGCTGAGAATAATGGCTTCCCAACTCCAAGCATATCCCTTCAAAGGATATGATCTCATTCCTTTTTATGGCTGCATAGTATTCCACAGTGTATATGTAGCACATTTTCTTTATCCAGTCTATCATTGATAGACATTTAGGTTGATTCCACATCTTTGCTACTGGGACCAGTGCTGTGATGAACAGAGGAGTACATGTGTCTTTACGGTAGAATGACTTATATTTCTTTGGGTATGTACCCAGTAATGGGATTGCTGGGTCAAATGGCATTTCTGTCTTTAGTTTTGTGGGAAGTAGAAAAGTTCCTCTTTAAAGTTTCCTTTCTTAAGAAAAATTCATAAGTGTTAGAAATAATAGTTTATTTTAAGCCTTCTTGCTTTTTGCTAGTAGCTCTTTGTTAATCCCCATCCTATGTAGTTGTTAGACATGCTCACAGGCATGTAGTACATTCCATGCCCTTGTACTCTAACCAAGATACCTGTGCTGGATGTGCTCATAGGCATGTCCCAGCTCGCAGCCTGTGCCCCTTCCTTATTTGGACTTCCTTTTTTTAGTTTGCTCTCCATTGCATTTACCTGTTTAGAAAAGTTTCAAGTTATTAGCCAATCGGGTTTTAGTGTAGATTGTAAGGTCTGGCTCCAGCCAATGGAGATCAGACACAGCAGTAAGGACAACCCCAAATGTGTAAGGAATAAATATGTCTGCTTTCCTTTGTTCGTTGTATTCCCATGGCAAGATGGCTAACAGGGGTCCCCTTTCTGCAGGAAGTAAAAATAATTGTTTTGCTGAGAGATCCTTTGTCCCAGTACTAATTTTTAATTTCTGGCACCAAAAAGAAAAGTTTTACAAATAACAAGGTTCATTTTCTATTTTACAAATTTCTGTAATGTCTGGACTTTGTTACAAGAACCATTATTATTGCAAAAAAAAAAATGCTCATTTTAAAAATGAAGCAATATAGCAATGTTCAAAAGAGAAATGTCCCAACATTGTCTCATTCAAAAACTCTCAGGTGAAAATCATTTTCTAGATCTCTTTATGGGGAGAGAGAAGTATAACTATACATACTTAGTAAAGAGGAAGGGAAGAAGGGAACGAGAAGAAGAATTCACAGAGTAGAGGATAATGTCAGATATGGCTCTGCTCCGGGAGCCCAGCAGTGAGTTAGGAGACCTGGTCCTGCTGTTCACTCAGCTGCAATCCGTCCTCCTGAGTCTCCTGTGGGCATTTTGTCACCCTAGTTGGGGGGGGGGTCCCTTTCCTTAAAGATATTTATTTTTTTCTTCAACATGGGCCCCAGGTCTCGTCTGGTACTGAACCAAAGAAACGGTATTCTCCTAGCAAGAGAAACAAAACAACTAGTTATGTGATTTATTGATAGATGAGATACATATTAGTCTCCAATATGCCAGTGACACTGTATTAATCAGGGTTCTCTAGAGGGACAGAACAAATGGGATAGATGTACATATAAAAGGGAGTTTATTAAAGAGTATTGACTCACACCATTGCAAGGTGAGGTCCCACAATAGGCCATCTGCAAGCTGAAGAGCAAGGAAGTCAGTCCAAGTCCCAAAGCTAAAGAACTTGGAGTCCGACATTCAAGAGCAGGAAGCATCCAGCACAAGAGGAAAATAGAGGCCAGAGACTAAACCAGTCTAGTCTTTCCACATTCTTCTGCCTGCTTTTATTCTGGCCCCACTGGCAGCTGATTGGATGGTGCCCACTCAGACTGAAGGTGGGTCTGCCTCTCCTAGTCCACTGACTTAAATGTTAATCTCCTTTGGCAACACCCTCACAGACACACCCAGGATCAATACTTTGCATCCTTCAATCCAATCAAGTTGACACCCAACCATCAAAGCCACCCAATAAAAAGAAAATTTGAGATATATATGTAATTTAAAACTTTTTCCTAACCACACCCAGAGTAAAGAGAAGTAGGTGAAATTAATTTGAATAATATATTTTCTTTAACCCAGTGTATCCTAAGTATTATCAATTTATTATGTTAACATATTTACATATATTGACATGTATTCAACATTAAAAATGATTAATAAGCTATTTCATATTCCTTCACTTTTACTAAGCCATGGAAGTTCAGTGAGTATTTTAGAGCACACCTCAATGGGGAACTAAAGTTTCATGGAGAATAGTTGATCCTTACTTAGACTTCAGACCATTGCATTTGAAAGAGTTCAATGGACAGATCTAAGTTGTTCCAAACCTACTTAAGAATTTTTCCAATAACTGAATCAGGCTTCTGTTTTTAAGTTCACATTTAAATAAGTTAAAATTAAATAAAATTTAAAATTTAGTTCCTCAGTCTCATGGGCCACATTTTAAGTGCTCAAAAGTCCCTGTGGCCAGCCGGCTGCTACAACCACACAGCTTTCTAACATCCTTTAAAAGCAATTGAAAGACATTTTGCAAGTGTTACAGAAAAGGGGTCCTGATCCAGACTCCAAGAGAGAGTACTTAGATCTCCTGCCCAACAGGATTTGGGCAGGTCCCTAAAGTGAAAGCATGGTTATTAAGAAAGCAGAAAAATAAAAGAATGGCTGCTCCATAGACAGAGCAGCCCTGAGGGCTGCTGGTTGCCCATTTTTATGGTTATTTCTTGATTACATGCTAAACAACGTGTGCCTTATTCATGCCTCCCCTCTTCAAACCACACAGGGTAACTTCCTGACATTGCTATGGCATCTGTAAACTGTCACGGTGCTGGTGGGAGTGTAGCAGTGACAATAACCAGAGGTCACTCTCATCACTATCTTGGTTTTGGTGGGTTTCGGCTGGCTTCTTTGCTGCAACCTGTTCTATCAGCAAGGTCTTTATGACCTGCATCTTGTGCCGACCTGCTGTATCATCCTGTGACTTGAAATGCTTTAACCGTCTGGGAACACAGCCCAGTAGGTCTCAGCCTCATTTTACCCAGTCCCTATTCAAGGTGGAGTTTCTCTGGTTCACGGTCCTCGGACACAAGGGCAGTTTTGACTGGGATACAAGCAGCAAATGATTCGAATTTGTCACCCAATCCCTGAAGACACAACTCTACTGTAAATTTAGTTTTACCTAAATTTATTCGTTAAATCATTTAGTTAAATTCTGAGCATCCGCTGTGAAGGAGGCCTTGTTTCTCTGGGCCATCCATCCAAGAGGGCCAGGATGGTTAGTGAGAAATGGGATCATCTCAGAGGTATGTGCTGGGAAGAAAGCAAAGCAGCATGGCTCTGCAGAAGACAACTTAGGCCAGAGTTCAGGTCATATCTTTCCTCTGAGATGATGTTTGAGGGGAGGCCTGAAAGACAAGGAGTCAGCAGTTTGAGTTTTGGGTAACAGTATTCCCAGCAGACGTTGCTGGGTCCAGGGTCAGGAAGCCCAAGGCCAGCAAAACCACAGTGACGGCAAGAGAGAGCAGTGGAACACTGGGCTGGAGGGGCTGCAGGTGCCCAGGTGGGCACCAAGTCTCTGTGCCATTTGGATTTTGTTCTAAATTCAATGAAAAGGCATTGGAAGGTTTTAGGCTGGAGCTATTATTAGATTTAGATTGTAAAAAGATCCTCTGGCTGCTGGACAGGAAAGGCCAAGAAGCCACTGTGTTGGTTTAAGTGAAAGAGAATGGGTCAGAGAGATAGGAGGGGAAAAGAAAGAAGCATGTGGACTTGAGACGTATTTGGAGGTAGGGCATCCCGGGCTTGCAGACAGTTGCACATGAGAGTCAGGAAAGTGTTGACCTGCAGGTGCTGGACTCAAGCCGCTTGATAGGTGGCAGTGCTATTTACAAGCTAGAAAACACTATGTGTGTGTGGGATGGGTGGCAGGTGTGGAGAGGGTGGCTCAATAATTGCATTTGGGGCATGAGTAGAGATGCCCTAAGAGATCCAAATGGAGATATTACTAAGCTATCTGGAGCTCAGAGGAGAGGTCAGGGCTAGACAGATTTAGGAATCACCAGCAGGTAAGTAGCATTTGGTGGTGTGGGATTAAATTACATTGCCTAGGAAGAAAATACAGTGAACGGAGCATGGCCCAATAGGAACGGCTCCGGAGTGCAGTTCCCAGCAAGAACAACACAGAGGGTGAGTGCTCACCGCATTTCCAAACAAGTTTTCACTGCCCACAGACCAGGAAATTCCCAGGCCAAAAAGTGCCATGAGTTTTCAGCATGGCTGGTGCCACGGGTTGGCACACAGAAACTCACACAAATCTAGGCAGGCATTTCAACTGGCACCTGGAACACCTGGGAGACATAGCCACCCATTAAACTGGAAGGGAGGGGGCTGAGACAGGGAGCCAGGCAATCTGGCTCGGCAGGTACCATCCCTACAAAACAAGCAATCTGAAATGCTCAGGATTGAGAGTTTTGCAGCAAGTGCAGCTGGACTCAGGATGGTCCGGCTCAGTGTGGGGAAGGGCGTCCTCCACTACGCAATGCAGTCTGCCAACGCAGTCCGCCAATGCAGACTGAGACAGTTCACAGAGCAGCTGGGCAGAGCCTGTGGCAGCTCAGCAATACCTCTGCTGGCAGACTGTGACTAGACTACACCATGCAGGGCAGGGCATCTCTGAAAAAAATGCAGGACCATGTCAAGAACTTATAAATAAAGCTGACCTTCCTAGGTCAGAGCACCTGTGAAAAGAGGCAGTTGTGAGTTCCGCTGCAGCAGACTTAAAGGTACCTGACCGGCAGCTCTGCATGGAACAATGGAGCTCCCAGCACAGCACTTGGTCTCCTATAAGGGGCAGACTGTCTCCTCAAGCAGCTCCCCAACCCCTGTATACCCAAGAGACAACTCATAAAGTAGAGCTCAGGCCGACATCTGGCCAGTACCCTTCTGGGACGAAGACAACAGAAGAAGAAACTGGCAGCAACCCTTACTGTTCTGCAGCCCCCGCGGGTGATCCCCAGGCAAGGAGGGCCTGGAGTGGACCTCAGCAGTCCTGCAGCAGAGGGGCCTGACTGTTAGAAGGAAAACTAAGAAACAGAAAGAAATAACTTCATCATCAACAAAAAGGACATCCACTCAGAGACCCCATCTGAAAGTCACCAACTACAAAGACCACAGGTAGATAAAGCCACTAAGATGGGAAGAAACCAGTGAATAAATGATGAAAACACCAAAAACCAGAATGCCTCTCCTCCTCCAAGGGATCACAACTCATCACCAGCAAAGGAGCAAAGCTGGATGCAGAATGAATCTGATGAATTGACAGAAACAGGCTTTGGAAGGTGGGTAATAACAAACTTCTTAGAGCTAAAAGAACATGTGCTAACCCAATGCAAAGAAACTAAGAACCTAGAAAAAAGGTTAGACGAGATGCTAACTAGAATAAGTCTCTTAGAGAGGAATATAAACGATCTGATGGAGCTAAAAAACACAGCACGAGAACTTCACAAAGCATACACAAGTTTCAATAGCGAAATCAACCAAGTAGAAGAAAGGATATCAGAGATTGAAGATCAACTCAATGAAATAAAATGAGAAGGCAAGAACAGAGAAAAAAGAGTAAAAAGAAATGAACAAAGCCTCCAAAAATATGGGATTATGTGAAAAGACCTAATCTACATTTGATACGTGTACCTGAATGTGACAGAGAGAATGAATCTAAGCTGGAAAACACTCTTGAGGATATTATCCAGGAGAACTTCCCCAACCTAGCAAGGCAGGCCACCATTCAAGCCCAGGAAATACAGAGAACACTACAAATATATTCCTCAAAAAGAGCAACCCCAAGGCATATAATCATCAGATTCACCAGGGTTGAACTGAAGGAAAAAATGCTAAGGGCAGCCAGAGAGAAAGGTCAGGTTACCCACAAACAGAAGCCCATCAGACTCACAGAAGATTATCTCCACAGAAACCCTACAAGCCAGAAGAGAGTAGGGGCCAATATTCAACATCCTTAAAGAAAAGAACTTTCAACCTAGAATTTCATATCCAGCCAAACTAAGCTTCATAAGCAAAGGAGAAATAAAATCCTTTACAGACAAACAATTGCTGGGAGATTTTTGTCACCATCAGGCCTGCCTTACAAAAGCTCCTGAAAGTAACACTAAACAAGGAAAGGAACAACCAGTATCAGCCACCCCAAAAATGTACCAAATGGTAAAGACCATTGACACAATGAAAAAAATGCATCTACTAACAGGCAAAACATCCAGCATGCATCAAAATGGCAGGATCAAATTCACACATAACAATATTAACCTTAAAAGTAAATGGGCTAAATGCCATAATCAAAAGACACAGACTGGCAAACTGGATAAAAAGTCAAGACCCATCGGTGTGCTCTATTCGGGAAACCCATCTCACGTGCAAGGACACACATAGGCTAAAAATAAAGGGATGGAGGAAGATTTATCAAGCAAATAGCAAAAAAAAAGCAGAAGTTGCAATCCTAGTCTCTGATAAAATGGACTTTAAACCAACAAAGATCAAAAGAGACAAAGAAGGGCATTACATAATGGTAAAAGGATCAATGCATCACGAAGAGCTAATGATCCTAAATGGATATGCACCCAATGCAGGAGCACCCAGGTTCATAAAGCAAGTTCTTAATGACTTACAAAGAGACTTAGACTCCCACACAATAATAGTGGGAGACTTTAACACTCCACTGTCAATGTTAGACAGATCAATGAGACAGAAAATTAACAAGGATATCCAGAACTTAAACTCAGATCTGGACCAAGTAGACCTAATAGACATCTACAGAACTCTCTACCCCAAATCCACAGAATATACATTCTTCTCAGCATGGCATTGCACCCACTCTAAAATTGACCACATAATTGGAAGTAAATCACTCCTCAGCAAATGCAAAAGAATGGAAATCATAACAAACAGTCTCTCAGACCACAGCGCAATCAAATTTGAACTAAGAATTCAGAAACTAACTCAGAACTGCACAACTTCATGGAAACTGAACAACCTGCTCCTGAATGTTGACTGGATAAACAATCAAATGAAGGCAGAAATAAATATGTTCTTAGAAACCAACGAGAATGAAGACACAACATACCAGAATCTCTGGGACATATTTAAAGCAGTGTCTAGAGGGATATTTATAGCAATAAATGCCCACCAGAGAAGCGAGGAAAGATCTAAAATCAACACCCTGTCATCAAAATTGAAAGAGCTAGAGGGGCAAGATCAAAAAAACTCAAAAGCTAGCAGAAGACAAGAAATAACTAAGATCAGAGCAGAACTGAAGGAGATAGAGACACAAAAAACCCTTCAAAAAAATCAATAAATCCAGGGCTGTTTTTTTGAAAATATCAACAAAATAGACCGCTAGCCAGATTAATAAAAAAGAAAAGGGAGAAGAATCAAATAGATGCAATAAAAACGAAACAGGGGATATCACCACCGATTCCACAGAAATACAAACTACCATCAGAGATTACTACAAACAACTCTATGTACATAAACCATTAAACCTGGAAGAAATGGATAAATTCCTGGATACTTGCACCCTCCCAAGCCTAAACCCTGAAGAATTTGAAACCTTGAACAGACCAATTACAAGGGCTGAAGTTGAGGAAGCAATTAATAGCCTACCAACAAAAAAAAAGTCCAGGTCCAGATGGGTTCACAGCTGAATTCTACCAAATGTACAAAGAGGAGCTGGTACCATTCCTTCTGAAACTATTCCAAACAATACAAAAAAAGGGAATCCTTCCCAAATGATTTTATGAGACCAACATCATCCTGATACCAAAACCCAGCAGAAACTCAACAAAAAAGAAACCTTCAGGCCAATATTCCTGATGAACATCAATGAAAAAATCTTCAATAAAATACTGGCAAACCAACTGCAACAGCACATCAAAAAGCTTAATCATCACAATCAATTAGGCCTCATCCTGGGGATGCAAGGCTGGTTCAACATATGCAAGCCTATAAATGTAATCCACCGCATAAACAGAACCAAAGACAAAAACCATATGATTATCTCAACAGATGCAGAGAAGGCCTTTGACAAAATTCAACAGCACTTTATGCTAAAAACTCTCAATAAACTAGGTATTGAAGGAACATATCTCAAAATAATAAAAGCTATTTATGAAAAACCTACACCCAATATCATACTGAATAGGCAAAAACTGGAAGCATTCCCTTTGAAATCTGGCACTAGACAAGGATGCCCTCTCTCACCACTCCTATTCAATATAGTATTGGAAGTTCTAGCCAGAGCAATTAGGCAAGAAAAAAAAAAAAAGGGTATTCAATTAGGAAAGGAGAAAGTCAAATTGTCTCTATTTGCAGACAACATGATTGTATATTTAGAAGACCCTATCATCTCAGTCCAAAATCTCCTTAAATTGATAAGCAACTTCAGCAAAGTCTCAGGATACAAAATCAATGTGCAGAAATCACAAGCATTTCTATACACTAATAACAGACTAACAGAGAGCCAAATCATGAGTGAACTCCCATTCACAATTGCTACAAAGAGAATAAAATACCTAGGAATACAACTAACAAGGGATGTAAAGGACTTCTTCAAGGAGAACTACAAACTACTGCTCAAGGAAATAAGAGAGGACACAAACAGATGGAGAAACATTCCATGCTCACAGTTAGGAAGAATCAACATTGTGAAAATGGCCATACCGCCCAAAGTAATTTATTGATTCAATGCTATCCCCATCAAGCTACCAATGACCTTCTTTACAGAAATAGGAAAAAACACCTTAAACTTCAGATAGAACCAAAAAAGAGCCCACATAGCCAAGACAATAGCAAAAAGAACAAAGCTGGACATATCATGCTACCTGATTTCAAAGGTACAGTAATCAAAATACTACAATACTACAAAGGTACAGTAATCAAAACTGCATGGTACTGGTACCAAAACAGAGATATAGACCACTGGAACAGAACAGAGGCATTGGAGGCAACGCCACATATCTACAACCATCTGATCTTTGACAAACCTGACAAAAACAAGCAATGGGGAAAGCATTCCCTGTTTAATAAATGGTGTTGGGAAAATTGGCTAGCAGTGTGCAGAAAGCAGAAACTGGACCCCTTCCTGACACCTTACACTAAAATTAACTCCAGATGTATTAAAGACTTAAACATAAGACCTAACACCATAAAAACCCTAGAAGAAAACATAGGCAAAACCATTCAGGGCATAGGCATAGGCAAGGACTTCATGACTGACACACCAAAAGTATTGGCAACAAAAGCCAAAATACACAAATGGGACCTAATTAAATTCCAGAGCTTTTGTGCAGCAAAAGAAACAATCATTAGAGCGCATCGGCAACCAACAGAATGGGAAAAAATTTTTGCCATCTACCCAACTGACAAAGGGCTAATACCCAGAATCTACAAAGAACTAAAACAGATTTGCAAGAAAAAAAAAAAAAATCCATCCAGAAGTGGGTGAAGGATATGAACACTTTTCAAAAGAAGACATATATGAGGCCAATAAACATATGAAAAAATGCTTATCATCACTGATTATTAGAGAAATGCAAATCAAAACCATATTGAAATACCATCTCAAAAAATCTGTAGACAACAGATGCTGGAGAGGATGTGGAGAAAGAGGAACACTTTTACATATTTGGTGGGAGTGTAACTAGCTCAACCATTGTGGAAGGCAGTGAGGCGATTCCTCAAGGACCTAGAAATAGAAATTCCATTTGACAGGCCGGGCGCGGTGGCTCAAGCCTGTAATCCCAGCACTTTGGGAGGCCGAGGCGGGTGGATCACGAGGTCAAGAGATCGAGACCATCCTGGTCAACAAGGTGAAACCTCGTCTCTACTAAAAATACAAAAATTAGCTGGGCATGATGGTGCATGCCTGTAGTCCCAGCTACTCAGGAGGCTGAGGCCGGAGAATTGCTTGAACCCAGGAGGCGGAGGTTGCGGTGTGCCGAGATTGTGCCATTGCACTCCAGCCTGGGCAACAACAGCAAAACTCCGTCCCAAAAAAAAAAAAAAAAAAAAAATTCCATTTGACTCAGCAAACCCATTACTGGGTATATACCCAAAGGATTATAAATCGTTCTATTATAAAGACACATGCACACACACATGTTCATAGTGGCACTGTTTACAATAGCAAAGACCTGGAGCCAACCCAAATGCCCATCGACAATAAACTGGACAAGGAAGATGTGGCACATGTACACCATGGAATACTATGCAGCCATAAAAAATGATGAGTTCATGTCCTTTGTACAGACATGTATGAGTCTGGAAACCATCATTCTCAGCAAACTGACACAAGAACAGAAAATGAAATACTGCATGTTCTCACTCATTGGCAGGTGTTGAACAATGAGAACACATGGACACAGGGAGGGGAGCATTAAACACTGGGGTCTGTTACAGGGGGGCAAGGGAGGGACAGTGGAGGGCTAGGGAAGTCAGGGAGGGATAACATGGGGAGAAATGCCAGATGTAGGTTGGGGGGGAATGGAGGTAGCAAACCACATTGCCATGTGTGTACCTATGCAACAATCCTGCATGATCTGCACATGTACCCCAGAACCTAAAGTACAATTTAAAAAAAAGAAAATACAGCGAACGCAGGCTCTAAGACCTAGTCCTGGGTTCTCTGAACATTTTGAGGTCCAACAAGAGAGTTGGTGTGTTACGGAAGTCAGAACAGAGTGTTTCAAAAAGGAGCCAATGGTTGGCGTGTTGCATGCTGCAGCAAGACAAAGCCAGATAAGGATAGAGAATTGACCATTTGGTTTGGCAGATTTGAAGGACTGTGATGAATTTCACCGGCTATCCCTGGGAGTGCTGGGGATTGATGTCCAGTTGGAAAGGGTTGAGGAGGGCTTAGGAGACAATGGCTGCAGACAATTCTTTGAAAGGGCAGAGGAGAGATGGGCAGGAGCTAGAAAGGGTTGTGATGAGAGCATGCGCTTGTTTTAAGTTAGAGAACCACTGTGTCACAGCAGGTTTGCCTGGAGAGGGGACTAATCCATTCAGTAGGGCAGAGAAACTACTGATTTCTGAGCATCTTGCTTATTGGACATTTATGTTTCTTTCCAGTAAATTGCCTGTCAATATCCTTTGCCCCTGTTGTTCATCTCTCTCTTCTTGATTTGTAGAAGTTCTTTTTATATGCCGAATACAAATGCTTTACAGTCACACCCTTCATACAACCACGTGGTCAATGACAGGCTGCATACACAATAGTGGTCCCATGAGATGATAATACTATTCATATATTTTGACTGTACCTTTCCTATGTTTAGGTATGTTAAATATGCAAATGTTTACTGTTATGTCACAATTGCCTGCAGTATTCTGTATGGGAACATGTTGTACAGGTTTGTAGCCTAGGAGCAACAAGCTTCACCATCTAGCCTTGGGTGTGTGATAGGCTGTACCATCCAAGTTTGTGGAGGTGCACTCTAAGATGCTGAAATGAGGAAATCACTTAATGGCGCTTTCTTAGAATGTATCTGTGCTGTTAAGCGAGGCTTGATGGTATGTGTTTAATTAATTACAAACAATTTCCCTTGTTCTATAGCTTGTGTTTTGCTTTGAAAGATGTTATTAATAATAATTGAAAGACATTATATTATTAATTACAGACAAATTTGGACATTTTTATGGCTATGCTTTGTGTGTCTTCTTGAGAAATCCTTCACTCCTCTAATGTCATAAAGATGTTTTGCTACATTTTCTTCTAAATCTTTTTCCATTTTGCTTTCACACTGAAGTCCAGTCCACAAGGAACAGATTTTTGAGTGTGTTTGAACTCTAATTCTTCCTCTCTTCTTGCCCACTATTCCTCGGAGTCAGGCTGGAGTGAAGCAGAGGGGATGCATGTCCAAGTCAACAGGAGCAGCTCTGGGTCTGCGGTCCTGGTTATTCTCTGTGTAGGGACACATCCTTGCTAGCACATCGAACCTGCAGTAAGCGTGGCTCAAAGTCACAGGCTGCATGCTCACACAATTCGGAAACAAATAGGAAACATCCATCCTACACTTGGGATGAACTTTCCCCAGCCAGAGGTCAGAACCATGTAGCCTTGGCAGCCTACGTAGAGGACAGCGCCAGGTGAAACAGTCCCCCAGGACACCGTGTCCAAGGAGCAGGGCACAGGAGCCCAATAGGCACCAGGGACACTCTCAGCAGCTGGCCTGCACTCAGTGGCACTAGTTTCTGACAACAAAGCCCCTAGCAGCCATTACCACTGCAATTTAGCCTTCAAGAAAAAGCAAAACAAAACAAAACAAACAAAAACTCTAATAGCAATACCTAATATCAGAAAGAATCAGAAACTGGGATTTTGGTGAATTGCTGTTGGCAGTGTAAATTCATAAAGGCACTTGGGAGAGCAATTAGTACCCAGCATCTTCTCAGTCTAGAGATCCTTCCATACCCAAAAGCTCACCTGACCTTCACAATGACCTTTACCTGGGCAGGATAATTATTGTTTTCCTTTAATAAATGAGGAAACTAAGGCAGGGCAGGAAGGAAACCCGTTCTCCAGCAGAGGAACCCTATGCAATATTCTTTGCAATATTCATTTCAACCCAGCCTTCAGAAACAGGGACAAGAAAAAGAAGGCTGTCACAACAAGAAATTAAACTGTCTCAGCAGTCACCCTCAAGCTCTGTGCCAGGGCCAGAGCTGTGTGTGCTGTTTTCTCCAGCTTCCATCCCGGAATCTGGCTGCTCCGTAAAACACTTACCCAACCTTATAGAGTCAGTGGTCAAGTTTGGAAGAGCCAGGAAGGGTTGTGGAAGGTTCTAAATGCTACGGGATAAAGGGAGGCAATCGATCAAGTGTTTTTCTGCTAGGCAGAGCCCACACTGTGACACCAGTGATTTGATCTCTTTTGCATCCCACACCCTGGTGCTTCTACACAGCTAGGGCTGTCCCACATCACATAGTCTTGTGCTGTGAGGTATGAGTGGTTTTAAGGTGACATCCACCTCCTCTCATAACATGAGATGGGTGGATTATTTTATCCTAGGTCATGAAGATTCCTATCAGGGTAAATGCTTTGTTTCTAGAATGCTCTTATGGAATAAATACAATAGTGGCAATTTCAGGAAGCGTGAAGATGTAAATCCCTTGAGTCACACCAGGTACCAGGGCCTGGTCCAGCCAGGAGCGGGTCAGTGGCCTCTGCCTGGGGGCTGGGGACTCAGCCAGTGGAGGAGAACATGTGTGTGTGTTGGGGGGGGGCACAAGCACCCCTCCCAGGAAGATCAGCAGAAGCCATTTTAATAACAGCAATGACTCACTAGGGACTTTCCTCTATGGTACCCACATGGGGAGATTAAGGAACTGGTTGAAAACATTTTCCAGGACTGTATGCATGATTGCTAAATTAACGGTCAAGATGTCAGGAAATCACCTGCAGGTCATCCTCCCCCAGCAGCTCCCCCCACAGCTTGGCAGCCTGTTTCCTTTTCCTTCCCGCCCTTGTTTCGGAGTAGAACTGGGGACTTTTCTTTCCTTTATTTTTTTTAATGGGTAATCACCCTTGCTAATTTAAACTGATTTTGCTAATCATTTTTTTAACAATACAAAAGCAAGACACAGGATGGCTAGTAAGATTCTAGAATGTTCAAGTTCTTTATATTCAAGATCCCTGCTCCGTGGTGTGTTCTCCCTTTCTGAAGGGAGCTATCAACTGATTTGAAGCTCAGTCTTCCATTTTAATTTCATGTCATTCAACAAATAGGTATTAAGGACTTAATATGGGCTGGGCCATATCCTACCTCCTACATTCGAGGGAAAAAGTAATGATGGAAAGAGAGAGAGGAAGAGAGAGAGACAGAGATCTGTCTGTGACACTGCTCAGCAGAACATGGTGCATCAGCCAGAGTATTTAATATTTTCAGAGCAGGCTCCTCTACCTGCATAAGGGGCTCACTAAGAGCTCCCCTCCAAGGCAGAGAGGAGGCAGCTGGGAAGACAGACGCTGGCTTCCACACTTAAAACCCCCAAAAGCAAATCTCTGGGATGTTTCTGTGACATGGTAAAAGCCCCATAAAACTGCATACCTCAACCATACCTCGGCTTTCTGTTGAAACTGCTCTCCGTAACCCTGATGTGACAGGCAAGCAGTCCAAACCCACGCCATCTTGGCCCCTGCGACTTGTAATAAGTAATTAAGGACTGTGATTTCCACCCTACCCAGACAATGTGTAAACAAATGTTTATCTTGACTTTTGTGAACCACTTAAGTAACAATCAGAATGTCAAAAGTCCCCTGGCCCTCAGAATGTCTGGAGCCCCTCACCCTCATCTTTGCCCAGGAATCCACTGGAATGTCTGGAGCCCCTCACCCTCATCTTTGCCCAGGAGGTGATTTACAGAATCCACTAGCCCTTGGAATGTCTGAAGCCCTGCACCCCCACCCCCGCCCCTCACCCTCACCCCGAAGTGGTTTTACGGGTATAAAATGTCTTGACACCCTCCTTTCGGGGCCACAGGTTGGAGAGACTCGAGTCCTCCATGGCCGCCGGCAATAAAGACCCTGAAATTTGGCATGCTTTTGTCTTGGTGTTGACTTTCCATGCTCGGGCCAGTACAACTTTTCTAATCACAAGAGTTTATGAATAGGGGATGCGGTCTCAGGCATGCCTCTCCACAGTTTGCATTTTTAAAAAATCGATCTCTTTCATTATCAGAAAAAGGAGTGACATTTCCTTGTACAGCTTTTAAATTGTTTCATTTGGAGGTGGCAGGAAATCCTGTCAGGGTAAATGCTTTGTTTCTAGAATGCGCTTACGGAATAAATACAATAGTGACAATTTCAGGAAGGGTGAGGAAGATGTAAATCCCTTGAGTCACACCAGGGACCAAGGCCTGGTCCAGCCAGCGGGCCAGTAGCCTCTGCCTGGGGGCTGGGCACACTGCTGGTGGAGGAGAGCATAGTGGGGTCACCAGCACCCCTCCCAGGAAGAGCAGCAGAAGCCACTTAAATAACAGCAATGACTCACCAGGGACATACTTTCCTCTATGGTACCCATATGGGGAAATTAAGGAATCAGTTGAAAACATTTTCAAGGCTAGACACCTGGAAAGTCCTCCCGGGCCTGCCTGCAGGGGATGGAAGCTCTTGTCCTAATGTGGGAAATGGCTTTGGAAAGGGAAGTAAACAGAGTCAGTGCAAAGGGGCATCCAGGGGATGGTTGGGGTCTCCCCAGCCTCGGGCAAGTGAGGTGGAACCCAGCAAGGACCAGTGTATTCTTTTCTGGAGCTGGACGGCTTCACAACAGAAATGGAAGGCCTAGACAGAGATGTCAGTAGGGCTGGTTCCTGCTGGGGCTGTGAGGAACAGATTTGCTCCAGGCCTATCCACGGCTTCTCGTGATTTGCCGTCGTCTTTAGGGTTCCTTGGCTTGTAGAAGCATCACCCCCATCTCTGCCTCCATCTTCATGTGATGGTCTTCCTGCATCTGTGTTCAAATGTCCCCTTTTTATAAGGACAGCAATCATATGGGATTAGGGGTCCACCCTACTCCAGTGTGACCCCATGTCAACTAGTTATATCTGCAATGACCCTATTTCCAAATAAGGCCACATTCTAAGTTCTGGGGGTTAGGACTTCAACACATGAATTTGAGGGGAACGTAATTCAACCCAGATCAAAGAGAGTGGACTCTGGGATAGGGCAGGGAGCAGCCTTCCAGGCAAAGGTAGCCCTAGTGTCAAAGATGCGCCCTGGACAGCCCTGGGCAGTGACATAACAAGAACTCCAAAGACAGGCAGCCAGCCCTGGCTATAAGGACATCACTAAGCCAAGGGTCTGCTCTGGGACTTTGCTTCCTCGGAGCATTTTCCCAGGTGTGGTCTGAAAGCCTCGAAAGGCAGGAGCCAACTTGGGAGGTTCACGGAACAAACCATTTTAATATCGATTTGTTTAAAAGGGTAGAGAGAAAATGTAACTAGCACCGCAAACTCACTAATGTTTTATTAATGAAGAGGATGTAAATGAAGTGGGGTAAGTTTAAAAAAGTGAACCTGTTTTAAGAAAAAGTATCAATCTTATGTAGATATAAAAATCTACATAGGGCCAGGAGCCATGGCTCACATGTATAATCCCAGTGCTTTGGGAGGCCAAGGCAGGAGGATCCCTTAAGCCCAGGAAGTCAAGGCTGCAGTGAGTCATGATTGTGCCACTGCACTCTGGCCTGCACAGAGTGAGATCCTGTCTCAAAAAAAAAAAAAAAAAAAAAAAAAAAATCCACATGCAGGTAAGTTTTGGAAACTGTTCTTACATCAATTTTTAAGCAGCTCTGCCCTCTCAAAAGATGGACCTGCCAGCATGGTGGATGTGGATAGAAAGGGAGGAGGGACCAAGGAGAAAAGAGCAAGGCTCGGAGGCCCACGTTGAGTCCTGAAGGTGTTGTCACAGTGGGCTCCCTGACCTCTATCCTCAGAGCCAAGCTGCAAGTCTGACCTGAGTCCCCCCACCCTCCACCCAAGCCATCATTCCCTCCCTTAAATGGCACAACAAAACCCCTCATTGGTTCCTAAACTTTTTGAAATTAAAAAGCCACTCCTTCACATGGCATGCTTAGTATGGCACATCAGCTGGGGCCTGCCTTTCTCTATAACCCCACATCCCTCAGGGTGCGCTGCTCCTGGCATAATAACAGCACTCAAGAGATACTCATCGATGTCCGTCACATGTATAGACACTGAATCACTGTGTCATTCACACAACTGAACCCTGCCCACCTCCACAATTTCTCACAAAATGCAATCCTTTTCTGAAAAAAAAAAAAAAAAAAAAAAAAAAATCCAATCTAAAGGCAGGGTTTTTGGACTTTTTTTTAAAGCACGTTGAGTTTCGAGTTTTCCTGTTTTCTTTCATGGATTTGGATTAGATCCTCAAATGGCTAAGTTGGCTCCTGTATGGTTGCCTCATCAGATGAAAAAAATGTTACGAATCTACTCTTTTTTCTTCTCTTTGGAGCTTTTTAGAAATGAGAGTTCCAAAGAAAATCTGAGATTGGTAATTATTATGTTACAGGAAAGGGGCTCCAATCCAGATCCCAAGAGAGGGTTCTTGGATCTCACTCAAGAAAGAATTGAGGGTGAGTCCATAAAGTGAAAGTAAGCTTATTAGGAAAGAAAAGGAATAAAAGTATGGCTATTCCACAAACAGGGCAGCCCTCAGGGTGCTCGGGGAGGCCAGAGAAAGACTCGCCAATTGCAGCCAACACTGAATCCAGAGTTCAGGCGGCCGCTTGTCAGTAGTAGAAAAGAGATCTTTTCCAATAGTCCCAGAAGCTCTCCAGTTTTCCCTTTTAGAGAGGAAAAAGTTCACCACGTCCCACGATCCTGTACATGCTTAATCCTGTCACCCACAGCCATCAGCAAAGAGTGCAAGGCAGATCTATCCAAAGAGAATAGCAGTTAACATCCCATAGTGCCAAAACCATTCTTAGCCGAAAGGACTTTACCAAGAGAGACTTTACTGAGGGGCCGGTAACCCAAGGTCAGTCAAGCGTCCTTGCCTTTTATTAAGAGGGGCCTCTAACCCACTCTGTCTTAGGGGAGACTCTAACTCCCCCAAATTGGGCCTCTAACTCAATCCCATTCTTTAGCTGGGTGCCCCACCACTTACCCTGTCAGTGAATCAGTGCTGCAGTCTATTTCTTTTGGGTCAGGTGGAGGATCTCCTCAGTATCATCCCTTTGGGGTTTACCAGAAAGATGTTACTGGACCCCACCACTTACCCAAAGTTAGCCTTTAAGTCAGGGGTTTCCACATTATATAGTCCCTTTCTGGTCGCCAGGAAGATGTTACAGGAAAGGGGTCCCCATCCAGACCCCAGGAGAAGGTTCTTGGATCTCACGCAAGAAACAATTCAGGGTGAGTCCATAAAGTGAAAGTAAGTTGATTAGGAAAGTAAAGGAATAAAAGAATGGCTGCTCCATAGACAGAGCAGCCCCGGGGGCTGCTGGTTGCCCATTTTGATGGTTATTTCTTGATTGTATGCTAAGCAAGGGGTGGGTTATTTATGTCTCCCCTTTTTAGGCCATATAATCCAACAACAACTTCCTGATGTTGCCATGGAATTTGTAAAGTGTCATGGCACTGGTGGGAGTGTTAACAGTGAAGATGACCAGAGGTCACTCTTGTTGCCATCTTGGTTTTGGTGGGTTTTAGCTGGCTTCTTTGCTACAATCTGTTTTATCAGCAAGGTCTTCATGACCTGCATCTTATGCTGACTTCCTATCTCATCCTGTGACTTAGAATGCCTGAACTGTCTGGGAATACAGCCCAGTAAGTCTGAGCCTCATTTTACCCAGCCCCATTTAAAATGGAGTTGTTCTGGTTTGAACGCCTCTGACAATTATAAGAGTTGGGCAAAACCTGGGTGACCAACCAATTAGATCACTGGCATTTCGAATAGTCAGTAGGCACCATCCCATCCACAATCCTCCTGCCACAGTTAAAAGATCTGTCAGTTTACTCCTATACAGCTACATAAATATGTATACAGTCTAAATAATCCTAAAAAAAACCCCAGTCATCTGAAGTGAGGAAAGACGTACACTAAGTATCCTACAACTATCATCTATTTCATTTTCCTGGCCCTTAAGACTCTCTGCAAAATAAATTCCAAAGTTAAAAACAAAAAAATCTAACAGTGGGTTGGAAACTAGGTCTGGATATTATTCTAAGCTCTGCCACAGTCATCCAGTTTGCCCTTGGTCAAATTCCTTGGCTTATCAGTGTCTCTGTTTCACTATTCCCAGAATGTAGCCTAGAGAGTAATTCCTCCCTTTAATTAGTATGGAGGACAAGATACACTCCTGTCCTTTAACTAAATGGGAGGCCTCTTTCCTAAGATGGAAGTCATTATCGGGGGATATATTTTAAAGAGATTAGATTAAAATCAATATGGCTCGTGAAAAGAAGGATTAAATTCTAGAGAAAACAAAGCCTGAAATGAGTTTATAGCCTATTCTTACCCTTTTGGTCCAAACAAAAAAGTATTGCTTGAATTATTATTATTCTTTCCTGCCTAATAGATTACAAGCTCCTTGAGAAAAGATAGATTCTATTTGTCATTCATATTTTCCATTCATTAGCAATTGCTCACTGAACTGAAATATCTGATACTTTCTCACTATAGAGTGTTTCTCGGTGTGTTTCATTCAGCAGTATACTCAACAAATGTTTGCTGCATGAATAGATATCTGTGTTGGGTGTTTATAACACTAGTTAACAATCACCCTTTGTTAAATCTTAGGTTTCTATTTATTATTTTATTAACCAATACTACAATATGCTTTCTCCTGCATCAGTGTTTCCCTAGACATCTAATTGCTTTGTTAAAGTTCAATTTCTGTGACGTAGAATTTTGTAAAACGTAAGGAAATTTACACAGGGGAAAACACTACATAAAAATGAAACAAAAGACATGATTTAAAAAGGCTGCATATTTAGAAGGAAAGGAAATTTCATAAACATTAAGAGGATATTCCTCAATAGTGAAATTACTGATGCTTTCATAATCAGAATAAAATTACTTATGTCATAAAGCCCATGACGCTGTCATTTGAAACAGGGAATTTTGTATTCCCTTATAGTTACACAGTTCTCAACAAAAAGCCTTGCTTTTTTGGCTCTGCGTGGTATCCTGGCTTATCTTTTAAATCTGCAAACGTATAGTCCTAACCCACTGCACTCGGTCCCGAGGAAAGCGTCCCTCCGACAAAGCCGAGAAATTTCTCCTGCTCCGTAAGAAACTAGGGCTTGTTGATATCCGGATTTTAATAAGAAGTCCTGCTTCCCGCAGACGCTCCATAAATATTAACCGGACAACTTCACTGCGCGCTGCAGGGCCTTGGGGAAACCCGCAGCTCCCACCTGCTCGGGGTGGGGACCCGCGGAGCCTCAACCTGCGCCCCCGGACCAGCTCCCAGGCTGGAAACACCACGGTCCGCAACCGGGGTGCGGCCGAGACGCACGGCGCTGGCGGCCCCCAGCCCCACTCAGACCGCTGCCCAGCCGCTCTACGTCCCTGAGCCCCCACACTTTCAGCCCGGTGCCCTCGAGCTCCGGAAGCCGTGGTAGGCAGCGGCCCAGCCCCGCCCCGCCCCAGCCAGGCCCCGCCCCCTGAGCGGACGCTCCAGGCGTCCTCTTGGCCCAAGCCCCGCCCCGTGCCCGTTTGCTCCGAACGTTGGCGGTTCCAGACCCCGCCCCCTAACCCGCCACTGCCGACGTCCTCTGGGCAAGGCCCCGCCCTCTGCCCGGCTGCTTCCAGGCTTCCTCTGGTCCAGGCCCCGCTCCCTACCCGGCTGTTCCAGGCGTCCTCTGGGTTAGACTCCGCCCCCATCCGCTCCAGGCCCCGCCTCCCGTCAGGCTGCTCCAGGCGTCCCGTGCCCCAAGCCCTGCCCCCTGTCATGCCGCTCCAGGCGCCCGCGGCTCCAGGCCCCGCCTCCCGCACGGGGGCTCCAGGCGTTCTCTGGCCCAGGCCCCGCCCCCTGCCCGGCTGCTCCAGTAGTCCTCAGGGCCAGGCCCCGCCCCGCGCCCGGCCGCTCCAGGCCCCGCCCCGCCCCCTCAGAGCGCGCTCGGCTCGGCAGCCTGTGGGACGCGATCGCCGCGCTTGTCTCGCTCCTTTGTGCTCGGGCGGCTGCGACCTCTCGGGTCCTTCCCGACGCATCCTCGGCCAGCGAGCTCCGTGCTCTCCGGTGACAGACCATGTCGGCGGCGGGAGCGGGCGCGGGCGTGGAGGCGGGCTTCTCCAGCGAGGAGCTGCTGTCGCTCCGCTTCCCGCTGCACCGCGCCTGCCGCGATGGGGACCTGGCCACGCTCTGCTCGCTGCTGCAGCAGACGCCGCGCGCCCACCTGGCCTCTGAGGACTCCTTCTATGGCTGGACGCCCGTGCACTGGGCCGCGCATTTCGGCAAGGTGGGCGCGAGCGCTTTAAGGCGCCATTTTCTTTGGCTGTCCAGTGGGGGTCGGGGAAAGCTGGTCTGCGGTGCGGTGAGCGCGAGGAGCGCGGGGAGCGCGGGCGGAAGCGGGGTCGGTGGCGTCTGTGCGGCAGCGCGCGGGCTCGAGGGCCGCGGCGGGGCAGCCGGGGGGTGCGGGGCGTGCCTGGAGCGCGGAGCGGAAGCGGGGTCGGTGGCGCCTGCGCCCCGAGGGGCCTAGGGCGCATGTGCGGCGGCGCGCGTGGCAAGTTTCTAACCAGGCGGTCTCTGGGAGTCTCGGTGCCTGTCGGCCGGAGCCTGCGCACCGAGGGTGCCGGGCCCTCCAGGCCTGGCCGGGGACGCGGGTGATTTCGCAGAGCGGGATGTTAGGCCGCGTCGTCGCCCAGGGGGCTTCCGGGGAGCGGCGCCTGGGGTCGGAGGCGACGTTAGCCCTTGCGCTGCGGGAACTAGGCGCGAGGGGAATGCCCAGGCGCGGTCGAGCTTCTGGTTCGGCACAGCCTCACCGGGAGCCGAGGCCCGCGCTGCGGACGAGCTCAGCCGAGGAGCTAGCGCCCCGGCCGGCCTGGAAGGCCCGGGCAGCCGTGTGGGGTGGAGACCGGCTCTCCAGCTTCTGGGTTTGCTTTAAGGCTCGTAGCTGGCCCGGGTTCAGGAAAATTAGTGACGGTTGTGTTGATCTTGGATCTAAATGGCTGCAGAAGTCGTTAAGTTAAGCAGAATTCTCTTCCTGTGGAGCCTTTACGTTCCTCTCTTTTTTACTTAAACTGAAAATTCTGGGGAACACAGTGCTGCTTTAAGTTTTTAAAGGTTGGATAGCTGCAGTTTCTTGGTATTTGCTCAGATAAGTCTTAATATATATATATATATATATATATATTTTTTTTTTTTTTTTTAATACAGGGTTTCACCATGTTGGTCAGGCTAGTCTTGAACTCCCGACCTCAGGTGATCCGCCCGCTTTGGCCTCCAAAGTGCTTGGGTTACAGGCGTGAGCCACCACGCTCGGCCTCAGTTAAGTCTTAAACGGAGATTTCACCTTGCCTTTCGAAAGTGGCTTTAAATGATTAGTATTTTTAAATTGGCTAAAATTCAGGGATATTTATAGTGTTTTTCCTCGTAAATTATGAGATGGGGTTAAATGGTTTTGCGGAAATATATAGAGGATAACGTGAAATAAGTTATTTTAAGAAGGCCTGGCCATCGTAATGTCGTTACCAGCTGATGGAGTTGCAGTTTACCTTGCTACCCCCGGTGCTGCATTCACAACGCAGTTGTGTCTTTTGGGAAACAGTTTCTGATTCTCCTCTTAAAATGGAAACGTTGGCCGGGCGCGGTGGCTCATGCCTGTAATCCCAGCACTTTGGGAGGCCGAGGCGGGTGGATCATGAGGTCAAGAGATCAAGACCATCCTAGTCAATACGGTGAAACCCCGTCTCTACTAAAAATACAAAAAATTAGCTGGGCATGGTGGCGCGTGCCTGTAATCCCAGCTACTCAGGAGGCTGAGGCAGGAGAATTGCCTGAACCCAGGAGGCGGAGGTTGCGGTGAGCCGAGATCGCGCCGTTGCACTCCAGCCTGGGTAACAACAGCGAAACTCCGTCCCAAAAAAAAAAAAAAAATGGAAACGTTACGTTTCTTTAAGTAAAAAATAAATCAAAAGGAGTTTTGACGTTGGGGTGGGGAAGCAGGTTAACCCTCAAGGGCTGTTAGGTCCCTGTGGCACTGTCTGTGAAGTTGTGCAACTGTGGTAGCCGCTGGAGAAAACAAGTCCTCAGGGGAAATGAGTTTCTTAACAAACAAAAGTAAGAAAGCCTCCCTGAGCTTTTGCCTGCAGCCTGAAATAGATTTCCCGAGGCAGTCAGTAATCTGAGGATTCCTTCCCTTCAGAGTGCCTCTTGCTGTGGTTTATTTTTACACCAACCTTTAGGATTCCATCCTTTCTCTGGTTGAGAATGACACTGTACTGGGTGACAGTGAACAACAATCTGTAGAATGCTTAAAGCCTCGTTATGGATGGTCACTTAGAATATTTCACCCATTGGTGCCTCCAGTTGCCTCTGGGGATTAAAATAGCCGTAACTACATTAAAATAGTAACTTTTTGTGTGTATTTTATCCCATTAAAAAAAAACAAATAATTTTTCAAAAGCCTACTTCCATGGAACTTTGAGCAGTAGCTTTACCTGGGTCATCAAATGTAACTAGAAGCAGTTACTTCATTGTTTCCAGCTGTCTGAATCATACGGCTGTTTGGTCTTAGATATGGAAGGGGCCTTAGAAAGCCCCTGTCCAGTGTCCAGACATTGCCTTCTGAGAAGCTGTTGGGACAGAAATCAGGCCAGGACTCAGGGCTGCAGCTTTCCAGTCAAGGCTTCCCCCGCAACTCTGCTAACGGTTGCCCTTTTACACCGGTTTCAGGCTAGTGTTCTGAGAAATGTGCTAGTGATGCACAAGATCCCTAACGTTGGTAAGACTCATTTGTTCCCAGAGGGCTAAACGTTGTTTAAAATCTCTATTGTACCTTTTATGATACTGTATTGAACAGTATCTTTCCAGAATTGCAAATCCAGGTTTCTAGATTGAACCTAAGGGTAACAGCTTTGAGCCCAGCGAGCTCTCAGTAAATGATTTTTGGTTCGCCGAGTGGTTTTCATCCGTTTTATTTTTGATTTGAGACCTGTTCATCTTATCACTAGTTAATACTTTCATTTTCGCCCAGTAAATTAACAAAGGCAGTAAATAAAAATAGACATCAGCCTTTACCCCCAGATCCAAGTTGGCTGAAGAGTGTGTTTTGAATCTGTGTATTCTTCGTCTAACAGAAGTGTTTATTGATACGACCCGTCCTTTGCAAGGAAAGCCTTAAAGTGCTAAGAGAGATGGGAAAGGAGGATATTAGGTATTTTGTCTTCAGGTGCAGTCTCTGCTCTTGAGAATTGCTTGCAGTCCGGCATAGCTTGTTCCCTAACTGCATTGTGATTGGAGTGGAGAGAAAACGAGTAGTCTAGGGTTAGAGAACATGTGTTGAACAATTGCTTGGCACATGGTAGGCACTTGCTAAATTTGTTGAATGTGGTGAACTATATTTTAGCCAGAGGCTAGATAAATATAAATCATTTGAAAAGAGTAAAAAAGCTAATGTGGAGAATGGGGCCTTAGTTGAGTATTCAATGAGTATTTAGTGCTGACTTGTTTAAAAGTGCACAGTTGTGTACACTATAGAAAATAGTCTTGACTATAAGGAGTTGTAGTGACAGAAAGTTTGTGGGGGGTTTTGTTCTTTTAGACAGGGTCTTATTATGTTGCCCAGGCTGGAGTGCAGTGGAGTTATCTTGGCTCACTGCAACCTCCGCCTCCCGGATTCAACTGATACTCCTTCTTCGGTCTTCTGAGTAGCTGGGATTGTAGGCATGCACCACCATGCCTGGCTAATTTTTGTAATTTTGTATTTTTGAAACCCCAACATGGGATTTCACTGTGTTAGCCAGGCTGGTCTTGAACTTCAGGTGATCCACCCACCTTGGCCTCCCAAAATGCTGGGATTATAGGCATGAGCCCCCGTACCCAGCATTACACAAAGTTTTGTTTGTTTTTTAAGATGGAGACTTGCTCTGTTGCCCAGGTTGGAGTGCAGTGGCGTGATCTCGTCTCACTCCAACTTTCGCTTTCTGGGTGCAAGCTGCCTCAGGCTCCCACCACTATGCCCAGCTAATTTTTTTGTTTTTAGTAGAGATGGGATTTCACCATGTTGGCCAGGCTGGTTTAGAACTCCTGACCTCAAGTGATCCGCCTAACCTCTCAAAGTGCCAGGATTATAGGAGTGAGCTACTGCGCCTGGCCTACACAAAGTTTTTTAACCCACCAATCTCTTACATTTTTGTTTAGAGTAGTCTGTGCAAAAAACAATTTTGATAGAAGTCTTTGAACAGTGCAGTCCAATCTTTTCTGATTTTGGCTTATTCAGCTGTAGGGAAACCAAAATATTTAAATCTGTATGGTGTTAGTCTTTTTGCATTTTTTTATTTCTGCCTACCGTCTTTTTCATAAGGACAAGGAAAAATGTTGTTTTAAATGCCTTTTAAAATTTGCTTGGCATTGGGAAGGAGTGATTTAATTTGTTCTATTAAAAAATTGGTAACAAAGCCATTTGTCATCATTATGGAATTTAGATTATTTGTGTAATATTGAATAGGGTACTGACATGTCTGCGTGTTTTCATCCCTCCTCCTATTTTCGAAGTTGGAGTGCTTAATGCAGTTGGTGAGAGCCGGAGCCACACTCAACGTCTCCACCACGCGGTACGCGCAGACGCCAGCCCACATTGCGGCCTTTGGGGGACATCCTCAGTGCCTGATCTGGCTGATTCAAGCAGGAGCCAACATTAACAAACCGGTAAGAGTGCTGGATGGACTTTGTTTGCTCTTGATTTTTCTTTTTGCAGTTATAATTATACACATGGTATTGCTTTAAATTGAGGTCCTAATTAGAGTTTGATATCTTTACCTGAGGACAAACCGGAGTTTCTGTTTCTTCAGTTGCTTGTGGAGGATAATAGGCCCTTTCCACAGGAATGCTTTCTGTTTATAGAGTGCTTTCACCTATAATGTGACTTCATGATAAACTGTGATCCAGGGTAATGTGCCCAAGGTTATAGCTGGTAATTACAGGAGCCTGGCCTTGAGCCCAGGTGTTCTGGCTTTCTGCTCGCAGCTACCTTAGCCTCATTTCCACAGATAATTATAAAAACACTTTTATCCTAGAAAAAGCGTGGCTGTTAAGTTGGCTCCAAAGTGAGCTTCAGATGCGAGTTGATGCCTTGATGCAGATAAGTAGCTAAGTATCATTTACTAAGTGGGAAGAGTAAGTGACTTGGTATTTAAGATTAAGCATACAAACAGGAACGTAAGTGTCCCAGATTTTTTCCATGATGTGTTTTCAGTGGCATTTCACCTATATGAGAGTGTTCAGATTGTTAGGGACTTGGTTGCATGAGGCAAGCAGCGTCTGATAACCAGTATGTTGTCTGACTTGGAGCAGTCCCCACACTCGGCATCCTTTGCTGCAATTGGATTAGTCTAAGAGACCTGGCATGGGCTCTGGGAGCTGTTTTTTATGCCTTTCTCTTTTTCTCCTTTTTGTAAATGCTTTTGCTATATACAATCATCAAGGCCTTGTTTTATGCAAAGTCTTCTTCCTGCTTTTCTGTCTTTCCCAAGATTCAATCCTTGATGATAACCAGGTATAAAGCAGTTGCTAGTCTCTCTCCTAAAAACTCAACTACTCAGCTAAGGAGCAAGTAATTGAGAAAGAAGGTCTTGTTAGCCATGATTTAAAACAAGAATCAATGGGAAAATGGGGTAAGTGATTGTCCCCTTAAGAGAAACAAGAATCAGTGGGAGATTGGGGTAAGTGATTGTCTCCTTAAGAGAAGCGAAGTAGAAAAGACAGTGTAAGGGAGGGTGGCCAAGAGTTTAGGCCTGTTTGTTACTAAACTGAAACTTGGGATATGGGACAACTTTTCAGGTTGCCATGCTGTCACTTCCCTTTCCATCTCTGCATGTATGACTTTACATATGTAGATGTCTCTGCTGCTCTGTTGCTTGTATTCATAAATTTGAGAGTTATGAATTACCTACTCTGTACCCTTACGGTGCTGGGCATCACCTTGTGTCTTTCCTTCTTCCCTACCACTGTCCCCTGGTAGAAAGTGCAGTGTCGGCTTGATTCCTGCTTCTGCCACATTTCTGGCCTTGGGCAAGTCGTTAACTTGGTCTGTGGCTCAATCTCCTTTATCAGTAAAATATGGATAATTCATGAATGGCAGTAATTAATACCTAGTATGGAACTTATGGAATTTTTGTATGTTAATTTTCATTGAATTATTACATAGCATCTAATTTAGAAAGGACTAGAGAAATTGTCTAACACTGCTTTCCAGACCTTTATAAATCGAGAAGCTCCCTTTTCAAAGTGTCTTATTGCAGTTCAGTATTTCCAATAGAGAAGAGGGGGCAGAAAGTGTGCTTCTGTGTCCCCCACCTTCCTCTCAGGTGCCTCTAGATAACACCTCTTGGAAACCTCTCCTGCACTCGCACTCTGCTTCTTCAAGGCAGGATCCTAAATCTTTTTCTTTGCAGCCCTCCCTGCATTTGAAATATCTGGGTATACATTTCTAAGTCCTCCCATGTGCCTAGGACGTATCATTTGGCATTGTGAAGCACCGTGGAATTTCTCCTTTGTGGGTCTTAGGTTAGGTAGTTGTGGTCTGCCAGCATGTAGAGTTTGCATCCGAATCTCAGACATCATCTCCCTCTATTATGTAGTAGTGGGTGAATTTCGACGCCTCTTGTGATGGGCATCCAGTGATCTTGAGGGCACAATAACCCTCCAACCCCAGCCCACCTGCTGACTCATCTCCATGTAGACAGTTTCTCTCATGTCTCATATAAACTCTTAGAACACCAGATCCAGGTCTTTTTCCTTTGTTGTTTGTATGCATTTAATTTTTTGAACCTGTTCATGCTGTGTTTTAACCCAGTTCCTAGTATGTTAATCCTTTGGCTTGTTAGCTACTAATAGTTCTAAGTTCATGTTCCTCAAGGTTAATACCGCAGACTTTCTTGGCAGTCTCTAAGGTGAGCCCGTGAGATTACCGAAGCTCATATGATGTCTGGAGGCCGATGTTCTTGGTTTCCCCAAGAGGAAATGAAGTTAGCTTCATGTTATTTGTTTTTGGTGAGTCTATATTGACTATCCATGGTGTATAATTAGCAAGCTTTCTCTTTCATATGCCTTTTCTAGAATTTTGCTGGCATTTGATGTTGCCTTTTTCATATCTAGATTAGAAATGAAATTTTTCTTTATTAAAACCCAAGGTGCCCAGCCTGTCTTGAGCATTCTGGCACTACTCCCAGTTCCCTTTATCATTCAGTTTGCTGTGGTTGCTATGTGACTGGGCTGAGCTGGACGCGTGGTCACCTTCATCTGGCTCTTTGCTCTAAGTGTCTTTTCTTTTGGCTACCTTCTCTCAAGGTGCCCGGGCCTGCCTTTAGTGTTTGCTCTGCCCTTAGAGATTGTCTCTACAGGCTGGGCGTGTTGGCTCACACTTGTAATCCCAGCAGGAGATGGAGACAGTCCTGGCGAGCATGGTGAGACCCTGTCTCTACTGAAAATACAAAAAAAAAAAAATAGCGGGGCGTGGTGGCATAAGCCTGTAGTCCTGGCTACTCAGGAGGCTGAAACAGAACCACTTGAACCTGGGAGGTGGAGGTTGCATTGATCCAAGATCGTGCCACCATACTCTAGCCTGGGCAACAGAGCGAGACTCTGTCTCAAAAAAAAAAAAAAAAGAAAAAGAAAAAGATTCTCCCTACAGAGGTTGATAGTTTTGCTTTTTCTCTGTCACCTGTTGATATCCCCCCAATAACAGACCCTTACTTTTTCATCTTGTTCCAAGGATATCTTTAAAGAGCATTTTTCCCCCTTTGTAGCTTTTTTTCTTTTTCGGCAAAACTTTATATATCTCAGCTCCCTTTTTCCTGGCAATGTTTTTATGTAATTTTTATTTCTTTATTTTGTACTGCTCCTCTTCCATTCCCACCTCTCTTTTAGGAGGATAGGGCTAGGTTTTGGCTTTTCAAAAAATCTGAGTTCAATAGAGAGTTTACTGTATAGCTGCATGGTTTTCTGTGTTTCTCTTTTCAAAAACGGATCTTTCTGTGTAGAGCTTTATGTTGCTTTATATTCTCTTTAGACCTTTGTTTAAATAAATGTGCACATTTTTTCCTCCACCAAGCACTTAAGGCTTTCATACTCTTTTTCTGTAAATTATCCTACCACTGTTTTTTTAACTTTGGGTGGCCCTCACCTCATTTTTTTCTCCTGTGAGTTAGTATGTGTTGGTGAAGGAGCTCAACTATTTACCGAGTTTATGAATGAACTGTTTTCTGAATGACCCACAATCACTGCACTCCTTTTTATCTTAATCTCTAATTCTGTGGTAGTCTTTTGCCAAGTTCAGCTACCAGTGAGGTTGCAGTGTGATTATTCAAGAGGTGTTGCTGTGGAGCCCCCAGGATTTCCCAGTCTTTGTTTTCCACCAGAAATGACCTTCTCTTGATTGCTGTGTCCGATTGCCTTTCCTCTCTCTTGCTTGGCTGATAGCCTATGAAGATGGCCTTTGAGGTTTCATTTGTGTAATGTAGACCTGGGTTGACTGTGCCGATGTCCACAGTGGCTTTCCTGGGCCTACTCTCTTTCCTCTGTTTCCGTATGTGCTTCACCCCCTCCCCCATGCCTCCCACCTTTTCTGAAGCAGGAATCTCATTCTTTATATATATATGTATTTTATTGCATTTTAGGTTTTGGGGTACATGTGAAGAACACGGAAGATTGTTGCATAGGTACATACATGGCAGTGTGGTTTGCCGCTTTCCTCCCCATCACCTATATCTGTTCTTTTGAAGCTTGCTTTGCTTTACCTTTCCTCTCTCTTTCCTCTAATAAATACTGAAAATAGTTAGGGAATATTTAGTAAATATTCCCTCTAGTAAATACTCAAAATAGATCAACTATTATGCCTCAGGCCATCTTGTCTAAGCTGTGGTCCCACTTCAAGTTCAAAGTAGAAGATTCAAGTTAGGCATTGATGATGTTGACTTGGGTTAGCATTGGGGTGCTCACAGAGGAAAGTGGGCAGCTGAGAACATATGTCAGCTATTATGTGCTATTTCTTGGCCTTGATGACTTTTAATGTGTGTGTGTGTGAACTTATTCTGGGTTTATATAAAACACACGTGTGCTAAGATCCAACATAAAGTGATTTTTAAATCACTGTTGAGAGCATTCATGGTGTCACTACTGGAGAAGGCCCAAAGATACTTGGTCGTTGACCTGTAGCTAAACATTTTAGACAACTTGCCCCTCGTGGTTTGCTCTCATCCTCTGTTCATGTATTGATTTCTTTGTGTCCTGCTTCAGACCTTGATCAACACGTTTTATCTCAAAGGATGAGAAGGTCTCTGATCTGTGCTAATGACGTTACTTTAAAATGCCAGAAGATTTGTTCTGAGTATGTGTATATTTTGCTTTTTGTTGTTTCAGGATTGTGAGGGTGAAACTCCCATTCACAAGGCAGCTCGCTCTGGGAGCCTAGACTGCATCAGTGCCCTTGTGGCGAATGGGGCTCACATCGAGTAAGTGTCTTTCATTTATTCTTTGCAGCTAAAGATGTAGTCGAGGATGTTTTGTTTAAAGGCAGTACATAAGCAGGCAAAAGTCCTATACCTTTGCTTTCAAAATTAGTAATGTAATTTTGCCTTTTAGAACAGTTGGCATTAGTGAGGAAAATTGTGTGGATTAAGTTGATCTCTAACAGAAGGGGGTTTAATTTCAAGCAGCCTCAGTATTCTTGTTGAGAGTATATTTGAACTGAAAGAACAGTTAACTAATTAGATTTGGAACTTGGCATCATTACTTTGCCACCACTACTTTTCCACTAACTAGTTGTGTCACTGTGGTCTTTAAACTTTTTTTTTGCCAAGTTTTAATTTCAAAACAAGAAGCTTGGGTTGGATTAAAGTATCTTTTCAGGCCTCTGACTCAAAAAGTTTCTGAAGAAAATTAGCTTTTCTGGGTTTCAGTTTCCACATCTTGGCAGATGTGAGAATGTTATGTTTTAAAGCCTATTACAACTTAATAATTGATAGTTCCTTGTAAAATAGGACTATTTACACTAAAGACCTCAAGCTTGCTATAAGCTTCTCATACCGGTGGCATTATTTTAAAATATATTTTGTTTTAGCTCAGCTTACATCAGTTAGCTTATTTATGCTTTGATAGGACAATCTTAATGTTTACATGTATTCTTTTAGAAATTAGATCTTATATGCAAATCATTAGCTAGCCATGGCATTATACGTTTATTTTAGCTATTAAATTTATTTGTTATCAACTTTCTCTTAAAGATTTATGTTATAAAAATTTTTCTTCTACAGTTCACAGCATTAACAAAATGGATGCGGTTTTCACCCTTAAATGTTGAGTGTAAGCTATAGAGCTGTAATAACCAAAATAACTGATAATATCAACTTTTTTGTTTTACCTTGTGTTATGAATAATTCATAAAGATTAATTATAAACCACATTATTCTAATCAGAAATGTGAACATTTAGACTCTGAAAGAAAACCCACAAAATAGTTTAACCCTTTGGTTTCCATTTCATTGCTTTGACTCTGTATTATAGTAAATATTGAAAATAGATCTCAGACAGCAAAACCATACACGTTAATGCACGACACGTGTAGGTACCAGTGGCTGTCAATAATCTGTGAATATCTTAGCTTCTGTTTTGTTAAGTTTATTGACAAGATTCGCCATTAGTTTGGGCTATGATCCTTATATAGTTATTTAGTATTATAAACATGGCCCGTATTTACTGTTACATTGTAGGGACTCTCTTGACTTCATGTATAGTTGTGACTAAAGGTAACGTAGAAACAATTGATAATATATTTAATACAATAGAGGAACATTGAGGTGATTCTCAGTGGATTGCTTTAAAGCAAGGTAATTTGTGCATTTTTCTTAGCTGTAGTCAGATTAAAAACTCACCTTTAATAACAGAAGCTTTCATTATAAAATACGGAGTCATATATAACATAATTGATAAAATTGCTTGTCATTTATTGAAACAGTGGATAACTAGAAGTTGATATTTTTAATGACTTTTCTAAATAATACTCTTAATTGGTCCTAAACATTTTATTACAAAGGTGTTTTATTCATTTTATGGATAGCTTAATCTTTTCAGCCAATAAATATCACAATGTCCTTTTTTTAGTAGGTGTCTTTTTAAAAATGAGAATCTTTTATTTACAATTCTGTCCTTGGTTACAGGGCCCTCAAGTGTCTCTTTTCCACCAGGTGTGGCTGAGATGGGCTCAGGTGCCAGTCTGTTTGTCCTTCTCAGTATAAGAGCCACCCCTCAAGACCCTGCATTATGGTGACTTCCCTGGACTGAGCTTTCATTTTTTTTTTTTTTTTTTTTTTTTTTTTAGAAGATATACTTAGCCTGAGCTACCTAGCCAAAAGCGATTCTTAAAGTTCCAAGTCTTTGGCCTGGAGATAGAGCACAAGTAATCATTATTTGTTGCTATTGTATATGTGGTTATTTAGTTTTAACATCTAAAGTGTCAAGTTTGTCAGTTAATTTGTAAATTGCTTCTTGATTTCTGCACATTTTTATAATTACCCCATTTAGTCTACCAACGTGTAACAGTTTGAATCTCCAAAATGATGGTACTAGGTCTATTTTGTTCCCTGTAATGTTGCTCATGGTAAAGTGTAGTCCTAGCAAATCATAACCTTTTTTTTTTTTAAGATGTTCAAGGAGCATAGAATTAATGTCCTTAAAGTTACTTATTTTTTCATTCAGAATGGACCAGATTATTAATTATTTATATTACATGCTATAATATTTAGGAGATAATATAAATTTTTCCTGTGAATAGATTAAAAGCTGCCTTATATCAGTATTATTAAATTAATTTGCTCTTAATTCCTGCTTTGCTTTTTATATATCTGCTACATAAAGTGCCCAAAGTCTTAAATTGTTGTGCTGTTTTGGACATCAGGTACATAATAATAAGGGCAAGTACACTAAGTGTCTGTGGCTAGAATGGTTTGTTATATAACTTACTTGTTAATGTAGGTTGCATCTGTAAGATAACGCATTTCAGCTGCTGTGCATCGTATTAAATTTTCTAGCACCACACGTGAGTATGTTAATGGACTTTCTTTTTCTTTTCTTATTTTAAATCTTGAGTTTTGGTGCCAAGTTTTCTGTGTGTGAGATTCTGTTTCCGGCTTACATGTTGGTCACTATTGTTTTCCGTTATTTACATCTCAAAATTAAAATTCACAGGATTAAATCTTAAGTTCTGTGAACAAACTATATGTTTGTGTACTTTAAAGGACCGAAATTTCTGTGTATGGAGTTTTCAGCAAATATGTGAAGTTTTCACCATCCTTAATCTTGCTAACATAATAGTTCCATTTTCCCATTGCAGCCAGTATTTGCTGCTTGCTTGACACTCAGGTTTTGATTGGAAGAAGAGGATATACTATTAAAGATTGTCACCTTGTTTTTCTTTTGGACGATAGAGCATATAGCAGCATAACATTAAATCTTAATGTGATTTTGGAAGAAGACTTGAAAACTTGCTGTCTGCTGATAATTAAGATCTTTTTACTACCAACATTGTATATAGCAGATTTCAAGCCTTGGATTAGCTGTACTCTTAGTAATTTGCTACCAATTACTGTTGGCTACTTTGTCTTTATTTTCTTGAGAGAGAAAGTGGAGGATGTTTCCATATCAACCAGCTATTAAAATAGCTTTATGCCATGGAGTAGGGATAAAGAGATTTAGAATGAAACGAGCATTACTTGCACCTCAGGCAGATCTGTGGGTCCATTTTAATACTGCATTATATAGATGCCAGTGTTTAATGGCAAAGTCTGAGAACCTTTTTATAGGAGAGGATTTTTTTAGAAGCCATTTATTCTGTGGTAACCAGATCTTCAACTGGGCTACATGTATTTTAACTTAATTACATTAATTTTTATCTTAACTGGGATCATTAGTTAGCTTGAGAAGCATCTAAAGCCTTATGTAAGGAAATTCAGTGACTCACTCTAGAAAATTCTCTCTTGCCTAGTTTAGAAAGCAGACACAGTTGGCCATAAGAAAAAAAGTCTAGAATGTGATGTTAGTAGACTTCGAATGCTGAAAAAAATACTTCACTTTTAGAAAATTTTAATTAAAATGGAATTTGCTTAGTTTGGATTAAAATTGACCATTTAGACCCACCTTTCTTTGTTTACCATAGAGCCCTGTCTAGAAGCCAGATTTTCATTAGGGCAAATACAGATGATGAGCATATTTAATATGAGTGTTAAATTTATTTGCAACTTTTGCCCTTGTCAAAATGTTACCCAAATTTACTTTTAGCTGTTCATTTTGAAATTTGTGGTTTATTTTTGTTAGTTTATTTGCCTGTCAGAATAATAATGCAGTTATGAAATCTATCAGAATTGTGACTCTGAATTCATATTTTCTGATTTTAGGTCCTCTGAATTCTAATCCTCACATCCTACTTTTTGCCTCCTCTTTTTTGTTTTAAGAGACAGAGTCTCACTCTGTTGTCCAGGCTGAAGTACAATGGCATGATTATACTTCACTGCAGCTTCAAACCCCTAGGCTCCAGTGATCCTCCTGCCTCAGACTTTTGAGTAGCTGGGACTACAGGCACATACCACCATGCCCAACTAATTTTTAAAAATGTTTTGTAGAGATGGAGTCGTCTTGTGTTGCCCAGGCTGGTCTCAAACTCCTGGGCTCAAGCAATCCTCCCACCTTGGCCTCCCAGAGCATGGGGTTTACAAGTGTGAGCCACTGTGCTGCCTCCTTTTATCTAATTGTCACCACAGCAGACTTGTCTGGTCTTGGCTATTTTCTGGTTAAGGTGTTTTGGGATGGAGGAATCACTTTCTGAAATAACTATTAAGTTCTGCCTGCTAGACAGGGACAGTAAGTGGGTTGACATCTTTCCAGACTTAAGAAATGAAGTTTAGAGTTTTGATTGTTTTTCATAGTAGCTTGATTAAAATACAGATTTTTTTTTTTTACTGCTTTTATAGATAGTGCTTTCAAATGAAACCAATGGTTTCCAAATCCAGATGTCTTTTTCCCTTGCTAAATTATAGCAGGAGCATGTTAAATACTTCATCAAACTCCTAGAATGGTGGTTTTACATTTTAATGTATGCAAACATAATTGTGCTCAATTGCAATGTAAAACTATCCTCAGTAACTTTGAACTTGAAAACTTGGCACCAAATTTATGTAGGTAGAAACTTTAAAAATAGTTTCTTCCTATTATTAACTGAAGAATATATTTAAGAAAGTCTTCATTATTAAATAAGAGTTTGGATACCAAAGGGTTAAAAATACACATGTATTTCTTTTGCTGAAGATATCTTAGATGTTTGCTAATGTTTTGTCTGTACAAATGGACAGTTTAGTAATGTTTTATAATCTTTTTTTAATGATTCCATGTATTTGCTTATTTCCATCTAGGAATAGTTACTAATGTATTTGAGATACAGCATACCAAATTTTAAAGTAACCAGAATCGTGAGTTGATGGTTTTTAGTCCATACTGTTAAAGTTTTGTTGAAATATTGACATATTTAAATTGGCTTCATGCTAAAAAAAAATTACCAGAGGTAATTTTAAAGGCAGTGTTTTAGAGCAGTAGCTCTTGGTCAAGGTGGTCACATGACAATGGCTTAAGCTCAGTCAGTGTGCTTCTGCACCTTATGTGTGTCTATGTATTTTTAATCCAAATGTTGCCTGCAAATATGTGATCCCTTATTAAGTTTCCTGTATTATGAACCATTGCCCGTTTTAAATCACACAGAAGATTCTGAATCTGTAAAAACTACACATGTCAATGTCTTACAGCTACGTAATTCGAATTGACTTGATTTTTTCAAGTAATCCTAGAAAGGGGGAGCATTCCATATAGAAACTGCTGAAACTGCCACAGGTGCTTCTCCGAAAACCTTACAGTTGTGGCATTGAATGTTCAGTATCGCTTCCTTTCTGCACACAAGGCATACTGTTGAGGTATTTGTTGCGGTGATTGGTTTTAATGCTAATCTAGGAATTCAGATATAGATTCTTTAGATTTGCATGCTTTGCTTACCCTAATTTATGATATCTACCTTTTTATTTGTAAACTAACAATAGCTAAGTTGAGATCAGAATTTTAACAGAAATATTTATATAAAAATCGTTATCTTTTATTGTCACATGGCATTAACAATAAGAAAACATCCTGAAGGTGATGTGACAACTTGGATTCTAAAAATTATACTTCAGCTATTTCCTGATCCGTGGTTTTTCAAAATTAAAACAAAGACGTTCTTATCAGAATGGCTTCTCCTTTGTTCTGGAATTGTGGCACTATAAGTGGAAACTGGTAGGACCCTGGCTGGCAGCAGAGTAGAGCTTGATTTTTAAAGTTCTTTGGTGGACAATTCCTAGATATAGATAAATTTTAGTGTTTGAAGAGTCAGGGTCACCTGTGTTGCCTAGGCTGGTCTCAAACTCCTGGCCTCAAGGGATCTTTCTGCCTCTCCCTCCGAAAGTGCTAGGATTATAGGGCTAAGCCACTGCGCTTGGCCTGGAGGTAATAAATTTTAATATTCTATTCAGAATATTCTTACAGAAAATATATAAGCATTTATGCCTTTAGTAAAGTTAATGCCAATTTGATTTGTTTTTGTCAGTTATTCAGTAGAAAATGTAATATACAGTAAAGATGATTCTGTGTTGTCCCATGTTTTAATATTCCTGTTTCAAAAGAATAGTAGAAAATGGGTGGCCTGCTCAGTGATTGCTTTTCGTAGTCTTGGTGAATGTTACAGGAGCTAGAATTTATAGACAGAAGCACAGTCATCATAGTTTCCACGAGAAATTACAGCACATTAGCTTGCTAGCTTAAAAATCGCATCATGCTGACTTTCTTTTAAAGAAAGTTAGTTTTAGAACTTCAAACTAGAAGCAGTTTGAACCTCAAGTTGACCGTTGTCTGATTTTTAAAAATCTCTTCCCATTTTCACAGACTTTTCAAATGCATGTTAGAGAGGACCAGGGAGGGTAGGCTAGAGCTGGAGAACAACACACTCCTCTTTTCAGAAATGAAAAGACAGACATTTTAGGTCAGGCACAGCCCATGTATCCAGGTGCATCAAACTAGGGATGTTAAATTCAAAAGTGTGCCTGTTCTGAAAATTTCATCTAAAAATAATGTGGATACTTTCAATACCACCATGTGCATTCAAAATAGTTTTTGACACTCTTCTTTAAACTCTTTCTTCCGAATACTTTAAATTTCCGTGGAATAGTGTATGTAAACACAGGCTGGATGAACTTTGTCTTGACTACTGATACCTCACTTGAGGTTGACAGGAGTGGCCAGCAGTTAGTGCTTATGGTCATGTAATACACTAAGTAAATACCTGTGGAGTGAAATCTGGTCTCTATAAACACTACAAAAAAAAAAAAAAAAAAAAAAAACAGCTGGGCACAGTGGCTCATACCTGTAATCCCAGCACTTTGGGAGGCCGAGGTGAGTGGATCACCTGAGGGCAGAAGTTCCAAGACTAGCCGGCCAACATGGCGAAACCCCGTCTCTACTAAAAATACAAAAAATTAGCCGGATGTGGTGGCAAGCGCCTGTAATCCTATCTACTCTGGAGGCTGAGGCAGGAGAATCGCTTGAACTTGGGAGGTGGAGGTTGCAGTGAGCCAAGATCACGCTATTGCACTCCAGCCTGCGCAACAAGAACGAAACTCTGTCTCCCGCCCCCCCGCAAAAAAAAAAAAAACAACAAGAACAAGTTGGGCATGGTGATTGATGCATGCCTGTGGTCCCAGCTACTTAGGAGGCTGAGGTGGGAGGAGCACCTGAGCCAGGGAGGCAGAGGAGGAGATATAGTGAGCTGTGATTGCACCACTGCACTATAGTCTGGGCAACGAGAGTAAGATCCTGTTTAAAACAAATCTGTGGAGTGAAAGGTAAATAATGGAATATTTTAAAAGTACTATGACAGAACAAAGTACTGGAAGTACTAGATTTGAGTGTAGAATGTAACCTGTAAATCAAGTGTTTCATTTATGTGCCCAACTCTTACTGAATTTTAGCAATTAAAACATCAAAATTGAAATACTGTACTGCTTAACAAATAGGAAAGCATATATGAAAATAGAATTAAAAGACCTGAACCTTTTTTGTTAATGATTATTTGTTCTAACCTTTGACATGGAAACCCAAATTATTTTCAGTCTAACATATTTGAAATAAAATTATTTAGAAAGTTTGAGGAACTTTGAAGATAGCCCTCCCTTGGTCCAGATTAAGCACACTGCCTGGTTTATTGTAAGGCACTTAGAACATGTAACCAGAAACACTCAATTTTGGAATAGGAATGATTGTTCTACAGCTAAGTACTCTCTCAAAGTCTTTTGTTTTACACCCCTCTCAGGTTTACCTTTAGATATTTTTCTAGGTATTTAATATATTGTGACAGATATGGCAACTTTTATAAAGTTATTTTATTTGAATTGAATAGTACATAAAATAGATGTTTTTCACAAAATCCATTAAGAGAGAGGAATAGTAAGAGTAGAAAGATTGTTCATTCTAAAGAGAATGACATAGACTGTATGTCATTCTAACTGAAAAAAGTTATCAAAAAGTAACACATGGTGATGAGAATGCAGAGACAAAGGAACATTTAAACAGTGTTAGTGGGAATGTAGACTTGTACAGCCATTATGGAGAACAGTATGGAAGTTCCTGAACAAACTAAAAATAGAACTACCATAAGATTCAGCAGTCCCACTACTGGGTGTATAGTCAAAGGAAAGTCCATATACCAAGACATCTGCAACCCCATGCTCATTCCAGCACTATTCACAATAGCCAATTTGGAATCAACCTATGTGTCTATCAGCAAATGAACAGATAAAGAAAATGTGTCATATATACCCAATGGAATACTATTTGGCCATAAAAAAACAAAAAATTCTGTCATTCTCAGCAACATAAATGAGCTTAGAAGACATTACGTTAAGTAAGCCAGGCACAGAAAGATAAATACTCCAAGTACTGTACTCACTTCGTGGAAGCTGAAAAAGATCTCCTAGAAGTAGAAAGTGGTGGCCGGGTGCAGTGGCTCACGCCTGTGATCTCAGCACTTTGGAAGGCTGTGGTGGGCAGATTACCTGAGGTCAGGAGTATAAGACCCGCCTGATCAACATGGTGAAACTCCATCTCTACCAAAAATACAGAATTAGCTGGGTGTGGTGGCGCATGCCTGTAATCCCAGCTACTTGGGAGGTTGAGGCAGGGCAATTTCTTGAACCCGGGAGGCTGAGGTTCCAGTTAGCCGAGATCGCATCATTGCACTCCAGCCCGGGCAACAAGAGCGAGACTCCGTCTCAAAAAAAAAGGTAGAGAGTGGCTCATGCCTGTAATCTCAGTGCTTTAGGAGTCTGAAGTGGGAGGATTGCATGAGGCCCGGAGCTTGAGACCAGTCTGAGCAACATGTCTCTCAAAATAAAAAAAGTAGCCAGGCATGGTGACACATACCTGTATCCCTGTCTACTCAGGAGGCTGAGGGTAAGGAAGATCCCTTAGCCCAGGAGTTCCAGGCTGTGGTAAACTATGATTGTGCCACTGCACTCCAGCTGGGGCAACAGGGAAATACTGTGTCTCTTTAAAAGAGTGGTTACTAGATGGAAAGAATAGGCTCTAGGGTTACCTTGCTCTGTAGCGTGACTAGTTAACTGTAATTTTTGATATATTTTTATATAGCTAATTCAATACAAATGAAAAGGGTTTGAGGGGATGTATATGCTATTATGCTGTTTTTTTATCCCTATATATTGTATTGGAATTTACAGTGTACCCCATAACAATATGTCCATTTAAAAATACTAACAAGGATAGAAGAATATTTACAGTATCGTCTATTTGATTAAATGTTATTCAGCAGTTCTGGCCTGCTGCCTTTTTTTTTTTTTTTTTTTTTTTTTTGTATAACCTATGGTCTAAGAATGATTTTTAATGATTTTTAAATTGTTCAGCAAAAATCAATGGAATGATATTTTCTAACACGTAAAATTAGGTGAAAGTTCAATGTCAGTATTCATAAATAAACCTTTCTCAGAGCATAGCCATGCTCAATTGTCTTGAGGCTGCTTTCAGCCTACAACAAAAGAATTGAGTAGTTAGGATTGAGAATGTATGGTCTCCAAAGCCTAAAATATTTACTACACAGTCCTTTTTAGAAAACTGCCTCTTCTGGATTAGGTGATCCTTAGTGATCGTTTCAGGCCAGTTTGTTTAATGTGCACTACACAGTTGAGCCACCACTTGCAAGGCTTTTCATGTGAGCAGGGATAGTGGAGGTGATGAATGTAGGTAAGGAGAGGAAATGAGAATGTGGGTCCCGTTCAGGGGCAAGAGATGGTGGTGGTCATTTTTTGTTGTGTCTCGGAGTCAGGCAATAATAGATTTCCTCTGAGTAGACTATAAATGCTCTCAAGTTAAACAGTATGTTGTATACATTCAGCCCTTGGTAACAAGGGAAATGATAGAGTTGAAATGTTCTTGTACCTCACTAGAAGCAGAGAAGGGGTGCTAGATATTTCTGTTTCTGATAATGCTGCATAGACAGTGCCACTTAAATGTTGAGCAGAATTAGTTTTCTCTAATAACTCCACCGTTACCATGTGTCCTAGATTGTGATACCTATCCAATACATTTTCTAGAACTTTTTGATCTTCCCATGATGTCTGCCTTCTAGTGCCCCAAAATTATGTGAGATGCCAGAAGTTGTTTGACTTGTGATTATTCTCGCTTTGCTTGTTCCTTATGTACAAGTACATAGCATGAGTGGGCCATAAGCCTTCTTTTGAGCTAAAGTAAGTTTTGAAATGGTACATAAAACCATACAGAAATTTGGTTAGTCTAAGTAGAGGACAAGCACATGTTTAACTACTTTTGGTAGGGAAAAAAGCGAAGTGGGAGAGCTTACCATTGCTACCTGTGTGTAGGCTAACACTCTCAAACTTTACAGGGTCTAGGAATCTCCATATGTTGGCACTGGTTATTTATTTATTTTGAGCCAGAGTCTTGTTCTGTCTTCCAGGCTGGAATGCAGTGGTGCGATCTCAGCTCACTGCAGCCTCTGCCTCCAAGTTTCAAGTGTTTCTCCTGCCTCAGCCTCCCAAGTAGCTGGAACTACAGGCGTGTGCCACCACACTCAGCTAATTTTTCGTATTTTTAGTATAAATGGGGTTTCATGATGTTGGCCAAGCTTGGTCTTGAACTCCTGACCTCAGGTGATGCACCCGCCTCGAGCCTCCCAAAGTGCTGGGATTACAGGCGCAAACCACCATGCCTGGCATGGTGTTTATGATTATAAGTGCCATTTCAAAAATCTGTTAGCTGTTTTTTATTCTCTGGTCCACTAAAGAGTAATCTTTACTGTGGGGTTTATTGTATATTTTTATTTGTCCTAATAGTAAGTGATAGCTTCTCATTTTTCTATTCTTTGACTTTAGAGAGCAAATCTGCTTATCTGTAGAAATAATCAGTTTATAAACCTATGCTCTCCTCGAAGAGTTTTGAATTTTCATGTGGCAACTTACTTTTCTGTTCACTTTCTTGACAGAGTAGACCCTCCCAGGTCATCTGCACTTCTGATATCTTTTGAAAGCGAAATACCGCATTAAAAAAAACTTCAGCTATATGATTAAGCTGTCACTTAATATTAGTGTATTTTATATTTCAATAACAAGGTATCTGATTTTGTACAAGTGTAATTAGTGTAATTCAATCTGCCCAAACTTTGGTGCTTTCTTTTCATTTAATTCATAATCAAAATAAAAAGATTATGAAATACTAGAGAATATTCATCATCCATTCACAGCCATGAAGTCTTATGGCTAACAAAAATGACTTCAGTCTCTAATAGTCCTGCACGTAGCTGCCTTATATTTTTATAAAGAATTTTGTTGGTTTCTGAAATTCTCAATTCTCTTTTATGTCTGATGAAATAGGATTTAGATATTTTTTTCAAAATGTATAATACATTTATCTTATGCTTTAAAACGTAGGGACATGATTTTAGTGTGTGTTCACACACTTCATTTCTGAGGTCAGAGCTTTTTATGATGGCTGGAAATACAAATACAAGGCTATTGTTAGTCCTTATAAATAAGGTAATGTTATTTGTCCCTAATTCTGTAGATTTCATTCTTAAATGCAGGTTGTTTTTTATTATTTTTTTGTTTTTTAGTTTTTTTGGTTTTGTTGTTTTTCCATTAACAGTAATTCCAAGAAAAGCATCAGGGTTCTGGATTGGTGGTTTGAGTGACACAGCATAAGGCCTTTATTTCATCATGCTTTTGCTGTGGATGTAGTGTAGCTTGCTGAACAGGTATGGGTGCTGTCTTTGCTGTTAAGTACTTCTCCAGTTTGTTTATCAACCTGCAGCTAACAGGATGTCTGCTTTTTTACAGGTTTATTTCACAGAGCAGTGTACATTCTTGTCTTCCAGGGGAACTTCACCATGGAGTTACTTTTGATCCCTCAGTTTTAATTCAGTGTCCTAAAGGTTTACAAGTTCAACTTACTCTATTTTATTCAGCCCTTTCACTTACTCTGCCATCACTTCCTACTTTAATAGGAGTTTTAGCTACTGTAGAAGTCCCAGACCTTTCCTTTTAGTATTATTAGCCAGGTAAAACCTTGGTTCTTGTGAGTGCTGGGATGTGTTTTTAGGACAGTATTCAGAGTCTGATGATAGGTTACTTTAATGTCAGGACATCCTTCTAAACTTCCACTTACAGTGTCACATGTAAGCATAAAGTCTGGCTTGTTGGTAAGCCATTACTTTTGTTTTTAGGAAGACAGTTGTTATGAATGCCATGGACAATTTCAGTACATGTTTGTTTGTTCTGATTTTATTCACGCTAAAGGAATGGGTTATTACAATTAAGTGCAGATAATATAGAATTCAGTTTTAAGTCTGAAGTTAGCATAAATTTAGATTCTTCAGACTAACAGAACAAGATTTTGAGAAGTTAAATAGGAAGATGTCTTTTTTAAAAGTTTAGCATATTTATTTTTAAAAATTATCTCCCAAATCTTGCTTAGAAATCAAATGTGTATAAGAGAAGTTAGTTACAGAGCTAGATTGATTAACTACTTCTTTAATGAAGATTTGCTATGAATTTGTTTACTCTTTCATACCACCTTCAGATAGCTAGTCAGTTCAGCAGGAGCAGAGACCAGGTTAGCACATGGATGGGGTGTAATTCAGTGTTTTTGTGTTGTACAGCCTGAGAAATGCCAGTGGCCTGACAGCAGCAGACATTGCACAAACCCAGGGTTTCCAAGAGTGTGCCCAGTTTCTCTTGAACCTCCAGAATTGTCATCTGAACCATTTCTATAACAATGGCATCTTAAATGGGGGTCATCAGAATGTATTTCCTAATCATATTAGTGTGGGAACAAATCGAAAGAGAAGCTTGGAAGACTCAGAAGCCTTTGGAGTAAAGAAAGCTAGAACTGAAGGTGAGACCACTTTGTGGGTGGGAAGAGCACACTTATTTTTCTGTCCTTTAATATGTTTTCTTTTTATGGCTGAATGCACCTTCGAGATGAGACCTTCACTTCAGGTGGTAATTGTGCCTGGTGGATTGTGCGGTGACTGGAGATTTCTCCTGTACTGCCACTGCGAAGATGGGACACTTAACAAAAGGGATGTGAGGGAAATACAGCCCAAATATAAATGTCTCTGTGGAACTTATTGAGCACCTATGTTTACCTGCCATGAATTAGATTTTTTAATTTGTTGTATCTGTTTGAAATATATCTATTAAAGAAAATCTGCCACTGTGCCTGATTTTTTTTTTTTTTTTTTTTTTTTAATTTGCTTCTAAATGTTCCTGGGCTTACAAAAATTGCTGATGGTCTGGCAGTAAAACATTTTCACATTCGGGAAGGTAAATGTTTTCTGTACTATGATTTGACCTCAGCTGGTCTCTGTACCCCACATGGTAATATGAGTTCATTTATCATTGCAAGATGTGGTATATAATTTGATGTTGAGGATTTAAGTCCCTAAGGTAAGTTATTTTCGTTACGTATACTTCCACCTTTTTTTTTTTTTTTTTTTTTTTAAGAAAACAACAACAACAACAACAAAAAACAGGATCTCGCTCTTCACCCAGGCTGGAGTGCAGTGGTGTTATTTCGGCTCACTGCAATGTCTGCCTCCCAGGTTAAAGCAGTTCTCCTGCCTTGCCCTCCCAGGTAGTGGGGTTTACAGGTGCATGCTGTCACACCCAGCTAATTCTGTATTTTTAGTAGAGAAGGGGCTTCACCATGTTGGCCAGGCTGGTCTCAAACTCCTGACTTAGTGAGCCACCTGCCTCAGCCTCCCAAAGTGCTGGGATTATAGGCATGAGCCACTGCGCTTGGCCTTTTTTTTTTTTTTTTTTTTTTTTTTTTTTTTTTTTAGGTAATTTTGGAGTTTGCAAATCAGCAGAGTCAGCAAATCACTCTTGAAGTTGAAAACACCTCCCTTTCCTATAGGAAAATCATCTGTAGCTATATATACGATGTCTTAGTCCAGGTGTCATGGCTCACACCTGTAATCCCAGCACTTCGGGAGGCCGAGGCAGGAGGATTACTTGAGCTCAGGAGTGCAAGACCAGCCTGGGTGACATAGTGTGCCCTCATCTCTAGTTTAAAAAAAAAAAAAAAGTAGGAGACAAATGTGATAGCTTGGCAGGAATATTTAGTGAACCTAAAGGGAAAGGTGGCAGTGTAATGAACCAGATTATGAGCTCAGGTTTGCTGAGGATAAGCACAAAGTTTGTTTTGTTTTTTAAATCAACTGTACTAGTTATAGCATGAGGAATACTGGCTATCAGTAAATCACTTAAAAATCTAGAGGTTTTAATTAACTTTAAATTTCATGAAACATCATGCTTTCTACCTTAAGTGTGTTCAAGTGAAGCATTTTTTCCCTATAAAGTTGATAAAACGTTAGTGTTACATACTTGACAGCTGTTTAAATCTTGTCACCATAAAAATTCCTGTGATAAAAGACTTTCTGTAGTAATGTATTGATTTAACAGTTTTATCAAATTCTGGGTTTTTATGAGTTAAGCATTTCTGGAAAGATGCTAAAATCATAAGCATGACATGAAGATCTGCATCCGTTTCAAAATGGTCTTTTTAGTGCTGATGTGTTCAGCTTGTCATGTTTGTACCATGGTTTAATATAAAGCCCTTTTAAGAGCATCCACTTTTTAAAAATCCTTTGCCATTTCCTTGAATGCCTGGTTAATATTGTAGAGTGGTCTTGTTGTGCCCTCATGCACCAATTGTACATGTCTGTCCCTGTATGTCACTGTATAGTCTAAATGTCGTTGAAAAATGATTTATGCTTCATTTTCCCTTATTGCTGGTAAATCCTGTATTCTGTTTAGTATTTTTATTTCCTTTTCTTTTTTTTTTTTTTTTTTTTGAGATGGAGTTTCACTCCTGTTGCCCAGGCTAGAGTGCAATGGCACGATCTCAACTCAGTGCAACCTCTGTTCCACTTCCTGGGTTTAAGCGAGTCTCCTGCCTCAGCCTCCTGAGTAGCTGGGAATTACAAGCATGCATCACCACATCCAGCTAAGTTTTGTATTTGTAGTGGAGATGGGGTTTCTTCCTGTTGGTCAGGCTGGTCTCAAACTCCTGACCTCAGGTGATTCGCCCCCCTTAACCTCCCAGAGTGCTGGGATTACAGGTGTGAGCTACCGCACCCTGCCTCTGTTTAGTATTTTTAAAAAGAGATCACTTAACATGCTAATTGGACTCAAAATGTTCCTAGCAGAGTTTGTAAAACTAGTTCCAGAGTTTCTAAGGTCATTTGAGTTGGCCAATACTATGTTGCTTAATTGCTCTGGAAAGCATTTCTGAGGATTCCTTGCTTTCTAAACCTCATTATTACATAGATTTGGTTTAAAGAGTCATGCTGATTTTCAGGAATTTTATTTTCTTCCTTTAGAATGAGAATCTGTTTTGGTTGACCAGTGATTAGAAGTTCACATTTTGCATGTTAAACTTACCATGCAGCATTCCCAAACTGTACATTGCCGGTCTTAACCCTGAGGGTGCTAATTTAGACAAAAATATGGTTGGAGGCAGGCACTTCTGTTTAAGTGTTGCAGGTAATATGCAGACCTAGCATTGAGAACTTGGACAGGTTGAGCCACCCAGGTACATAGTAAGTGACTGATGTTTCTGTGATGATCACAGTAGAAATATTTAAGCCAAGATGCACATTACCTGAAAGCTGCTCTTCCTTGGTTTTCTTAATTTGTATACTGTGACTGTTAATATCCTGGAACTTCTAGTGGTTCAGTCTTTTATGTAGTTGACAGTCCTTAGATTTGCCCCACACATCACAAGGGTGTGTATATATATTTTTATTTTGTGTTTGTGTGAGCATAGATAGGCATCTTCAGCTCACCTATACTCCCACCACACTCTTCTTTATGGGAAAAGTTCACCTACACTCCCACCACACTCTTTTTTTTGGGAAAGGTGCTTCCCTCCCCCACCCACCTTTTACCATTACATAATGTGGTATGTTGGGTATTGGGACTAATTGTTGATCATTAAAACAGGGTTTTGGTTTTTTTTCCTCTCTCAATTACCTGAATATTCTATGTGAAATTGTTACTGGTTTCAGTAGATATATAATTATTTTCATTATTTGACCAGTTTTTTAGTTTTAAAGATATGTTGCTCTAATTTGTTTTGATTGTAATTTCTGGCATCTTGATTTCCTGTTTCAATGTGAGTTTTAAGTTTTGCTTAATCTGAATTATTTTATTAGGTTTTTGGTTCTCATGCCAGAGTAAAATATGATAAATTCTTCTTTCTTTCTTTCTTTAACACATGGATAAAAAATTCTTTGAGTAACTTTACATATGAAAATATGATAAATTATTTCCTCATTTAACACATGCATATAAAATACTTTGAGTAACTTCACATATAAAAATATAAAAAGTTTAAGCTTTTTTTTGGTTTGGCTCTTAAAAAAAAAGTTAAAGGTGCCAGGGTTAATATCTTGGCTGCATAGAGATGCCAGCTTGGATCTTATCAGTAAAACTTTAGTCTGTTCTGTTTTCCTAGAATTTAAGAGTTAGAAATATTGAAGCTTTAAGTGTGGAATTTGTAAAAGTAATTACTTCCAGAAAGTTTTCAAAGTCAGCCCTTAAGGAGGTCCCTGTAAAATTCACTTAAAAAGCAAAAGCACTGGATCACCTGAGGTCGGGAGTTCAAGACCATCCTGACCAACATGGTAAAAAGTAAAAAAAAAAAAAAAAACTGGAATCCTGAGTCTGAATATTAACTACTCTTCCCCACAAAAAGTGTCTTTACTTTTAGTAAACTACTTTCAAGTATTTTAAACTGGAGTAATTTTCTTTTGGAAACGATGTTGCTGTAGAAGATGTTAAGTGAAGAATAAAGACTGCCTTTTGTAGTGCTTGAATATTAACTCCTTTGGGAAGTTATTCTACAAGAAGTCATACTTTAACTTGCATAAAGGCATTTGCATCTGTATTAAATGTGTGTGTTCAGAATATAGACATAAGTGTGGACATGAATTCTGGAGGGTGAAATAAAATCCACAGTTACTTAAGCAGTTTGTTTTGATGGAAAGTACCTTGGGATAATACTTTCCCCAGTGTGGGATTTTGTTCCTTTTAGATAGTGCAAGGAAGTGTCAGTCATAAAATTTTTTTTTGTTTTCTGTTTATCAACCATTTGCTCAGATGGTATGATGCATGGGCTTCGAGACTCCTGCTGCACCACTGTGTATAAAACTCAGTTCAGGTTTGTTAGCGTTCTTGGTTAATCTTGAGGAATAACCCAATGCAATTATTTTTATATGTACTCCTTGGAAAGTGGTGTCAAGTTTTTCAGTGATCCTGGTTCGAAAAGAATACCGGTCCCTTCCATGAGTGAATACTTCATTTGCTGATTGACAGTTGTTTTGCATGGAGCTCCAGTCGTGGGGAAGAAGCAGGGGAATACAGTGGGAGTTTAAACACTGACCTAATAACTTCAATTTCATAATTGGGACAATTGCCCCAGAAGTAGGCTGGAGTGACAGCAGACCTCAAGTGTTACACAGCTCCGTTTTCATCACCTAGGCATATTATTGCTCTTAGAATCTCATTCATACTCTGATGGTATTGAATATTAAAACACCTTATAGAAACAAATATCTACAACATGATGCTTTAAAGGTAAAATTACTGGTGGAAAGTTTTAACACTTTCCCCAGAGTGGATTTAACATAGATAACATATCTCTTGCCTTCTGTCCTTAACTGTTTGTGTTAGGCAGGCTTAAAGACTTGGTAAAGGAAGGCAGAGATGGCCAACAGGTTTGTTAAATGATAGATGTTAGTTGCTTGACACTTGAGAATCAGAAAATAAAATGCCTCCCAGGAGTGAATTTGTGATTTAATTCCTTCTAGTTTAGCTATATATTATAGCACTTTAACTGCTGAGGTCCTTAGTCTTTTCAGATTTCCAGTATATTTGTTTATAAAAATTTGGCCAGAATGACAGATCACATCTACCTAGTTGTGCTCAAGTAAGAGGCAATTGTTTTTTCTTGATCTCTAGAGCTGTGATGTCCCTAAAGATGAAACGTCTTGAAACACAGTCTGAATTACACTTAACAGTCCAGGCAATGTCTGCATTTTCCACTGAAAGTCTTACGTTGAGCAAGCCTCATTGGCCTGATTTGTCTTCAGCACAGTTGTGGACACTGCAGTGGGAAGCAAAACCAGGACTGGCACACTTAATCACAAGCCACTTGTGTATTCTTGGAGCCAAACCCCTGGTCTTCCCACAGGGCTCACTGTCCTCCGTCCTTTGTTGCTTCATGCTACCTGGAGTCATCCCAACCCTCTGCTCTGCTGGAATGTGGGCCCTGACGGGTCCCACGAAAGATCGCCTTGTAATACAAAAAAAAAAAAAAAAATGTGGTTTTAACAGGACCTTTATTAGAAAAAAGTTGAGTAAAATGTGCTCTACAGCAGAACAAAGAACAGTTGTAGGTAATGGCTGGTGGGAAATTACAAAGGCAGAGCGTCTTCCCTTCTTTAATGAGAGGATATTGAGGCTTCCCCAGTTTAAGCAACAGCAGGATGCACTCAGTTCCGTGAAAAGGCCACAGGCGGGAGGGCCCTGGATCAGCACCTGGTACCCTTACAGCACCCAGAGGCACAGTAAAAGGTAGATTACTAATGTAGATCATGATCCCAAGCTTCACTTAAATGTATTGTGTGAAACTACTTGACAGTTTTTGACTTGTAAAATGTCTCCTGCTGTATTTAGTCTTCCGGAATATAACCAGTATGGCTCAGGTCTTGGCAGTAATGTCCTGTTAACTCATTAGAGCGCCCTTATCTTAAAATACATGACTGTTTAGAGTGCTTTTTTTTTTTTTAAGCTGTGAAGATTAAAGTTGTGATCAGGCATTTTTCCTAAGCCCTAGATGTATCTACAGGTGTGCCTGGGAATTAAAGTCCTGTTTTCCTGTGCTTCAGTATAAGCTGTACACCAGCGTGTCTTAACTCCCATCAGCACTCTGCAAGCCTTCGTAGTGGCACGACCGTGGTGTCCAGTTGCATTACTTCTGTAACGCTGCAGACTTTCTTGAAACTAAGATTTTTTTTTTATGGTTCCAAGCAGTTTGATTCTGAATAGCTCATATAGTTACAGAGTTACTGGGAACTGCCTTTAGGGGCTTTGTGCAACCCCCAAATTTCAGATGAAAATACAAATGCAGACCGCTCAGTTGCCCTGAGTGTCAGCCCAAAGTGGAGCATCTCCCTGTGTCCCCCAGGGGCAGGAATGCAGGTTTCTCAGTCAGCCATGCTCTGCTGGCTAGCTCTCGCTTAGGAGGGCAGGCAGTGACTGCACCTGGGTGTGGCTGTATCTCTGAGCAGGGAGGTTGGAGGTTTTGAGCTAGGTAGTTTTCCACCCTGAATGTTGTGTCTTCGGTATACTAGAAGCCTGTCTTCCCAACAGACACCTGCTTTTACAGTCAGTAGGTAAGGACCCTTTGTAAAAAGTGGTCAAACTGACATTTGCAGAAGCATTCAATCATTGTTTAAGAGTCAATAGCAAGATAGGAAAAGATAGTGCTTTCTTTCACAAACAGTAAAAACTGACGACCTTGGGAGACATTTTGTTTTTCTGAAATGTCTGTACAGGCCACCTTTCTCAAATGCAAGGTGTAGCATTTAAATGATTTCTTCAGCAGTGGCAACAGGTGTGTGGGAGGAAACAGTTCCAAATCCAACGTTCTTAAAATTTTGAGAGGCCAATTTTAATTTCTTGGGTTGAAACATAATTTAAAGAGAGAAATAATTGTAGGCTTAATGCCTCCACCGGCCCATTGAGAACTTAACAGCTACTAGGAATGAAGAAATGAAGAAGGCACTTAGATAAAACAGCATTACCCAAGGCTCTGGAACAGCTGGTTGTGGGAACTACACTACAGAGGGAATGGAATTCTAGGATGTCTGATGTCATGATTCCCACAATAGAATCTTGATTGGTAAAATATGGAAAGAAGCCTTTCATTGTGACGTTGCTTTCTTAGAGAAATTATCTGCATTAACAAAAAATGTATTTCCTAAATGGAGCAGTTTCTGAGAGGCCCCTGGTCACTGCGAGGCTTCTAGTTAACAGGATTAATTGCTGCTGGGAGATAGTGCTTTGCCCACTTCCTCTTCCTGGGCTGCCCTTGCCGTGGCTCTTCCAGCCCCCTAGTGGTGCCTCCGCCCTCAGGGCCCGCGTCCCTGCACCTCGCATTGCCAGGCCTGCGTGGATGGTTGTGATTCCTCACGTTGTATTACAGGCTAGACGAGGTACGGATCATTTGTTTTTGTTTACCTTGTGTTTTTATTTCTTCGGGCTAGTGAGTGGGGTTCGTCTGTTGATAGAACTAGTCTAGGCACTGGGCCTAGTGGACGAGAAGACAAATACCCCACCTTTTGTGAAGCTCTTCTCTGTTGGGATTTTCTAACCTTGTCAGAGGTGTGAAATTGCAAGTAACCTCCAGTTGCTGCTTTATCCAGGGAACATTGGCATCTGAATGCCAATTGAGTGTGTAGGTATTTTAAGCTGTCTGCATTGTATTCCCATAAAAGTCCATCTTTTTGTACAGACCACGTTCATGGTTGGCTTTGCAGGATGGCAGCCTGTGGGAGGAGCGAACACTGACCTGCTCTTGACTGCAGCTTCCCGGTGTCTGCATGCCGTGAAGGGCTCCTGGAGTTGGGAGGACTCTCACCCAGCACGCTGTGGGGATCTGCTCTTCCACCAACCACTCCCCACCCTTTTTTTTTTTTTCCTCCAAAAGATGCCCTGCTTACCACTGATTTCTAAAAAGTGTGTGCCTGAGTCATAGGAAAAGTGGAGCCTGGCCTGTGGAAGATTTTTTAAAGCTTTAAATAGATAAGACTAAAATCCACCATTTAATGCCTCTGGTTTTAAAGGACCTGTATTTGAAGAATGCTTTTGGCATCCTACCTGTTCAGACTTCTGAGTACCCCCTACCCCCACCAAACTACACAAATCACACTGGTCTGTTTCTCTCCCACATACTAATTTAGAAATCAGGTTTCTCATTCTGTACATTAGCATCTTTGTAGAATAATCCAGAACTAGTATATACAGTAGAATCAAAAGTGACTCATGTGCCTCCAAAATTAGAGCTAATTCAAGCTGCAAAGTTCCGTTCTCCCTATTTTTAAATGTTTCTATGAAAGAGGGTTGCTATTTGTGGTGTGTATTCTTTGGCCCAGAAATAATTCGAAGTATCTGAGTTAACCAGAAATACTCACAAAGATGTATTTATGTTAATTGTGACATTCATGATAGAAAAGAAAACTGAAGTGGCCCAGACAGCTGCAGGGAATTTGGTTAGGTGAATTGTAACAGCCGTATGACAGAGTAAAACTTGTTTCTACATTAACCGATGTGACATGCCACAGCAAATGAATAAAGCAAAGTGTAACAGTGATTGTTAGAAGCCGTTCAGACAGGTGGGGCTGCTTATAAGAAGTGAGTCTTGCTAGGAATCGGAGGTGGAGGTGCTTGTGTGGCGTGTGTATGACATGGGCCGTTCACATCGCAGTACACAGAAGGGTAATCTTGTAAGTGAAGTGGCTGGGTAGTTTTAGCTTCCCATTTCTAATGTTTTCTGTATTTTGATGTGATAATTTTACATAATTTGGTGCTCAGGTCAAATGTCACTCTGGGACAGTACCGACGGATTAGTCTTGAGTCTCAGCCTTTACCTTATTTTTTGTTAATGGAAATAGTGAAATTTTTGTTTGTTTGCTTGTAGAAAGTGATTCATTTAAAGAGAGAAAGAAACAGGAGAAGGAGAGAGAAAGAAACACCTAACTCTCACACTGAATGAGAGAAACCAGAAAGATGGAATCTGGGAGAGAAAAGCAGCTTCCACACTGGAAGGGAACAGAGAGAGAGATGGAATTTAGGAGGGGAGGACAGCCTTCCACGAGAGCGTGGAAGCGGACCCCAGAGGGAAAATCCATGAGAGAGAAAGAGGGCTTCCACGAGAGTGTTCGTGGAAGGGGATCCAAACATGGAGTCCCGGAAATAGTGAATTTAAAAAAAAAAAAATCAGAATTGTTTTAATTGTATGTTGTTGATTTAAAATTGTCTTAATATTTTTTTTTTCGAAAAACATGCTGAATTTGAAAATAGAGTTTAGAATTGTTTCCAGGTTATGTAACCACTTTATGTCCTCTCAGTGGCCAAAAAATTATAATTTTTGCCATCAAGTAAATCTATAATAGGTATCTGAAATTCCATGACTTTAAACTCTGCATATGTCAGGAAATTTTTTTTATTGTGGAAGTTTTTCAGTCATTTGCTGAGCTCATTGTGACCTGTCGATTTTTTTTTTTTTTAATGTGACTGTTTTAGACTGTTCAGTGCTCACACAAAGGAATGTAAACTGTGTGACTGAACAGTTATCTTGTTACAAAGGAATCTGAAATAGTCTTTGTTTTCTGTACAGCTCCAAGCTTGGATTCTGCCGTACCACTCATGAATGGCGACACAGAAGACGATGCTGACAAAATGCACGTTGATAGGGAGTTTGCTGTTGTAACAGGTGGGAGTGGACAGTTTCCTGTTAGCTGCAACAACAATCCAATGGTCGAAGACACCAAACAGCAGGAGAGTGGTTCTGTTGGACCAAAAGAAATAGAAATATATACTGTGTCAGCAATGCAGACCCCCTGTCGTTGCAAGAATCAGTATGCATATTATTTCTAACATAAGTTTCTCTCAGAAGACGTTTTGCACTTTGTTGTTCAGTGTCTTTTTAAAAAATGTTATACTATAATTTACATATCTTGGTTAAGTTTGTAGATATAAGGATTAGTGTTTTGGGTATATTCTATGGACATGAAAAATGTAAGTGCAATCTTTCTATTCTGATTTGAAGCTGTTGCTTAATGTGCCTTGCTTATTTTTAATGAGGTTTGCATTTTTAATTTTCTGACATACGGCCTTTGGGTGAATATACCGAACATGCTATGGTTAATATTTTCAAAGCAATATACTGCAAAGAGGACGACTAGCAGTAAACGTTGAGAACTAGGCAGTGTGGTTCAGACTCAGCCCGGTCACGCCAGCATGGAATCCTTTACCCAGGACTTGGTTGCTTTGGCTTCTGTGGCCTTCATTCTGAGTCTGTTAACATGGTAAACACTGTGTTTCACAACACACATTCTCTACATTAATGTTTTTAGTGTATTCAAACAGTATTCCTATTTCCAACTTTTAAAAGATAGAAGCAGCTCAGTTCTTACAGCATTTAGAATAACTAAAATGATTTGTCCATTTAGCTATTGCTTTTTTCTGATGTTCTTTTATTTAGGTGACTGAAAAAACATTTTTTGCCATTTTCTTAACATGTTAATATATTTAGAAATAGATTTTTTTTTAAGTTTATTATGTCTTTATGCAAAATTTTTCACTGGGTATGAAAAAAAAAAAGAGTATGTATTTTGTTTCCCAAACCCACATGAAAAAATCACTCAAAAGAAAATGTTCATCTTTCTAGAAGCTACAGAATTGCTGGGGTCACCTTTTTCTCAGTAGGGAAATTCTGATCAGTTAGCATATTTAAAATAATAGATTTTCTGTAGTCAGGGGCTATTTGACCTTAGCTAAAGATCCATAACAAAACTCAAATCCTGTGTTTTTTGAAAATGACCTTGCTCCCTGCTTTTGAGTAGGCAGAAGTGGCCAACCTTTATTCCTCAGACATTAGTTCCTTGTTAAACTTGATCCAAGCTGGAACATACTTTTAAAAAACTCAGCCCATCCCGTATACCAGATGTCAAGTACATACACCCCGTGTTTCCTATCATTTGATTTATGACACTCTGACCAATAAACAATGTGTTAAGTCACTAGAGATTACATGAGGTTTTCCTTATGGGACATGGCACTCCACGTCCACTGGAAGCTTGAGGGAGCTGCCTCCACAGTCCTTTGAGAATCAGACCGAAAGTCAGGCTGCTCTCCTTTAAACACTTCTGAGTAACTCGGAGTTTTGTCCTGCCAAAATTATTTTCAAGAATTTTACATTTTTGAACAACTGTGTACAGACATCTTTGTATTTTAAATGCCCCTAGTTTGAGACCCGGGAGGATCAAGTGTCCCTACTCCCGGAAAGGACTCAGGCAGGAAGGTGCCTGCTTCTAATTCCTGATCTTCTCTATGGAGTTGGCTGGAAGGGAGGTAGGATCTTGCCCGAAACCTCATCCCCAGCATGGTGTTTGGGTGTCGGTGGGTTCCGAGGGCTGGCCAGGCAGCTGGTGACAAGGAAAGTGGGTTTTGGCCCGCAGCTGGGAGCAGCTTGTTGTATTTCTGTTTTTATTTTCTGTTTAGTCATTGAAACACTTATTTTCTAATCTTAGATTTTAGCCAAATAGAAAAGCTCTCATTTAATTTGGAAAAGTAAATCTATTGTCCTTTGAAGAACTTATAGCAATTATTAAACTATGTTGCTTAAATATCCAAGAAATTGACAATGAATGGAATATTTAGATAATGTTTTCATTCACTGAACAAGCCCCGATCTTTCCTTGGCAGGAAGACTTGCAGGGCATAACAGAAACCTCTGTTGGAGGCATCCAGGAGGTGAGATGGAAGGGGAGGCCTCCATGGGAAGAGTCACACGGTGTGTGACACGTTAGGGTAATCAGATGTATTTCAACTGCGTCCTTATTCTAAAAGTTATTAGAACTGAGCTCTTCTAGATTTCATATCATGCTTTGCTTTGGTAGTGAAGAACATTGAGATAAAAACTAGTCTAGCAAGAGGTAATTTTAGATCATCCCTTATACTGTTATGTGAATTCCTGTGAATATGAATATTGCTGCTTCTCAAGTTGCAGTATACAGAAGAATAACTTGTCATTGCCTGTCCTGGTGTGCCCAGATGTTCCGTAATGGACTTTTTGTCCCGTAAGACATCTCCCTCCCAATGGATGTCTGTATATGCAGATTAAACTATCAACATTTTTTCCAGCAGAGATGGTTTTTGAAAGTAACCTAATAAATGAAACCCTGGCTGCCATGGTCATTTTAATTGCTGGACTGAGAAGAAGCGACTCCGTGTTGTGCTGTTGGCCCAGGCTGCGTGCGTGAGGACTGTTGGCAGCTAGAGTTCCTGCCTGTAGTCGGCGCTTTCTCTGTTCTGCCAGTGCTCTCCTGGCGTTTTACAGAAGTACTAGGTAGATTTCTGTGCTACTGAAGAAAAAAAAAGTGGTTCCTTTTAACAGTCCTGATTTGAGACTCAGGGGAGGGTCAGGTGATTTATGAGGAGAGAGTTTTTAAAAACCTTATATGATGCTGTCATATCTAGTTCAAAGAACTTCCTTAATTCACCACTTGATTTATCTTTTTTCCCCCTTTTGCTTGAGAACTAGAGAAGTTTGTGTTCTATTGGAACCCTTCGTAGAACACTTTACATTCAGTTCTGATGGACCTTTTTAGGGGCGATTTTTTAAAAAACTGCTCTCGAAAGTATTAAAATGAGAGCACTTTTTTGATATCTTTTCGGGACTGTGTTGGTATTTTTCATACAGTATCTTTGTCAGCTTCCATTTTTCAGTTTAGCTACCTGATGCTGCTGGCATGCATACAGGTTTCTCTTACCAGGCAAACAGTACTGTTAACATTTTAATTTTAAGTCTACCTACGCACATTGATTTTACTTTGAAAAAAGAACTGGTTTAAAAGGAAAAAAGCAAAAGAAACTAAATAAGTTCTTTAAAATTATAATGGCAATGAAGCATTTTATAGTTTCTCCTGCCCCATTGGTTCTGAATTTTGGTGACAGGTGTATTTCTTAATGCAGATGTGAAAAACAGTAGCTCCGTATCGAATACATTGACAAATGGATGTGTCATCAATGGACATTTGGACTTCCCCTCCACGACCCCGCTCAGTGGGATGGAAAGCAGGAGTGGCCAGTGCTTGACAGAAGCTAACGGAATTAGCAGTGGATTAGCCCCAGGACAGCCGTTTCTGCGTAGCCAGGGTTCTGTCTACATTAGTGGGAATGAGGAGCCGGAGGAGACCATGAGAGCTAACTCTGAGTTGTGTGGTTCTCTGCACCTGAATGGGAGTCCGAGTAGCTGCATAGCCAGTAGGCCTTCCTGGGTAGAAGACATTGGGGATAACCTGTACTATGGACACTACCACGGGTTTGGGGACACTGCTGAAAGCCTCCCAGAGCTGAACAGTGTGGTCGAGCATTCCAATTCCGTGAAGGTGCAGGAGCGGTACGACAGCGCCGTGCTGGGCACCATGCACCTGTACCACGGCTCCTAGAAGTGCTGCCGGGGCTCTCGGAAACGCAGGAGTCCTTCCTGGCAGCCTGCTCAGAATCCTGATGTAGCAGCAACTTGAACGAATGTCACAATTTGTACTGTTTTTTTTATACTTTAACTTTCTGAAAAAGTAAACTTCGACAAGTTCCCAGCGAGTGCTTGTGCATGAGTCGGGCTTACTGAGTGCATAGCTGCTTCTACAGGGAGGCGTCCTTTTTATAAGATGCACTTTTGGAGTTTTTCTGATGCCAATCTCAACATTGTCTTTTTAATACTGTCACCAGATATTGCTGCTTTTCCTTTTGTTAAAAGATTAAATTATATGATCAAGATAAATTGGAGCGGTAAATGAGGTGCCTGGTAATTTATCTCTTTGTACATGGGCATCATTTTAAAAAGCTTGCTTCTACTGTTTTCTGTAGAGTTTGGCAGAACACAGCTATTTCCTATGCAAGGTGCAGCCTAACAAAGATTTCTGCAGTGATTTGTGTGGAGAAGAGAACGTTTGTCTTTTTGAATTAAGCTTCGCAGATCACCATGTGGTGGAAGGTTTTAGTTGTAGACACAGTGGACCCTCCTTTAATGATGGAGATCACTGCCTTGGGCTTCATGGAAGACAGGCCCCACCTGGGGCTGCGTTCTGATTTATTGTTTTATTCCACATCTCCTGCTTGGTTCTGGAACTTTTACCACACAGAACAGATTCCTTTATATGTAGTGGAAGTTACTATTTGTAGGAATTGTCAGGTCAAAATATTTAACTGACTTTTGACATATATTTTCTTTTTTCCTTGTTTTTGTTTTCTGGGGTTTTCTGCTTTAAGATATATACCACTATATATATCCAGTTAACTGAGAGAATTTTGACTCTCTTAATAAAACTGCATTAAGTTTTTGATTTTGTAGAAATTAGCTTTTGTCTAGGCAACTAGTGGTTATACTGTGCAAACATTGTAATGAATTTTTACTTTTTTGATTTTTGTAATAAAAATTGGTGCAGATAGAGAAAATGTCAAATGAACAAAACAGTGTTTTAAGAGTGTTAATAACATTTTAAAACTGTCCTTCACAAATGGAATAAAAAACTCACACTCAGTTTGTCCCTGGGGTTTCTCTTGGGGTTTGGGGGTCAGCAGGGGGCGGTGGTGGATATCTGTGGAAGGAATGGGAAGGGAGGAGAAGTTTACTGTTGTGTTTTCATTTTGCTTATAAGATTTTACTTGACTCTTCTGACACTCTTCATATGGTGTTTTTTTCACTTTTGAGTTTCTACTCTAGTTTTATGGCACTGTCAGTACTGAATCTCTGTGGAGGAAGGATCAATTGCATGCCGGTTCAGTATTGTGCCTGAGTGCTTATTTTCATAAAAGACAGCAACCATAATGTTGTAAACGTCTTTGGTTTTAGCAAATGTTAATTAGGCCTTTTAAGAAAATTACAGTTTCAAATAGCACCAAAATAGCCATTCTGGCATGCCTACATATGTTGTTTAAAACATTCAATATTCTTGCATGTTCTTGTAAAAACTTAATAGACCATGATGAGGGAGCATTAAGCTTTGGAAGTTTTGCAAAAATTACACTGAGAACAGGAAGAGAAAGCATAGTGCTGCCCAGGCCTCTTCCCCCCATGGTATGGCAGACAGTAGTAATCAAGCTTAGAACTGAGATTTGGCCTCAGACTGATCCAAGAAGCCACCCACACTGCTGAGGTTTTAAGACATGGAACTTGATGGCATCCTGTTTGGGCTGTTTCATAAGATATTCCAGATACTCTATAGTGAGTTAATATTTGCAAAAAACGTTAAGTGAATCTCTGAAAACACACTAAACATACTTTTGATTAGTCTTAAATTTTTGGACAGAATATGACTGCTTAGCAACAAAAATATTGCATAGAACCTGCAGTAGGGCAGTATCTGTGCTTCGGTGGATGATGGAAGCAGTTTGACATATTCTAGTTTAGAGTCATTTAACACCAGTATATTCAGCTCTTATTTAGAGATACATAAGGAAATTGTGATGATGGAATTAATACCATGCCTGGAATTTGCATCGAAATAAAAAGATGTGAGTGGGCCCAGGTTCCCTGATGAGTGGAGACAGGATCAAACGCAGTTGGTGCGAGCTGGTGGTGGATACGTGGAGGTGCATTAGTTTGTCTATTTTGCATTTCTTTGAGACAAGTTTTGTTTTAGGACTTGAAGAAAAAATGCTGTATTAATTAAAAAATACAGTTGTCAGCCAGGCGCAGTGGCTCACGCCTATAATCCCAGCACTGTGGGAGGCTGAGGCAGACAGATCATACGGTCAGGAGATCGAGACCATCCTGGCCAACATGGTGAAACCCCGTCTCTACTAAAATACAAAAATTAGCCAGGTGTGATGGCATGCGCCTGTAGTCCCAGCACTCAGGAGGCTGAGGCAGAAGAATTGCTTGAACTCGGGAGGTGGAGGTTTCAGTGAGCCGAGATTGCACCATTGCACTCCAGCCTGGGGACAGAGCAAGACTCCATCTCAAAAAAAAATATATATATGTGTGTGTGTGTGTGTGTGTGTGTGTGTGTGTGTGTGTGTGTGTGTATGTATACATACACACACATATATGTCATTTTAACATCAAGAATAAGCTTAGGTTTTTCTGTGTTCACTAGAATTGACGTTTATACTGAAAGACTAGCTCACTGAGTCTTGGCCTTTTTGGCCTGAAGACCCTTTCCCTGCATGGATTCTTTTGTACTAGTAGAAACAATTGGAAAATGAAATAAAGCCCATTTACAGTGACACCCAAACCATGGAATACCTAGGAAAATATCTTTTTTATTTTATTTTATTTTTTTTAAGATGGAGTTTCACTATGTTGGTCAGGCTGGTCTTGAACTCCCGAACTCAGGTGATCCGCCTGCCGTGGCCTCCAAAGTGCTTGGATTACAGGCGAGAGCCACTGCGCACGGCCAGAAAATATCTTAACAAAAGATGTTCAACATGTCTACACTGAAAACTATAAAACATTACTCAGACTACCTAAATACATTTTTGGTTGAAGTATGTGGAGAAAATCTGGCCTTACACAGATAGGTAATTGGAAAAGGGGATATTTGAATCATCTTTGCAGTTAATTGTGGGTACCTGACACCACCACCCAACTCTGTAGTGGTTGTGGGGCAGGAGAATAGGAAGTTAGGGTAACCAAGGGGTAAGGCAGAAGCAAAAGAACAGCAGGTGCAGCCAGTTCTGGGCAAGATTAGGCAGCACTCAGGCCACAGCCTCCTTCCTGTGTTAACAAGACAGTCTCCAGCCTCTGATTGGTCGCAGGCTAATCTTTTATAGGGTGCAGCCCATTGGAGGCCTCTAAAGGGCACCTAGAGGTGTTACCAAATTCTTTTAGCTCACCAAAAACCCTAAAGGTGGGGACTGTAGCCTGGCCCAAGTTGACTCCCACTCTGTGGAGTGTACTTTTGCTACAGTAAATCTGCACTTTTGATGCATCTTTTGTTGTTTCATTCTTTTGTTGCTTTGTGTGTTTTGTTCAATTCTTTGTTCAACTGCCCCAGGAACCTGGACGACACGCTGTCAAGACAGTAGTAACATCCGGTAACAGTAGTTTCTTAAGGCCTGTTGCAATGTTGAATCAGGATCCATATCAATGAGCGTCTTGTATTCAGTTAGTAGAGTTCATCTATCTTTACTTAGAATGGACCTTTAACCCATGCATGATTTTGCAACTTTATGCATTAGTTACTTGGGAAATACCTTTTAACTGAGTTCTGCAAATCTTTCAAATGTTGAAACTTTTCATTAATATTAAAATATTGATCAAAAATCTCATGAAAGTCAAAAGTTGGAAGTTGTCAAGCTTGTGGTACTGGATGCAAGTTTTACAACATTCTGATGGCTGCTGAAAAACTCAAGTTTTATCATTGGACAGAAAATACAGTCAGTTTTCCTTGAAGTAGAAGGCTCACTTGGTAATTTTTAAATTTTTTTAAATGGAGACAGGATCTCACTCTGTCACACAAGCTGGAGTGCAGTGGTCCGATTTTGACTCCTTGCCACCTTGACCACTTGGGCTCAAGGGATCCTCTTGACTCAGCCTCACAGGCAGCTGGGATTACAGTCATGCACCACCATGCCCGGCTAATTTTTTTTTTTTTTTCAGTTGGGGGTCTTACTATTTTACCCAGGCTGTCTCAAACAATCATCCCACCTTGGCCTCCTAAAGTGCTGGGATTAAAGGCTTGAGCCACTGCACCCACCTGGTTTTTTTTAAAATCACATCTGCCAGACACACAAGGCTTAATCACGTAGCTTGTCAATCATTTCAAATGAAAATGACGTTTCTGAAAAAGCGACTGGATACTTTTCACACAATCAGCCAGAGACATGCTTTTCCTGGAGACAGCTGTACACACCAAATCCTTTACATCACACAGAACATGTGCTGTCAAAATTGACTCATTTTTCCTGCATTGAGGACATTCTGAAGTGAAATTGGCTTTTTTCCTTTTTTTGACCGCACAGCAATGAAGAATGTAAAGGTGACCAGGCCGGGACAGTTCTTGGCAAGGTGCTAGTAGCTTTACCCAGCGTTTCTTTTGAACCCTCAGTGCAGATGTCAACACTGAAGAAGGCAAATCACATCTTGGTAATGAGATCATTTTGATCTTAGAGACTCCCTGAAATGGGGTCCTGGGGACCCTGGGGTTCTGCAGGCCACCGTGTGAGTACTGCTGGAATGTTTTGAATGATGAGCTCTAAGCAGCCAGTGATAAATACTGGAAAATGTAGACAGGGTGTTCAATGAATTACTCTTTTTGACTTTTCCATAGGTTGGGTTTTTGAGGTTTTTTAAGGACGACAGAACAGGAGAATAATTTGGAGACAGAATGTAGAAAACATTGAAGAGTCTCCGGGTAAAGGGAGCCAAGGAACAGGCAGCGGGTGGAAGGGGACCAGCCATCGGGAGGGTGGGAAACTTGGGGAGGGGCGTGGGGGTGCAGTGGGGAGGGGCTGAGCTGGGAGGTCTTAGGGTGACTCTGCCTGGGGAACGGCAGCCGGAGTTGGGGTGAGGCCTTGGGTGGGATGGGCTGGGGCAGGTGAGAGGTCCCGGGACAGTGGGAGGGTAGTGCGGGCTGCGGCAGGACAGGGCTGGATCTAGGGAACTGGAGGTGGGCACCCCTCAAGTCAGCACTGAGCAACATGAGCAGTGACCTCGGACACAGCTGCAGCCAGGAAGCCCCTGAGTGTGCGAGTGTGTGTGTGAGGATGTGTGTCAGTGTGTGCGAATGCATGTGAGTGAGCATGGAAATGTGTGTCCATGTATGGTGTGAGTGTGCAAATGTGTGCGAGGACGTGTGTCGGTGTGGGAGTGTGTATGAGGGTGTGTGTCATTGGGAATGTGTGAGTGTGCAAATGTGTATGGGAATGTGGAGGGAAGTGAGTGTTGTATGTGAGTGGGAATCTAGTGTGTGTGAATGTGCGAATGTTTATGTGTGAATGTACATGATGTGTATGAATGTGTGTGCATGTGTGAATATTGATTTGTGTGATGTGCAGATGTGTAATAAACTGCATGTATGTGGATGTTGTGAATGTGTGTGACTGCTGTGCATGTGTGAATGCTATATGTGACGTTTGTGTGTGAAGGTGCGTGTGTCAACATTTTCTTTGTGTTGCTGATGTGCATGAGTGGATGTGTGTGTGACGTGCGTGTGCACGTGTGAACATGTGCGTGGCTATTGTGCATGTTTGGATGTGTGTGTGAATGTTGCATGTGGGTGTTGTTGATGTATGGGCATGTGCGTGAATGTGACTTGTGTATCTGTGGATGTGTGTGAATGTGTGTGTGACTCGTACATGTGTAAATGAATGTGTGTGTGTGAATGTTATGGGTGTGATTTGTCGATGTGGATGTATGCATGTTTGTGAATGTCATGTGTGATGTGCAGATGTGGAGGATGGATGGAAGAGCGGGCGCTTGGGGATTGGGGAGGGAGGAGGATCAGTGGCTGTGGGGAAGGCGGAGGAAGCACCTGTGTGAGGGGGAAGGGAGGAGGAGTGGCCATGGAGGAGGGGAGGCCAGGGTTTGGGGAACCTACACACTATGAAGAGGCCCCCAGGGCAGCTTGGCCTCCTATTGCGGGGTGGGAGGGAAGGGCCAGGGTGGCTCTGGAGGGAAGGTCTGGGCAGTGCAGAATCATGGAGCTCAGGGATCCTGCTGGGGGCCATTCAGGGGCCTAGGAGCCTGTGGAGAGGTCTCAGGAGACGGACGGGGCGATTGGCCGGAAAGGGGCCATGCAGACAGAATGGGGTTGAAATTGGAGTCTGCGGGGCAGGTGGTCGCTGGGAAGGTGGTCATCTCAGGCCCCTCCAGAAACTTCTAGTCGGGAGAGGGAAGAGGACTGGAGCTCCTGGTTGTCTGGGGTGGGACACAGATGCGGTCACATTTTTCTCTGTTGGGAATAGCATGTGCGAGGTGTGGGCTCTGGCTTTGAAGGTTTGCAGGGTGGGGAAGGGAGGCTGGTGAAGCTCTGAAGTCATCCCAGAGGGGACTCTGAATGACTGCTTTGTGGTCAATCTGCAAGGAGAGCTGAGGATGAGGCAGAGACCCCATGGGTGATGGCCAGGTGAAAAGCCCTACAGCTGCTGCATGGCCAAGCCTTGTGGGCAGGCGGGGAGGGGGTGGACAGAGGAGGGGCGCCATGGGTACCCCAGATCTCTGGGCATTCAGCAGAGAAACTGCCACACAAGTGAAGAGGACTCTGGGAGGTCCCAGGGCTCAGGGAGGAGCTCCAGGAAGTGTAGTCTTGGGAAAGAGGTCTCTACCTGGTGTTCAGACCTCATCCCAGTAATGGCCACAGCCCCTAGATGACCAAGTGCCCGGTAACTGGGCAGGCAGGTCCACAGCACAGCAAGAAGGGATGTGCCTCCTGGGTAAAGGCTGGCAGAGGCTGGGGGTGGGCACCCTCAGTACCATAGGTCCTCAGTACCTATGCCGGAGGGTCACCTCGAAGGGGTCCCAGGCCATGGCCAGGGCTGCAGTGTCCCCAGGGTTATAGCTAGTCAGTGCACCACTGGCATGCCCCTCAAAACACAGCACTGACACAGGCGGCACATCCCACCCTGGAGGTGCCAGCTCACGTTTTCATGAGATGCCGTGCAGTGTCAGCCAGGCCTGCAGCCTCCTCTGAAAGCTCCCCTGGAGCCTCTGCATCCAAGCTCACATACACAGCTGGTGGCTGGACCCAGTTCTCCACAGATTGCTGAATTGAGGGCCTGAGTTCTTTGATAGTTGTTGACCTGAGGCCATCCAGCTCCTCTCCACCAGGCACCCCAAGGAGTGCTAACCTGGGGCAGGGAGGGGTGGGAGGGCTGAGAAAGGACAGAGGACACGTCAGGTTTTTCATTTTATTGCCTTTTTTAAAAAACAAAACAGGAAGCTCTGAAACCAGCTACATTCAGCAAGTTTTCTTAAGAACAAAATAAGAAGAGCAAACTGGAGCAGTCCTGCTTGGTTTATCTCGGCCTCGTCCTAACCCTCCCGTCCCTGTCTCTATGGCTCTCCTCTGCCAGGTGCACCCTGAACTTTAAGATTCCAGGAGGGTCTGAGAACAACTTCAGTTTTTCTGTTTTCCCGTTTATGAAGGCCACTGTGCTGTCACCAGTGAATTTAATTACAAGGTTTTTAGAAACAGCTACAAAAATTGCATCTCAGATGCATCAGTGAATCAGTCCCATTCCTTGTCTGCTAAAGGATATCTTTTCATTACCATCATTTGCGGTAGGGGTTTTCTGACAGTTCACATAATTCAAGATAATTGAAGCCAATTTTGCAAGCAAAACGACAGGAACCACTACATGAAATGGCACATTAAGTCTCTGATTCATAACAATGACACTATTTCCTTAGTGGTTTTAAAACTCTCTCGGCTGGGCGTAGTGGCTGTCTGTAATCCCAGCACTTTGGGAGGCCAGGGTGGGCAGGCTGTCTGAGCTCAGGAGTTCAAGACTAGCCTGGGCAACAAAGTGAGACCCGGTTTCTACAAAAAATGCAAAAATTAGCCCAGCTTGGTGGTGTACGCCTGTAGTCCCAGCTACTTGGGAAGCTGTCAATTGAGAAAAATAACAAGACAAGTCCCAATCATTTTAGGAAGTTTATTTGCCAAAGTTAACCAGGGGAACAGTCTGTAACAGTCTGAACACCCAGGAGACAGTCTGTACCTTTCTCCAAAGATGGTTTTGAGGGCTCCAAATGTACAGAGGGAAGGACGTGATATCGACAAGTACACAATTTTCATGTAAGAGGCAGGTAGAGAAACATAGTCATGCCTTCGGCTCATTGAATCTGCATCTTTTTGATACAAGATGACAGACAAATGGGGTAGGGGAACAGTCAGGTGTGCATTTGTGTCTGGTGGGACATGGGTAACTGTAAAGATGAACTATCAATTTACATTGTCATGCTGAAATCTTAACAGAAACGCCTTAAAGATCTCAGAGCTCACTAGGAATTTCCTTGTGGGCAAAATATGGGGGAGGCATGTAGCTTTACATCTGGCAGCCATCTTATTTAGGGACCAAAAGGGGAGGCGGGTTTGCATGACCCAGTTTCCAGCTTAGCTTTTTTCCCTTTGGCTTGAGTTTGGAGTCCCAAGATTTATTTTCACTTCACAGGTGGGAGGATGGTGTACGTCTGGGCGGCAGAGATTGCAGTGAGCCAAGATCGTGCCACTGCACTCCAGCCTGGGTGACAGAGCAAGATCCTGTCTGAAACAGAACAAAACAAAGCTGGCCGGGCGCGGTGGCTCACACCTGTAATCCCAGCACTTTGGGAGGCTGAGGTGGGTGGATCACCTGAGGTTGGGAGTTCGAAACCAGCCTGACCAACATGGAGAAACCCTGTCTCTACTCAAAATACAAAATTAGCTGGGCATGGTGGTGCATGCCTGTAATCTCAGCTACTCGGGAGGCTGAGGCAGGAGAATCGCTTGAACCTGCGAGGCAGAGGTTGTGGTGAGCCAAGATCGCGCCATTGCACTCTGGCCTGGGTGACAAGAGTGAAACTTCATCTCAAAAAAAAAAAAAAGAAAAAAATGAAAGCCACAGAGGGAAGAGGCAACTTTCATTCCCAGCAGCGTGGGACCCTCACCCAAGGCCGGAAAACACAGGAGTGAAATGACTGCTATAGAAGCACCCTCCATAGGCTGCATAAAAGGGACAAAAGCGGTAATATACACACCAGTAAGGACCAGCACTGGCATGCTCCGCCTCCTGAGGGCAGCCTGCAATGAGGTCATTTTCCAAAACAGGGAGCTGAGCAGCATTTTCCATGTGCAGAGCAAGTTCCCCTTGATGGACAGCACCTAATGACCAGTGCTACTCCCTGAGTAGCTGGGATTACAGGCACCCACCATCATGCCCGGGGATAATTTTTTTATGTTTAGTAGAGACAGGGTTTCACCATGTTGCCTAGGCTGTTCTCGAGCTCCTGACCTCAGGTAATCTGACTGCCTCGGCCTCACGAAGTGCTGGGATTACAGGCCTGAGCCACCATGCCTGGACTACAGCGGGGGTTTTGTGGACACGGGACTTTTAATGCTAACACTGGGACAGTCTCTGTCAGACTGAGACGATGGTCACTCTTCGGCCAAACACCTCCACCACTGCCCCCAGCATCCATAATATCAACAGTTTGAGTAAAGACACAAGTACTACTTGCCGTCCAAACACTTGAGTGTGTAAACAGTGCGTTGGGTGCTCGGGGCAGTACCCAGAATCTCCAGCTAGCTCATCGTGAGCTGAGTGGGGCAAGCAGGGAAGGAGGCGGAGCTTCCTGCCTGTCTGGGGAGGCTGTGCACTCCACTGCAGAGTTTGGTAGGAAACCAGTGTTCACGCAGGTGTAGTGATGGACGGGTAGGGTTTCTTAGGGACTCAGCTGTGGACAAAGCACAGGACTCAGTTGTCTCTATAGAAAAGGGCGGCCTGTCACCCAGGACCAGGCAAGGGGGACATGGCAGTGGCAAAAGGACCTGGTGGTGGCTGAGAGGAGGCACAGAGGAGAGTCAGGGGACGGCCCTCACGGAGCGAGTGTGGAAGACAGAACAACAGAGGCAGTTGTGATGACATTACTTTATTGGGATTAGATTAGGGTGCACATCACAGAAAATCCCCCAACCACAGGGAATGAAATGGAAATTTGTTTCTGTCTCTTATAAAGCAAGTCTGAAAGCTGCAGTGTCATCAGATCCACGGTCCTGCATCTCTGCCACACCCCACCGTGAACCTCCCGTCCTCCTGGCCTGTGGCTTCCAGAGCTCCAGCAACTCGGGAGAGAAAAACACGCTGGGATCTTCTGCCACAGAAACAGAGAGGGACGCTGGGGAAACACACGGGCACTCCCTGCCACAGGTGCCTCCTGTGCCGTGACTGCCTCCCTGTGGCAGCACCAGCACGCGTGAGCCGGATCCCCCCTGTGACAGTCCAGGCCGAGAGGTAACACCTGAGGTCGGCAGATCCGGAACTGGAGATAAGAGCAAACCACACTTAAGTGGGAAAGAGCGGGAAGGACCGTAGACGCCTCTGAAAAGTGGGACTTCGAGGAGTCTCCTCCTGGGTTCTGGTTGCATGTGTGAATTTGTTGAAAAATGAACAGCAGGCGAACATCTACCCCTGGTGACAATGTTCAGCCTTCACCCAGCATCCACTTCCAGGGAACATTTTCACAGAAATATTCACGGGTGCACACGAAATACACAAAGGATGATGAGGGTTGAACACTGTTGTGACAAAACTTGGGAAGCCACCTAAACGCTGTGCGTGGGATGGTCGTGGTGGCGCCCGGGGCTGCGGGATGCTGTGGGCAGGTGAGAATGGAAAGGCGTCTCTAAGCACCAGTGGGTTAAGACGGCCCTATCTGCATTTTCAAAGGAGAAAAAGAACAGGTCCCAAGCTATGAATTTACATAGAAACATGAGTGCATCCATCTGTCACCCCACACCAGGAGGGGTTAGCTCGGCATGGGCAGAGGGTGAAGATGGGCTTTAACCTGGTGCTACACTGCCTGAGTTTAAATCCTGCTCCTAGCTAGTGCTGTGCAATTTGAGCAAAATGCCTAAGCCCCTCTGTGCCTTGATGTCCACCTCTCTAAAGCAGGGTCTGTGACAGTGCCCACTCCTCATTCATAAGATGTTGATGAGGATTAAATGAGCTGATGCCCTCATAAGGTGTTTGTCCATCAGTGATAGGATTTGATGGCGTGCCCACCCAAATCTCATCTTGAATTGTAATCCCCATAATCCCCACGTGTCAAGGGAGGGAGGTCATGGGAGGCGATTGGCTCATGGGGATGGTTTCCCCCATGCTGTTCTCGTGATAATGAGTTTTCACGAGAGCTGATGCTTCACAAGACAGTTTTCCCTGCTCTCGCTCACTCCCTCTCGCCTGCTGCTGTGTAAAACGTGCCTCTTCCCCTTCTGCCCTGATTGTAAGTTCCTTTGGGCTCTCCCCAGCCATGTGGAACCTTGAGTCAATTAAACCTCTTTTCTTTATAAATGACCCAGTCTCAGGTAGCATCTTTATAGCAGTGTGAGAACAGTATATAATCAGCTTCTACATTGTTTGCAGTTTTACCATGAGCATGGATTCCTATATTCCTTCTGAAATTTTCTTCAAAGTGTAAGCTTCTGTAGAGAGTATATTTGACACTCACAATCATTCCCAACCATAAAAGACAGTGGGGTGTGAGTACATGGGGCGGAGGCAGTGATGGCAGCCCAGTGACAACAGCAGTGCATGGGGGAACAGCTCAACAGAAGGGCAGGTTGGGCTGACCCAGTTAACGCCATGCAGGCTCCCCACACTGAGTGATTTGTTTTGCAAATAAATATTATTTGTTTGTTTTAATGTGTAAATAGAGCACCTAATTACCCAGCAATATAACTCTGAAAATTGCTAAATTTCCACCTGACTTTATGCCTGGGAGAGACAGTCTGGGAGCTGAGGACCACTCACCCCACAGGGGTTGCAGCAGAAGGAAGGGCAGGCAGGGACGTCACAGGGCCCCACGGAACAAGGGGACTCTGGCCACAGCACCACCCCGTGAGGAAAACAGGAGAGAGGTTTTGACAAGATGCTTTCTATCAAAGATGAACTGAAAAATATTAAGCATTTTATCTTCCTATCACTATACAGAGTACTCCACATTGAAGAAAAACGCCAGGCACGTAACAGCCCCGCTGCTATTGACACCTAGCGAGGAGGGTCACTCACCAGGCCTGCGAGTGTGAAGAGTGGACTCAGGTCACAGCAGGAAATGGGAGCGGGCCTGCGGGGCTGCACTGGGTCTGGAAGTGCGGGCATGAGCTCAGGGTTTCCAATGCATAAAAATCGGCACAGTGATGAGCACAAATGTGCAGACACAAACATTCACACACACGATGGGGCACATGGAGATGTGGCTCCCAGAACAGTCTTACCAAAGGCACAGACCTGGATCCTGACTCAGAGCAAACACCACAAAAACCCAAAGAACTGGGGGACTGAGCCAGAGTCTGAAAGGTTGAAAGCAGCTGGGGAGCACCCCAGGTGGCAGGAGGCTGAAGCGACCTGACCATGGTGCGCCCTTCCTTCTGAACCAGGCTTTTTCTTTCATTTTGATTTTTGTTAACTTTTATTTTAGGTTGCGGGTACATGTGCAGTTTTGTTAGATAGGTAAGCTCATGTCACGGGGTTTGCTGTTCAGGGTATTTCGTCACCCAGGCATGAAGCCCAGTACTCAACAGCTCTTTTCTGCTCTTCTCCCTCCGCTCACCCTCACCCCTCAACTAGACCCCAGTGTGTGTTGTTCCCTTCTTTGTGTTCATGAGTTCTCATCATTTAGCTCCTACTTATAAGTGAGAACATGTGGTATTTGGTTTTCTGTTCCTGCGTTTGTTTGTCAAGGATATGGCCTCCAGCTCCATCCATGTTCCCACAAAAGACATGATCTTGTTCTTTTTTATGGCTGCAATAAGGTCCTTTTACAGTGAACCAGATCCTTCACTGTACAGGACATGATTGTGACAGCCGGAGACGGCGAATAAAGCCTGAGGGTGGGTGGGGTGTGGTCAGCACAGCCGTCATACACGGTGGCTGGGTTGGTCAGGCAGGAGTGTGTCCTCGTTTCTTAGAATCACACACCAATGTTTTGGGGCATGTTAGGGCAGGAAGTTCAGATAGTTTGGAAAAGAAAAAAGTGTAAAGTCAGATCAAAGTAAATAAACCCAAACCTGACCAATGAAAAGGAAAAATTTATATATAGCATTATCAGAAATCAGTAGAGAAAGGATTAAATATCATGACTTAGCACTGGGGGAAGTAAGTTTTAAATCACCACCTCACACCATGCTCTAAGGTATATTCCACATCAAATAAAAAGATGACCGTCACAAGTTAGTCCAAGGGCTGATGTCCTGCCACATATATGTGGGTAACCCCCCACACGGGCACCGAGGAGGGAGAGCCATGCAAATCCCAGGCACAATTAGTGCCTGAAGAATATCTTAGTTTATAGTGTTATTACTCAGTTATTTCCTTTATACAATCCTTTATAATCATATATTAGTTTACAGAATTAGTGCCTGAAGTATAACTTACTGCTTACATATATCTAGTTTATATAATCATCCTTAGTACTTATATCTACCATTCTTAGTTCCATATAATCTTTCTATATAGTCATATAAATATTGTAGTCTATATAATCATATATACATATTCTATATAATCATATAGGTATTGTAGTCGGAGCCATACCGATACATTTAGTGCTGATTTATGTAATCCTTCTAAATAACCATATAGAAGTAGTTTGTAGTAGGAGGAATGCCTACAGCAGTCACAGAACAGAAGCAGTACAGCCAGATCAGGACAAGCACCAAAGACCCAGGTGGTGGCGTCCCTGCCTGAAAGGGCATACGCTGTATGGCAGGCTTGGAGCAAGAGCCTCTCCTCCTGATAAAAGAGTTGTAGTATCTTGCATCCAGTCCCTGTGAAAATTAGGCCTCAGGCCTGAGATCCCACAAATAACAGAGGGAGAAGAACCCCTCCGGTGTGACCTGGTCACAGCAGCTGTACACCCTGTCAGCTTTTTCTCACTCTGTGCTAGCTCAAATCATCCTCCCATAAAATATCTGAGAGAAGAGCACACGTCTAGCAGCTCCCACTGCACTGGCTTACAGTATCTTTCTATAAGAATCCTTTGACATGTCCAGCCCCCAGATAAGAAGTGCTGCACACGACATTTGTTGCATACAGCCCACCTCCTTGTCTCTGTGACCTAATGGGGGTGGACCCCGTTTCTGTACACAACCCTCTACTACTGCGTATGGCCCACCTTTCTACCCAGGTGACCTAATGGGGTGACCCTCCTGCCTGTTACTCACGTGATTAGGTATGCCCTATCACTAAGCCTATAGATGACTTAACTTACGACCCTTCCCCATGCCTTGAACCTAATAAATACAGACGCTTCTGGACGTTCAGGGCCTTGCCCGTCTCCACTCATAAGTGGCGTGGCCCCCGCAAGCCCAGCTGTCTTTTCCAGTCCTTCTGTGTCCTGTCTCTTTACTTCTCAGATCCTGTGCCTCAGCACAGCGATAGGGGACACCCCAGGACCCCGTAGGGCTGAGGCTCTACACATACAGAGAATACTTTAAAAATGGATCAGAAATCCTATCAAATCCCAATGGCATTTTTGCAGAAATAGGAAATCCACCCTAAAATTCATATGAAATCTCAAGGGACATTGAATTGCCAAAACAATCTTGAAGAAGAACAAAATTGAAGGTCTCACGCTTCTGGACTTCAAAGCATATTACAAAGCTAAAGCAATTTTTAAAATATGGTATTGGCATAAAGATATACCTATATACTAATGGAATAATATGCATAGCCCAGAAACAAACTCTTGGGTACATGGACAAATGATTTTCAACAAGGGTGCCAAGAGCATTTAATGGGGGAAAAGACAGTCTTGCCATCAAGTGATGTTGAGAAAATTAGACATTCGTGTGCAAAAGAATGAAGCTGGACCCTTACCTTCCACCACATATAAATATTACTTAATAGTAATTACCAAATATGAATATACTTAATTATAGTTTTAGCTCTTATTAAATATTATTTTGTAAGATTTACCTCTTACTAAATGTAACACTAAAACTATAAAACTCTTAAAAGAAAACATAGGGGAACACCTTAATGACATTGCAAGTAGCAGTAATTTCCTGGATATGACACTGAAAGCACAGGCAACAGAGGAAAAAAGAGATAAATTTGACCACATCAATATTGAAACCTGTGCACCAAGGACACAGCCATCAAAGGCAACCCACAGGATGCAAGAAAATATGTGCAAATCAGATACCTGATTAAGGGCTGATATCCAGAATATATAAAGAACTCCCACAACTCAGCAACAACAACAACAACAAAACATTTAAAAATGGGCAAAGGAATTAAATAGACATTTCTCCAAAGATCTACAAATGGCCAATAAGCACATGGAAAGATGCTCAACATCACTATTCATTAGGGAAATGCCAATCAAAACCGCGGTGAGACAGCACCTCAGGCCCACTAGGATGGCCACTGTAGAAGATGATTCCGGAGTTGAAGGACATGGATATTTTCTCTCACACAATGAATTAAACTAGAAATAAGTAACAAAGAAACACTTGGAAAACCCTCACATGTACCAGGTAAGGCATACACGTCTAAATAACCCATGAGCCTCAGAAGATAACATGGTGGAAATTTAAAAGTACTTTAAACTAAATGACAATGAAAGTATTACATTTCAGTAGCTTTTAGGTTACAGCTAAAGCCTTGAATGAAGAGAAGTATGAATTTAGAAACATATATCACAGGAGAAACAGCCAAAATAAGCTGACTATGTATTTTAAGAAGTTAGAAAAACAGCAGCATTTTAAACCCAAAGAAACTATAAAAATAAAAGCAAAAATTAATAAAATAGGAAATAAGTGTATAATAGACAAGATCAATAAAACCATTACTTGATTCTTTGAAATAACTAAAAAAAATAAACATCCATTGGTGACACTGATCAAGGAAAAGAAGGAAGGCATAAAAATTTCAAGAATATTAAAAGGCAAAACAAATCTTTCTTATTAAAGTGATAAGAGGATATTATAAGCAACTTTTTAATCAATAAATTTGAAATTTTAGATTAAATAGACAAATACCTTTAAGAAGTACAAATTCCCAAAATATACACAAGAAAAACCTGTATAGTCCTAAGTCTGAATTTATTGCCTGAAGGTGTAATTTAAAACCTTCCCACAAAGAAATCTTTAATCCCAAATGAATTTGCCTGTAAATTCTTATAAACATCTAAGAATGAAACGGCAAACACAAATTCTTACAGAGAATAAGTAAAGAAGGAGCACTCCACATTTATCTTATGAAACCAAAACAGCACTGATGCCAAAACCTGACATTTCAGGAGAGGAAAACTGCAAGCCAACTGTGTTAGGCCGCTTTTGCGTCACTATAAAAAAAGACCCAAGATGGGTAATTTACTGAGAAAAGAGGTTGAACTGGCTCTGGCTCTGCGGGCTGTAAGGAGGTTTGGCGCCAGCATCTGCTCAGCTTCTGGGAGGCCTCAGGGAGCTTTTACTCATGGCTGAAGGTGAAGTGGGCGCAGGCACATCACCTGTTGAGAGCAGGAGTGAGAGAGACAGGGAAGGCGCCTCACCTTTTAAACAACCAGGTCTCGGGAGAACGGATCCAGTAACTTAAGGATGCAGCAAGGGATGATGCTAAACTACTCAGGAGAAATCCACCCGTGAGCTAATCGCCTCCCACCGAGCCCCACCCCCAACACTGGGGACTGCATCTCACCATGAGATGTGGCAGGGACAAACATCCAAACCACATCACTGACTGCTCATGAGCCTAGATGTAAACCAAGAGCACGTCAGGTTTATTCCAGGAATACAAGATGGGTTAATGTTTGGAAATTAACCAGTATATCCGTCAACAAGAAAGAAAAAAGAAAAATAATTCGATTGTCTTAATCCGTGCAGGAAAGTGTTTAATAAATACGTATTTGTAATATAAAAATATGGAACTTTCTTATCCAAATTAAGGGAAACTACAAAAATCTTACAGCAAGTATCACACGGAAAATAGTAAAATGTTGATAGTGTTCTGTTTGAGATCAGGAACAAACAAGAACGCCCACTTACCCGCATATGTTCACCTTTTACGCAGGTCCTCGCTGGTGCAGTAAGGCAAGGAAATAAAAAAGATTGGGCAGGGAAAAAATGAAACAATTCTATTAGTGGATGCTGTGATTTTATATGTAGAAAGCTTAAAAGATTTAAAATATAGTAAAATTAATAAATGAATTTACATAGTTTATGGGTGCAGGGTCAACTTTGTTTTTTTTCAGATGGGGTCTCGCTGTCACCCAGGCTGGAGTGCAGTGGCCTGATCAGAGCTCACTGCAGCCTTGACCCCTGGGGCTCAAGCCATCCTCCTGCCTCAGCCTCTGGAGTAGCTGGGACTACAAACACACACCACAGTGCCCAGCTACGGTGTCAACGTTTTTTTTAAAAAAAAAAAAAAACACCGGCCGGGCGCAGTGGCTCAAGCCTGTAATCCCAGCACTTTGGGAGGCCGAGGCGGGTGGATCACGAGGTCAAGAGATCAAGACCATCCTGGTCAACATGGTGAAACCCCGTCTCTACTAAAACTACAAAAAATTAGCTGGGCATGGTGGTGCGTGCCTGTAATCCCAGCTACTCAGGAGGCTGAGGCAGGAGAATTGCCTGAACCCAGGAGGCGGAGGTTGTGGTGAGCTGAGATTGCACCATTGCACTCCAGCCTGGGTAACAAGAGCGAAACTCCGTCTCAAAAAAAAAAAAAAAAAAACAGTTGTATTTCTATACACCAGTAACAAACAGAAACCCCAGTTGAATCAGGAACATCAGGTTCAAAAACATGAGCTGTCAAATATATTTAACAGAAGGTGTGCAATGATTCTGTGCAGAAACAGCCTTACTGTGAGAAATAAATACTAAATAAACGGAGAGAGATGCTGAATTGAGAAGATGAGGTCATAAAGGAGTTAAATCGCCCTAAAATGATGTGCAGGTGGCTGAAATTGCAATGGAAATGTCAAAGGATTTTCACAGGCCGTGGTGCGGGGCATGACCTTGATGCAAGCATGGTCTCAAGGTCACTCTCAGACAGGCAGTCCCAGAGTCCACAGAACACAGAGCCCCAGAGAAAATGAAGACAAAGGAACCCGTCGCTTTTTTATGGCCATTTAAAGCATGTAGGGAGAAGAAGGGGACACTCTTGGCTCGGCACAAGCAGCATGTGGGCACGGTACAGAGGCCCCACCACCTGGAATCTCTGCTGCCTCAACCTCCCCTGACTGTCAGGGTGTGAGTCCAGGGCTTGAGTTTCTTCCTAGGCAGAGGAAAACACTTGACCTTGGACAGCACAGATCCAACCTAGAGTAACTCAGGGAACAAGCAACTCAGTTTCTTCAGCAAATCAATTGCTGCGGAAAATGAGTAAGAAATGGAGGTGAACTGATATTAAAAGAGCCTTAGGAGATGGTCAGCCAACAGCAATGCAGAGAGGTTTTCTGGACCTCACTTCAGACAAACTAAAATCAAAGTATTTATGAAATCAAGTGGGGAGATCTGAACCCTAGATACTTCATGAACAGGTAGTGAAATCTGTGCTGAAAGAAAAGGGTTGACATGAATGCACGTTATAAAAGAAAATGGAAGGGCTTACGGGAATGCATTTACTGTCAGGGAAGACCTATACTTGAAAAGAAAATTTTTAAGCCTCCTGTGAGCAGGACTTTAAATAGATGAGGGGAAGCAGAGAGAGAAGAGCCAATGACAGAAAATGAAATTCCTAGGCGGACATGTCCAGGAAGACAGGACGGTGTGGTTCCTCAGAAGCTCACCATTGCTCGGGAGAGAGAACCCACAGCGAGGTGTGACAGGAGGCCTCAAATGTCCCATCTGTGAGCCGGGCGGCGGTGGGGGGACACCTTCTCTGCAGAGCCAGCAAGGAGGATGTGAAACTCCCAGCTGTTTCTTTGTTCCTGGCAGTCATGACTCCAGCTGCCCAGCCAGCGGGCTCTGCCAGTTGCAAGGCCAGTGGTTGGGTTTGGTCAGTGGTGCTGTGTCCTTAGGCCCAGAGGAACCAGACTTTCTGTGTAGAACTTACCCCACTGGTCACCCCGTGGAGCTCCCAAGGAAACACCAGCAAGTCCTACCAGGCGCACAGGTTTTTGGTGAAGGTGAGTTGGACATTTTTTTTCTTTCAGAGACAGTGTCTCACTCTGTCACCCAGTTTGGAGTACAGTGGCGTGGTCACAACCCCCTGGGCTCAAGTAATCCTCCCACTTCAGCTTCTTGAGTAGCTGGGACCACAGGTATGCACCACCATGCCCAGCAAATATATATATATATATATTTTGTAGAGACAAAGTATTGCTATGTTGCCCAAGCTGATCTGAAACTCCTGGTCTCAACGCTTTTACACTGTTGGTGGGAGTGTAAATTAGTTCAACCATTGTGGAAGGCAGTGTGACGATTCCTCAAGGATCTAGAAATGGAAAAACCATTTGACCCAGCAATCCCATTACTGGGTATATACCCAAAGGATTATAAATCATTCTATTATAAAGATGAATGCACACAAATGTTTATTGCAGCACTGTTCACAATAGCAAAGACTTGGAACCAACCCAAATGCCCATCAATGATAGACTGGATAAAGAAAATGTGGCACACATACACCATGGAATACCATGCAGCCATAAAAAAGGTGAGTTTATATTTTTTGCAGGGACATGGATGAAACTGGAAACCATCATTTTCAGCAAACTGACACAAGAACAGAAAACCAAACACCCCATGTTCTCACTCATAAGTGGGTGCTGAACAATGAGAACAGATGGACACAGGGAGGGGAACATCACATACTGGGACCTTGGGGGTGGGAGGCTAGGGGAGGAATAGCAGGGGGTGGGGGATTGGGGAGGGATAGCATTAGGAGAAATACCTAATGTAGATGACGGGGTGATGGATGCAGCAAACTGAGGGAATGGATTCTCTTTCTGGGTCCATGCACACAAATGTCGCGTGTAGAAGATGTCCCGAGAATCCCCCAGTGACGGGCTTTGTGAACACGGCCTCACGGAGGGACCCCTGGAGCCGAGGGTACCTCTTCAGCTTGCTTTCATGAAATAGTTTCTTCTGTCAACCTCCAGGTTACTTAAAATTGTGTTTCTGACCTCTCCTTAAGTTACCAGGAATGTTTTATCAGAAATTTCAAATTCTTTATTATCTACTAATAACTCGCTGGTCATTAAATTTTCTGTATTGATCTCTCTACTTGCCCGGCCTTCCATGATGCCTTTGTGAGATCCTTACAAAGATGGTCACATTGCCCTCAGAATTCCACATGCATGTCCTGGGACGCAGCAATTCTACTTCTACCATATTTGCAATAATATTATGTTATGTGGTTTCCCATCAGAATGTAAGCTCTCTAAGGGCAAAGGTGTTTTGTTCATTCTAATCCCAGTGCCTAAAGTAGCACTTGACACTCAGTAAGTGACAACTAAGATGAATGCATGGAATAGCACATGCACAGCCGCAGTCATTGTTAAAATGCTGCTCATGGCAGCTTTAACTGGAATAAGCAAGAATCCTGGAGCAGGGAGACTATGTTTTATCAATAGGACATTGGATGAGTAGACTATGTGACCCATCACACAGTGACAGATATGTAGTTGTTAAATGAAACAGTAAATCAATGAAAAATGGTCAGTTCTCCAAAGTAGGAGAGTAATATGCATATTATAATTCCATTTTGCAAAAATAATGACACACATGCCTGTGTATGTGTGGCAGGATGCATTTTTTAACTCTTTATTTTGAAATAAATATAGATTCACAGGTAGGTGCAGGGCAAATGGACCAGAGGTGCTATGCACCCCTCGTGGGGCCTCCTCAGGGGTCACATTTGGCATAACTGGAGAACAGAATCGGAGCTGGGGAATGGACGTTGGAACTATGTTCAGACTTTCTTTGGATGTCAACAGTTTCAAGTGTGTATGTGTGCATGTGTTTCTAGGCAGTCTCGTCACTTGTGGAGGTTCGTGTGGTCACCACCTCACTCACGGTATGGAATGTTCTGTCACCACAAGGCTCCCATGCTGCCCCTTCATAGCCACACCTGCGCTCACCTCCTGGCATCCAAGCCCCTCGTCACCACAGATCTGCTCTCCATCTGTGCAATTTTGTCATTTCAAGAATGTTATGTGACTGGAATCATATGGCATGTGACCCTTTCAGACTGGCTTTTTGGCTCAGTGTAAGGCACATCCTGGTTGCATATACCAACAGTCACTCTTTTCACCGCTGGATGGTTGTATACACCCATTCAGTCTCCCCTGTCACCGCTGGGTGGTGGTGTACACCGACAGTCACCCCTCTCATCGCAGGGTGGTGGTGTACACCGACAGTCACCCCTCTCATCGCAGGGTGGTGGGGTACACTGACAGTCACCCCTCTCATTGCAGGGTGGTGGGGTACACCGACAGTCTCCCCTCTCATCACAGGGTGGTTGTATATACCCATCCAGTCACCCCTTTCATCACCAGGGAGTGATGTACACCAACAGCTCACTGTTCTCATTGCCAAGTGGTGCCCGACCTACATATCCTGATTCAGCCATTCCCCACTGAGGGACGTTGGGTCAGGATGGTTTTTTGAGACACTAATCTCATTTTCTTCCTGTAATCTCACTCTTCTTTCTCCAGCTCAAGGTGGCCTGCTCAGGGCTTTCCTGCTTCCAGGGCACTGTGGCAAGACGCCCAAGCTTTGGTGTTCAGCACCAGGGTGGGGAGGGAGGCGTGCTTCTGTGGAAAATGCTGGCTCTGTGCAAAGGCGCTGGTGCCCTAGGGAGTGGGATTCTGGACTGGAGTTTCCAGCCTCCCCTAAGGTTGCTGGGCCCTGGCTGGAAGCAGAGGAGAAACCTGAGGGACCCCAGTGCCAGTGCATGGTGGGCATCTCAGCAGCGCCTGGTGTGGAACCAAGAAAGACCCAGACAGGCAGGGGGTGGAGGCTCCGAACGCAGTGGCTGCATTTCCCGCCTGCCCAGTGAGATCCACGTGCAGAGTCAGAGTGAAGTGGGTTTCTAGCAAATCTCCAAAAATACTTCCGACACCAGGGAGATAATGACTGAGATTCATACTAAAAATACACAGAGCCCATTCCATGTGAAAGAAGCCAAATTCAAAAGGCTACGCACGATACGATTTCCTTTACATGACATTCCGGAAAAGACAACGTCACAGCGGCCCTGTAAACAAGAGACAGGTTGGGAAGGAATCATCTACCAAGAGGCAGCAGGGGACAGGGGAGGGGCTGGGACGTTTCTGTCTGGATTGTGAAGGTGGTTTCATGACTCTGTGTGTTTGTCGACACTGAACTCAGACCTGCATATTAAAAGGGTGAATTTTAATACATGCAAATTATGCCTCAGGAAACCTGTCTTTAAAAAACTTGATTGAACAAAAGGATTTTATGGAAAAATGTGTTTACTGTGCAGGCATTTTATAAACCTTCCCATCTCATTTGAACACCCACCATGTAAAAATGTGCCGCAACCTATAGAAACTATTTTTAATTGTGTGGAAAATGCTCACAGTTTAACTTACATTATTATATCTGATAAGGGACAGATATGTGGGGAGGGACTTTCCATTTTTATTAAGTGTCTTCTACGTTTGACTTTGGACAAAGAGCTGACGTTACTTTCAACAATAAAAACAAATAAAATGGGACCGGGCATGGTGGCTCACACCTATAATCCCAGCACTTTGGGAGGCAGAGGCGGATGGTCACTGAAGGCCAGGAGTTTGAGACCAGCCTAGGCAACATGCCAAAACCTGGTCTGTACTAAAAAAATACAAAAATTAGCCGGGTGTGGTGGCATGGACTTGTAATCCCCCAGCTACTTGGGAGGCTGAGACAGGAGAATCGCTTGAATCCGGGAGGCAGAGGTTGCAGTGAGCTGAGACTGAGCCACTGCAATCCAGCCTGGGTGACAGAGCGAGACTCCATCTCAAAAAAAAAAAAAAAAAATAGGCTGGGCACAGTGGCTCATGCCTGTAATCTCAGCACTTTGAGGGGCCGAGGTGGGTGGATCACAAGGTCAGGAGATCGAGACCATCCTGGCCAACATGATCAAACCCCGTCTCTACTAAAATACAAAAAACCAGCTGGCTGTGGTGGCACTAGACCTGTAATCCCAGCCACTCGGGTGGCTCGCTGCACCACTGCATTCCAGCCTGCTCATCAGAGCAAGACTCCGTCTCAAAAAAATAAAATAATTTTTAAAAATTAAGAAAGCAAACAGATATAGAATGTAAGCAAGAAGCCTGTTTTTAAAAATGTATCTTCCCCTTTCCTATAAGCTCCGCAGTTCCAAGGCGCCCTCCTTACTCTCCAGTTACTTTCCCTGGACTCCCCAGTGTCTCCTCTAGCCAGAATCATACCCCCCACCCATGTCCACATACTAATTTTCAAAACCTTACCTGACAGCAGGGACTTGGTAGACTGAGTGAGCTGGGGACCTCAGGGTGGGAGACTCTCCTGGGTGATGTACCAGGCTCCCTGGAGTCACATGGGTGGGCGGCAGGAGGGTCAGAGGTCAGAGTGACTGAGGCCAGGTCCCAGGGATGCAGCACCCCCTTAGGCGCTGCAAGAGGCAGGGAGAAGGATTCTCTCCGGGAGTCTCCAGGATCCTTCCTGAAGCGGCTCTGACCTCCTGCCTCCAGAGCTGTAAGATGATAAATCTGTGCTGCTTTAAGCCTGCACAGCAGTGTCACAGCGACCCAGGGACCCAGCGCAGCAAGGAGCCTCCTTGGAGTTTGTCTCCTTAGCTGCCAGGCCCTGAGCCCCACTGGAATACAACCTGGTTTAGACGGGATTTCCTGGGCTGACCTTAGTGCCCTCTCTAGAAGTCAACTGTGTTTGCATTGCCTCTGAGTCCCCGGCACTGGGTTTCCCTTGTGTCGGCAACAGGACTGCAGATACGATCTATTTTTTAAAGGCATTTTCTCCCATCCCCCATGCTAATCTGACCTCAGGGACCTTTCTCTGGGCAATACCATGGCAGTCCTTAAATGAGGCCTGGTTGCTGGTTTGAACACTCTACTGCAAGGCATTCTTTTGAATGGAGCTGTTTTATTGCTTTCATGTTCAGACTGTTCATTGCCTGTTTGTGGAAAGACAATTGAGTTTTGTATGCTGACCTTGTATCCTGCAATCTAGCTACACTCGTGCATTCCAGGTGGGTTTTTGTGTGTGTGTGGATTTTTTAGGATTTTCTACATATGGGATCAAATCATCGGAAAATAAAGAACATTTCATTTATTCCTCTCTTGAAATTTGGTTACATTTATTTCTTTAGCCTTACTGCACGGCTAGACCTCCAGTACAGTGTTGATTGGAAGTGTCAAGAGCGCACATCTGACTCGTGTTCCTGGTCTGAGGGAGCATACCCTCGGTCTCTAATCATTAAGGCTGAACTCAGCTGCAAGCTTTTCCTAGTTGTCCTTTACCATTTCTTTTTACTTGGTTAAGGATGTCCTTTTTCACTCCTAGTTTTTGAGAGGCGTTTTTTTTTTTTTCTTTTATCATGAGTAGTTGTTTAGTTTGTCCAGAAATGCTTTCTTTACCTATTGAGATGAATGTAAATAGAACGTGGTTTTTGTCCTTTATAAATATGGTATACAAGGAGAATTGAAATTTGCATGTTAATCCGATCTTATAGTCCTGGAATAAATCACATTAGATCATGTTAATCCTTTTTATTTTTCTGGATTTGATTTCTAACATTTCGTTAAGAATTTCTGTATCTATGTTCACGAGGGATATTAGTCTATAATTTTCTTTTCTTGTATATTTTTTTCTTGTATATTTATTCGCCTCTTGAAATTTGGTTACATTTATTTCTTTAGCCTTAATGCACCAGCTAGACCCTCCAGTACAGTGTTAATTAGAAGTGTCAAGAGAGCACATCTGACAGGAACTGGTTTGGTTTGGCATCAAACTCGGTCTGGTTTGGTATCAGGATAATACTAGCTTTATAGAATGAGTTGGGACAGATTCCCTCCTCTTATATTTTCTGGAAGATACTGTGTAGAATTTGTGTTGATTTTTCTTTAAGTATTTGGTACAATTGTCCACAGAAGCCATCTGGACCTGGAGACTTCTTTAAGTTTGATTGTAGTGGTGTGGGGATAAAATTAAAATTTAATTTTCTTAATATTTATAGAGCTATTCAAAGCAAATTTTATATGGTATAAGTTTTGGCTGTTTTCATCTTTTTAGGAAAGTTTTTGAGCCATTTCTAATAAGTTGTCACATTTCTGTATGTAGAGCTGATCACACACTTTCCTACTGTCCCTTGGATATCCACATGGCCTGTGGTGATGTCTGTTTTATTCCTGATGCTGGTCATTTGTGTCTTGTCTCTTTTGTTTTCTGTGTCAGTCTTGCTAGAAGTTTGTCAGTTGCACTGATCTTTTCGAAGAACAAGTTCTTTCTTTCATTGCTTGTATTTATTGTTTTTCTGTTTTCAATTTCACAGATTTCTCTTCTCTTCATATTTCCTTTATTCTCTTTGCTTTGAGTTTATTTTGTTCTTCTTTGTCTAGACTCTTGAGTTGATAGTTTAGATTACTGATTTCAGATCTTTTCTAATGTGTGCATTTAGTGACTTAAATTTATCTCTCATCATGCTATATCTCATAAATTTGGATATGCTATATTTTCATTTTCATAAGGTTTACTACATGACTTTTGATGATTTCCAGAGCATTAAAATGGTTGTATTTCACAGTTTTGTCCAATTTTACAGTCTCTTTTTGGAGGAACAATCTGTTAAGCCTCGCTCTGTCATTTCAGAAGTGAATCTCCCAACTTTTATTTTTTGGCTTTAACATAACTGTAAACATAGTATATTACTGGAATACCAATGAATTTTTAAAATTTTTATTTTATAAACATGTTCTTGTGTTATGGTGTTATCTTCATTAAATTATTTTAATGGCTGACTAATGTTTTATCCACTAGGTAGATGGTTGGCTTGCCATTTCCCTACTCTTGGACATATAGGTAATTTCACATTTTTGCTTTTATTGCTATACTCATTTCCTTCCCCACCCTCAACACTGCCTGGTTTCCTCTGCACCGCCAGCCTCCCGGCTGCTCCTCCAGCTCCAGAGCCACGGTCCCTGCCAGGGTGCTGGTCCTGCTCCCGGCCTGCGTGGCTGAGTGTCTAGCTGCCGTTTCTTGTTCTTCTCATCCTGCTGAGTGAGCACCTGAATTCCAAGCGGCCTCAAGGGACAGAAAGGCAGGTGGTGCAGCCAGGAGGGGCAAGCACTGAGCAATGGGAAACAGAGGTCAGAGAGTGGCCAGCAGCTGGCCCCCTCCATTTTTGGGGCCTGTGGCTGTTCTGGGGTGTGACTTCTTGTAGCCCTCACACCAAGTGGATGCATGCGTGATGTGAGCTGCAGCGTGCATAACGCTGTGTCACTCCACACGACCTCCTCGTCTCCCTGCCTGCAGCCCCACACCCTCACCCTTGCTGTCCCAGGTCTGCACCTCCCAAATAAGGCATAACCGCTCTCACCCTTGCCTCCGTCTGTGTTTTCAAGGGAACCCAAGTAAGGAGGTCCAGTACTGAAAGAAGACATTTCTACTCAATGAATCGACATGTATAGAATTGAAAAGACTGGGAAAATTCTTCACTACTTTTCCTCTTGAGGCACCAGATCACTGGGGCATCTGGTCTACCTCCCTCTTCTCTGCTCTTCAATCCCTGTGGTTTCCCATCCCGCCCCCAACCCTTTTTTTTTCTCTCTCAGGATCTTTTGTGTTCTTCTCTTACTTGGTTCATGACAGAGCCTCTCGGCCAACAGTTTTCTTTCTTGAAGAAGGAGGGCTTCGAGTTCTCCAATATGTGGCATAGGAGGAGAAGAACACACTCCCATTGGGATGAGATGGCCGTGAAAGCGGTGAATCTTACTGTCATCTGCGGTATGTTGTTTTGCTAGCAGAGTCTCTGTTGCTTTCTCTCTTTTACAAAAGACCCATGGTATTATACTTTTTTGGAATGGCCTCAATTCCTTGTAGAGGAGTGGATACATGTTCTGCCTCAAAGGCAAGGCAGGGCAGATGATCCTATCTTAGCACATAAACAATGAAACAATTTATATCTTTGTGTGGATTTTTCCATATTTGGTATCAGCTCCTTAAGATAGATCCCCAGAAGTAAAATGATTGCATTATAACACAGGAATATTTCCAAGCCTTTTGACACACACGACTGATTTAATCTCCAGAAGGAAGATGACATTTAAATTCTAGCACCCTCATTTTTTTTTTTAATGTTTGTGTCAGGAGGAGGGATTGGGAAGAGAGGACTGGGGGAGGCAATCTGGGTGGAAATTGTACAAGGCTGTGATCAGCTAAGGCTACTTTTGTGCTCACAGGCTCTCTAAAAATGTGACAACGAATTCTCCCTTTTTCAGAGACCTGTGGCATGAATATCCTGCCATGCACCTGGTTGGTGTTTGTTGCTAGAAATTAAGTGATCCAGGTAATATGCATACTGCAAATATTTAAGTCTTCAAGAGATTGAGAGTTCCTCATGCCTCTCCAAACACATAAGGGTTCTAATACATATATATATCTCACATAAGGGTTCATCTGTCTAATATATATATATATATCACATAAGGGTTCATCTGTCTAATATATATA
>NW_022437000.1:10966270-11001597 GCF_009761245.1 Sapajus apella | reverse complement strand
ATATATATATATATATCACATAAGGGTTCATCTGTCTAATATATATATATATATATCACATAAGGGTTCATCTGTCTAATATATATATATATATATATATCACATAAGGGTTCATCTGTCTAATATATGTATATCACATAAGGGTTCATAAAATAAATCTCTTTTAAAAGGTGCTAAAAACTGGCAGAGATGGGGGAAACAAGATAACAGAAAAATTAGTATATCACAGGACGTTCAGGAGCAGATGGGAGCCAAGACTCATTGTGTTCCAGGAGGACAGAGTCAAGGACAAGATCCGTGAGCAGAGGTGTCACTTTCATGATCAACAATGCTGCCCAGAAAGCCCTGGGGAAAGTGCAGTTTCTGATTTACCCCAAATGCCCACCATCATCTGGTCCACTCTTAATATCATCATTTTATTCAAATTGCTTCAGATACCAATCCTGGAAACCAATGTTAATTAAATTGGCCCATGGAATGTGTGAGGATTTTTAAGGCTGGAATCGTGATCTTTACAGTATTAGTGGCTATTTTTGAAACTGCCAAGGGAGCAACCCATTTAACCTTGAAAGAGGCAGCTCATGGAAAAGAAATTAGAAACACACGAAAAGAGAAGATAAAATGCAGTTTGTATCCAGTCACCAACTTTCCTGACGTGACACATGCTGTCCTAGGGTAAGTTGCTCGCTTCGCTCCTCCTGCCTGGCTTTTAATTTCTGCGCTTAAAGAATGGAAACATTTTTTAAAGCTTATTTAACTTATGAAATGTGACAAGAATGCGTTTCTGCCAAAACCAGGAGAGTGCCCTTAATATGATGAAACGACTTGATTGATCACTCTACATAATGAATAAAAATTTGCAAATTAAGAAAAAAAAAGAATTCTCATTTGTGCCTGTCAGACGCGATCAAAATTAAAAGATCAGGTACAGATTAGGTAATTGCCTCAAATACAGACTTTCCAGAATCAATTTCTTAAAACTTTAATACTTCTTATGGAACAAAATATTTTCAACAGAACTGAAACAAGGGCTCGAACATAATTTTAAGCCAGCCTCAGGACAGGGACACTTCACTGGCAGTCTTTCTATATGCTTATTGACCTTCTGAGTTATTTTTCTTGGCTTGCTTGTATACTCTGTCTAGCTTTCTGGCAGACTGCCTTTGCTGATCTATGGATGCTTTCCTAAGCTACCGATATGATTAGGCTTTGTGTCTCCACCCAAATGTCATCTTGAATTGTAATCCTCATACTCCCCACATGTCAAGGGAGAGACCAGGTGGAGGTGATTGAATCATGGGGTGGTTTCCCCCATGCTGTTCTTGTGACAGTGAGTTCTCAGTGATATCTGATGGTTTTATAAGGAGCTCTTTCCCCTTCACTTGGCGCTTCTCCTTCCTGCCGCCCTGTGAAGAAGATGCCTTGCTTCCCCTTCGCCTTCGCCATGATTGCAAGTTTCCTGAGGTCTCCCCAGCCATGCTGAACTGTGAGTATTTTAAACCTCTTTCCTTTATAAATTACCCGGTCTCAGGCAGTGCTTTATAGATTGATACTGCCACCAATCCTGGCTTACATGTGGCCCTTGCTTTTAACTTTGCTCTAGTGTCTTTAACTTGTACATTTTTGTCTTCAAGTAGTCAAATCCATCCCCATCTTCTTTGATGGTTTCTGAAAGCAATTTCCTATATAAAATTGCTTTCCTCGCCACAAGATTTCAAAAATATGTTGCTATATGCTACGTATCGTTTTTTTTTTGTTTTTTTTTTTTTGAGATGAAGTTTCGCATTGTCACCCAGGCTGGAGTGCAGTGGAGTGATCTTGGCTCACTCCAACTTCCACTTTCCAGTTTCAAGTGAGCCTCCTGTCTCAGCCTCCCGAGTAGCTGGCATTACAGGCACCTGCCACCATGCCTGGCTACTTTTTGTATTTTAAGTAGGCACAAGGGTTTCACTATGTTGGCCAGGCTGGTCTCTAACACCTGACCTTGTTATCTGCCCACCTCAGTCTCCCAAAGTGCTGGGATTACAGGCATGAGCCACCATACCCAGCCATATTGAGTTCTTAATTGATTTAGAATTTATTTTTGCATGTGGTATGAAGGAAGTATTAACTTTTGTTTTCTTCTACATACATAGGCACTGTCCCCAAAATATTTACTAAATGGCTTCTTCACACTCCTGAAGCACCTCCTTTACCAGGCACTGAATTCTGTGTGTGGTGGGGCAGGCTACTGAGTCCCGCTCTGTTCCGCTGGGCATTTGACTGTCTGTGCCAGCTTCCTACTCTTTCTTGTTCACAATGTTCTTGGTATTCTCACACATTTATTTTTCCTGCTGAACACTGGAACTGAGTGATTATACTACCCAAAAGCGCTCCTTGGAGCTTCTAATTAGAACTGCATCAGAGACTGGGCACAGTGGCTCATGCCTGCAATCCCAGCACTTTGGGAGGCCAAGGCAGGAGGATCGCTTGAGCCCAGGAGTTCGAGACCAGCCTGGGCAACATATAAGAGAGCCCCATCTCTACAAATGATTTTTAAAAATTAGCCAGGCATTGTGATGTGTGCCTATAGTCCCAGCTACTTGGGAGGCTGAGGCTGGAGGATGGCTTGGGCCTGGGAGGTCAAGGCTGCAGTGAGCTGTGATCATGCCACTGCACTCCAGACTGGGCAACAGAGCAAGACCCTGCCTCAAAAAACCCCCTGCATCATATATCTATATTAATTTAAGAATAACTGTTTTTTTTATGTATCTGTCTTCCCATTTGAAATGGATGTCTCCCTTTTGGTTCAGTCTTCGGTAATGCTATCATACAATTATATAAATGAGATACGTGTTATATACTATAAATATATATATGTGCTATACTTATTCTTGAATGTTTCTTCATTTTTGCTGCCATAGTGAATGGACTTTTTATCGAATGTTTCATTTTCTAAAAATAATATAAATTTGAGATTTTTTATTTTTTGCCTAAATTTGTCTTGTATCTAGTTATCTTACTGAATTCTCCTATTGATCTAATATTTTTTGGTTAAGGCTTTTTAATGTTACAGTCATACAATTATAAAATTTAAAACTAATGCTGGTTGGGCTTTTCTTTATAGAAAAAGTACTTATAGACTCAGTTTTCTGGCTTTATTGCTTTGACTGAAATGTCTAAAGCAATATTAAGTACTTGTGCATTCCTGAATTGTTTCTGCCTTTAATGCCTTCAGTGTCTCATCACATAAGATATATTTGCTGTCGGTTTCTGGCAAATGGCATCCATTCTAAATTTATAAGTTGCTTTGTATTTCTGTTTACATCAAGTCTGTAGTTAGGAAACAGGTTGAGTTTTATCAGGTGCATTTGGCCAGACAGCGATGAGATCCCGTGGTGTCTCTCCTTCAGCCCCTGAATGCAGTGACACGCCGACAGGCCTTTTCATGATAAACCATCCCCTTATTCCTGGAGGAAATTTCCTTGACCGCAGGCAGGGGTGTCACACTCAGGTTTTGTGTGAGGGTTTCACGGTATGGCCAGTAGTTTGTCTCTATTTTTCTATGTTCTAGAACAGTCTGTGTAAATAGGGATTATATGTCCCCAAGAAATTTGAGTGTCAGTAAAATCACTCAAAAGACTGTCTGGGGTTGGCAGCTTTTTGCTTTTTTTGTGGTGAGTCGTCGCTGTTCTCTTTGCAGCATTATGTGCCTGTCACTTTATGGGGGAATTTTTCTACAAAGTCATCAATTTTGTCTTTACTTCCAAAATCATTGACAAAAATTTGAGTGAGTAGCTTTTGCCCTGCATCTTCAGAGCTGTCACCGCATGGCCTTCTCATTTCTAAACTGGAGATCTGCGTTCTTTACCTTTTGCCCTAAAAGTCAGGCCTTCAGGAGTTTGCTTTTCTTGAATTGATATTTTAAATAGCCAGCTTTTGGTATTATTTATTTGCTCATTTTAAAAATATTCGACTTTGTTAATTTGACTTTGCTCTCTATTCTTTTTTGTTTGTCCTTTTCTGGTTTCTTACATGGAATACTTAGGTTGTCCATTTCTAACTTTTCTGTTCAACAATGAAAGCAGTTAAGGGTAAAGCTACAAACTTTCTTCTCACTCTGACTGTGTTAATTTTTGCATCATTATAAAGAAACACCTGAGGCTGAGTAATTTACAAAGAAAAGAAGTCTATTTGGCTCACGGTTCTGCAGGCTGTACAAGCCCAGCTCCAGCATCTGCCTCTAGGGAGGCCACAGGAAGCTTCCAGTCATCGCAGGGGGTGAAGCAGAAGCAGGCAGGCCACGAGGCGACAGGGGACAGACATTCCAATTGTATCGCTGACTTTAACTTCATCTTCAAGGTTTTAAGGTGAAGTATACCAGCTTTATTATAACTAGTCACTTATAAATTAATGGCCCTTTGAGCTGGGAATCATATTTTTCAGATATTTTTCAAATTTCCAAGTGGATAAATGTTTTGGTTTCTTTTTATTATTAATTTCCAGGTCAGCTAGTATGATCTGGAAGAACTCTACTTTTCACAATTTATGAAAAACATCTTTGGTATCAGAAACATGAAATTTTGGAAAATGTCTCTATTATAAGAAAATAAAGTATCTCTCCCCATATGCGTGCGTGTGTACCCCCGCACCCCCACAGACACACAATCCTGTTTAAACCCTGAGTCTAGTGCATTTTCTCTCCTGACTATTCAGATTCTGAGGCAGGGATGTTAAATCTTCCCACTTGGATCTGTATTTTAACACACTCTCCGCATTTTCCGTGTTCTTGCCTTGTGTGTGCGATTTGCTGCATAAAGGTTCTTGGGGGTTTACCTTTTTAGGTCGATTATTCTTTTTAACATTGAGAAACGTCCCTTTGCCTAGTGATGCCTGTGGATGTCACATTGGTCCCTCCAGATCCCCACCCCTTGAGAAAAGAGCGGCAGCTCGTTTTCCAAGTCCTCAGCTCAGGTTGATGCCAACGATTCCCCAACTGCTTCAGAGTCCTTCCCACTGACTCTTACCTCTGGTCCCAGTAGCTGCTCTCTTACCCACCCTGTCAACCCTTGGGGGAGGACAGTCCCAGAGCGTCACCTGTGGGAGCCTTGACACTGCCCCCACCCTTGAAAACCCCCCGCAGACCATCTGAATTTGAGGATGCTATCCGCTTTCTGCGAACGTTCCCTTTGGCCTTCAGTTTCACTTTGCCTGCTGTTCCGTTATTTCACATGTGCGTGTTCCTCTTTTTATTTCTATAATACTTTTAGACTACCTCATAAAAATAATATAACTCAGTTTTTGTTTTCAATAATCTGAGTTTTTGTCTTCTTATAAAGGAATTTATCCACTTCAGATTTACTGTTACAAACTCATTGTATACTTCAATTTTAGTCTTTTTTTCTCTTTCCTGATATTTATCAAATTATTCAAAGAATTTTAATTTAGGTTTTGATATTGGTAGTTGATGTTTTATTAATATAATGTCTCTGGACCAAGAGTGATTACCTTTCTATTTCTGAGAGTCATATCATACCTCTACCTCAATGTCAACGCACCAAAATAAAAAATACTTCCTCCTCCTGCCTTCTGCTGGAGATAAGCTCCATAGCCAGCTTTTATTTCTGTCATTTCTTCAGCACCAAACCCCCAGGTTTGTTTGAAATAATTTTGAATTTCAATTTCACTTCCCTTATTGTTTTTCTTATAGTACAATTCTTCTATTTTAGGAATTCTTTGTTAAACTCTTTTGTAATTCATGATCACACTGTAAATATCCATTAGGTTCAGGCTCACGTTTAACCGGATTTGTTATTCCCCACTCTCCTACACATTGCAGCATCCTCAGTCTTTGATTTTCCTGGGGTACTTCACTGAATAATTTCTTTTTTCTTTTTTTTTTTTTGAGATGGAGTTTCTCTCTTGTTACCCAGGCTAGAGTGCAATGGCACGATCTTGGCTCACCACGACCTCCGCCTCCTGGGTTCAAGCAATTCTCCTGCCTCAGCCTCTCGAGTAGCTGGGACTACAGGCATGCGCCACCATGCCCAGCTAATTTTTTTGTATTTTTACTAGAGACAGGGTTTCACCATGTTGACCAGGATGGTCTCCATCTCTTGACCTCGTGATCCACCCGCCTCGGCCTCCCAAAGTGCTGGGATTACAGGTGTGAGCCACCACGCCCGGCCCATTGAATAATTGCTTTGTGTGTTCAGGAATGCCTTTGTTTGTCTCTTACATATAATTAAGACTGGATTGATTCTATTATTACAGTGCTTTTCATCTCAAAAATCTGTCAGAATTATCCACTGCCTTCTGTAGGTAAGAAAGTCAGTGCCAACCTGATTCTCACTCCACTGTGAATAACAGAAATTTATCTGGGAGCCTGTGATGGTTCCTCCTGCAGTTCAAACATTCATCAGGATGTACCTCAGGGCATTCCTACCACTCAGTAAGATTGTTCTGAGACTCGCCTTTGCTCTGTCTTGGGAAGGTTTGTTCTCCCCACTTCCGTGCCCCTGTCTCTCCTGCATCTGTTCTGTTCCATTCTTCTAGAATACCTGCTACTCGGGCACTAGGTCTCTCCGTCTAGTCTTATTTATAATTCCTACTCACCTGTATTTTTAATCTGTGTTGTGAGATGATTCCTTCCTTTGATTTTCTAGATTACTCAATTTGCTTTCGAAAAGGTCCATTTTAATGTTTACTTCCTCTGTGTATTAAATTCTAGAAATTCTCTAAGCCTTCTTATGTCCTTAAAAGTCTGTACTATGTATTTACATTTTTAGTTCTCACCTCCTTTTTCTCCTAGAGCTACCTCAATAAGAACCACTTGTTCTGTCACCTTGGATTTGTTCCTTCAAGCAACAAGGGGTTCTCAGCCCTGGCGGGACATTAAGATCACAGCAATCCCTCACCCTCCACCAAAAAAGGCTCCACACCCACAGGTTTGATTTAGTTGATCTGTGATGGGTTGAGAGCCGTTGCCTTAAACCATCAACATTCTTTCTTTATCTGTGAAATGAAGCTAAAAAAAATTTAATCAGAACCAATACTACTTCCTAGGAAACAGAGCAACTCCCGAGAGCACATGGAAACCTTCTCTATGGCAACATATGCACACATGTCTACCAGGTGTAATCTTCTGAGGGCCATTGCTGTGTCATAGAGATTTACCAGTTCAGCCTTAGGAAGCATGTCATGAAGCGTGACAGGCACCAATGTAGTATCATCAGTAGGTATGAGAATTCCTGCCGCCCCACATACTTGCCCATCTTTTCAATTTCTGCCCTTCCAGTGGCTTTGAGGCTGCACTTATTTCCCTGACTACTACTCCAGTGAGGCTCCTTTTCTCACATATTTATCGGCCATTTGGACGTCATCAGTGGTAAGTGAGTGCTCAAGTCTCCTGCCTACTTTTCTATTGAGTTTTCTCTCCCGTTTTTGTTGATTTACAGGAGTTCTTTAGCTATTCTAGATATGAGCTCTTTGTGAGTTATATGTTCACGGCAGCATTATCCATAATATGGAAACACTGAAAAACATATGAGTCTCCATCACCAATAGAAAGGATAAATAACTATGGTCTAATGTTACAACGGTAGACTGTACAGAAATGAAACATGAGCTATAGCAACGTGTGAGAACATAGGGGAATTGCATTGGCACACTAACTGAAAAAAGGCAGATCTAAAAACACCTATTTGTATAAAGTTCAAAACCAGGTATATTAGTCTGTTTTCCTGCTGCTATAAAGGACTGCCTGAGCCTTTATAGCAGGTAAAGGTAATTTCTAAAGAAAAGAGGTTTCTTTTAAAGAAAAGAGGTAATTTTTAAAGAAAAGAGGTTTAATTGACTCACAGTTCAGCATGGCTGGGAAGGCCTCAGGAAACTGACAATCATGGTAGAAGGGGAAGGAAACATGTCCTTCTTCACATAGCGACAGGAAGGAGAAGTGCTAAGTAAAGAGGGGAAAGTCTCCTTATAAAACCATCAGATCTCATGAGAACTCACTATCACAAGAATAGCAGCATGGGGGTAACTGTCCCCATGATTCAATTACCTCTCACTGGGTCCCTCTCACAACATGTGGGAATTACGGGAACTACAATTCAAGATGAAATTAGGGTGGGGACAGAGTTAAACCATATCACTGCAAACTAAACTGTAGTGTGAGAAGTTGAGATAACATTCACCCCTTTGAGGGATAGGGTAGTTAGTGATGGGAGGGCACAGGGTGCTTCTGGGCTGATGTTGATTTCTGGACCAGGATAACAGTTTTCCAAGTGTGTTCCCTTTGCAATCATTCTTCAATCCATGCACTAGTGATTTGTGCATTTTACTGCATTTACTTTCTTACAGTGGAAGAAAGCTGATGCTGCCCTTCTGTGATGTGGCCAGGTCTCCAGACACAGCAGCGAGCAACCCAGGGCGACACGTTGGGCTCCACTCTTTCCACAGGAGAAAATGGAATGCTGTTTGTGGAAGAGATACTCTTTCTTCAGTAAAGGCATAAACGGTTTCTGGGAAATAAATTTACTAATCACGTAGTAGAGGAAGCCATGAGCTCTTAGGCTTCCCTGAGGTGGAGCCTGGAGTGGAACTGGCAGGCCCACATGCACCTTGCTCATGGCACTGGGCCCAGCCTCCCGCCCTGCCCCACCATGCCTGTTGGATGCATTCATCAAGGTGCATCCAAGAGAAGCCAATAGGGATATCTATGTACCCCAGACCCTTTATCAAAAGTTCTGGGATCCCATTATGGTCCACATCAGCTCTCTCAGCACCTTTCAGGTCATCTCCAGAGCTGACCACAGGAACATGGAGACAGGAAGTAGAACAGGTCACAGCAGCTGCGGAGGGGATTGGGGGTGAGTGTCTAATGGCGACAGACTTAAGCTGGGGAAGATGAAACAGTTCTGGAGATAGATGGTGGTGATGGTTGCACAATAGTGTAATGTTCTTAACGCCACAGAACTTTACAGTGAAAAACAGTTTAAATGGTAAATTTCATGTTTTGTATTTTTTTTACCGTAGCTTTTAAAAAGAATAAAGGTGAGAGATGACATCAGCAAAAACAGTGGAGTAAGAACATCTGAAAATTCTCCTGCATAAAAAGAAATAACTGGCAAAAGTGATTAGAATCAGCTTTTTCAGAACTCTGGAAGTTAACTAAATGTAGCAATTGAGGGGGGTATCAAGAAAAACAGCTGAGTCTCAGGAACAGCAGTTCTCTTGATGTGTTCTAACATTTCCTGTTCCCATCTCCTGCTCCCCAGTTCTCCTGCAGCATTGAAACCCAGCAGCCCCCATCAGCCTGGCCATCAGCAGAGACAGGATGGGATTGGTGCTCATACAAAGCCTCATTCCCACAGAACTGTCGTTATCCGACCTGTTGAGTGGCTGCCTGGAAGTCCTCACTTGCAACATGGTCTTTATTTAACCAGTCTTAGAGTTTGCTGAAAACATTAGAGATAATTGTTTAACTTTGCAGCTGTCAGCCAGCTGGTCAGACAGTAAGCTCACCAACAAGTGTAAGAGGAGAAGCTGAGGAATTAGATATCCAATGGTGCTTTGCAAGGCTCAGATGGAGCATCAAGCCACAGAGAATTATTGAAATTGAAGACACTTTTCCTGATAGATTTTGGACTTGTTAGGACCTATGATCCCTCCTTTCCTTCCAGTTTCTCCCTTTTGGAATAGGAATACCAATCATATGCCAGTCATGCTATTGTCATTTGGGAGCAGATAGCTCATGTGGTTTTGCAGATTCACAAATAGAGAGGCATTTTGCCCCAGGATAAACCATGCCCCACGTCTCTGATTATGTGATTTAGATGATGGGACTTGGGACTTGGGACTTGGGACTTGGGACTTTGAGTTGTGATGCTTAGACCAGATTTTGGTCTAAGAGTTGCTGTGGGAATGGTTAAACTTTGGGCAGTGTTGAGATGGGGAATGCATTTTGCTTGTGGCAAAGACATGAATATCAGGGAGGCAGAGGGTGACGTGTTACAGGTTGGACTGTGTCTCCCAAAAAGACCTGCTAGAGTCCTAACTCTTAATACTTCAGAATGTGACCTAACTTGAAGTAGGGTCATTGCAGACGTAATTAGTTAAGATGGGGTCACACTAGTATGGGGGGGCTCTAAGAGGACTGATGTCCTTGTAAGAAGAAGAGAATACCATGTGAACACAGAGACAGACAGGGAAGATGGCCACGAGAAGACAGAGGCAGAGACTGTAGTGATGCTACCACAAGCCAAGCGGCCCCCGGGGCTACCAGAAGCTGGAAGAGGCAGGAAGAATACCCCCTTCGAAGCTGCAGAGGCAACGTGGCCTTGCAGACACCTTGATTGCGAATTTTGAGCCTCCAGAACTATGAGAGAATAAGTATCAGTTGTTTTAAGTTATCCATTTAGTGACACGTTGTTATGGCAACCCTGATTCAGAAGGGAAATTCCTCAACCTGAAAGGCATCAGCTAAAACAAAGCAAAACAAAACAACCCACGGCTAGCATTGTGCTTAATGAAAGTAGTGAAAGACTGAAAAGTTTTCCCCTAAGATCAGGAAGAAGAAAAGGATGTTCACTTTTGCCACTTCTAATCAGTAACTGGCTGGTTTCTAGCTAAGGCAACTAGGCAAGAAAAAGAAATAAGCCGTATTCAAATTAGAAGGAAAGAGTAAAGCTATCTCTATATGCAGATGACAAAATTTTGTATATAAAAAATCCTAATGAATCTTCAAATATCTTGTGAGAAATAATAAACAAGTTTGGAGAGATTGCAGAATACAAGATCAAGAAAAAAATCAATTTTATTTTATACACTAGAAAATGAAATCAAGAAAACACTTTCACTCACAATATTATCAAAAAGCATCAATTGCTTAAGAATAAATTTAACCACAGAGGTGCAAGACTCCTACACTGAAAACTACAGAGCATCATTGAAAGAAATTAAAGGCCTAAATATAAATGGAAGGCTATCCCAGACATACAAAGTAGACAGCTTTGGAATATGAACAGGCAATCTCTCCCAAGTGAATCTACAGGTGCAGCACACCCTCTACCAGAATCCAACGGCCTTTTATTACATAAATTGATAAGCTGAACCTAAAATTCATGTGGAAATGCAGGGGACCCAGGACAGTCAAAATTATTTGAACTAGAAGAACAAAGCTGAACATACACTTTCTGATTTCCAAACTTAGCAAAGAGGTACCTTTTCCAAGACTGTCTTGTGCTGGCATAGGGATTGAAAGGCAGATCAATGGAAGAGAATGGAGAGTCCAGAAATAAACCAAAGCCTTTATGGGCAACTGATTTTTGACCAGGATTTCAAGATAATTCAATGGAAGAAGGAATCGTCCTTTCAACAAATGGTGCTGAGACAACTGGATATTTATATGCAAAATAAAGAACATGACCGCTACTCACCCCACATGAAAACTTTAACTCAAAATAGATTAAAGGGCCAAACTGTAAATTCTTAGAACAAAGACATAGATGTAAGTCTTTGCAACCTTGAGTTAGCCAATGGTTTCTTCATTATGACATTACAAGCATGCACAACCAAGAGCAACAAAAAAATAGACACATTGGACTTCATCAAAATTAAAAACTTTTGTGCTTCAAAGTATACTGGCAGGAAAGTGAAAAATATAACCCACAGAAGGGGAGAAAATATTTGAAACCAGATATCTGACAATAGTGTGCAGAATTTATAATGAATTCTTACAACTCAACAGTAAAATGATAAATAGCACAATTAAAAATTGGGCAAAAGATTTTAATCCAAATTTTTTCTTTGTGCAAACGATATATACAAATTGTCAGCACACACAAGAAAAGATGAGCTGCGTCATTAGCTATGAGGGAAGTGCAAATCAAAACTCCCGTGAGAGACAGTGTCACACCCACTGAGATGGCCAAAATCCAGAAGATGTACAAAACCATGTGCTGGAAAGAGAGGGTGGAAGAGAGAGAATATGGTACAATCTCAACTTGGGAGGAGTCTGGGTGAAGAATAGGGGAAGAAATATTTGATATTATAGCTGCAATTATTCTTCAAGTCTGAAGTTATACCAAAAGTAAAAAGTAAAACAAGAAATGATATTGTTTCCCTTATCCTTCTTCAACCTATGTGCCAGCCATTTTGCTCATGTATCTCTGAAAGAATTTTGAAAAATAGTTCTCTGTACACAATTTTAAGTTATACGTATTTTTGTACAATCCAATGGATTTATTTTTAGCTTACTATACATTCTGTACATGCTTTAAATTGTATTTTTGTCAAAATCTTGGAATTCAGAGTTGACTCACTTAGTGCATGCAAAATATCTGCCATATGACCTAATTGGCAAGGCCAGCCCCCACTGCCAAGTCAGGGTGCTAAAATGCAGACACGAATTAGAAAAAGTATAACCTTGTTTTTATAATTGAAATAAACACATTACTATTATACATTTCTGTGGCAACCTTTATACTTCTGATTTCTAATTACAAGATGAAGAGAAGAGAGGAGGAAAGGAGAGCGGAAGCGGGCAGAGGAGGGGACGGGAGGGGAGGGGAGGGGAGGGGAGGGGAGGGGAAGGGAGGTAGAAGTAGATAGAGTTGGCTAGGGTGAACACAGAGCCCATTGTGGTTTGTGAACTAAATGAGACACGCTTCCTGCACATTCAATATTTCTCATGGGAGTTCAAGGTGCTCCCTCACCGCAGTGATGAAATCGGTCTCTATGGTTCACGTCCAGGAGTTTCTTATTTCATATTTTCTATCTATCCATCCATCTATTCTCTATATACCATCTGTCTATCATCTGTTCAGCTATCTGTACCATCTTCTGAATCATTGGAGAGTAAGTGGCAGACATAATTTATCTCTAACTTTAGGCCTTCTTTTACATAACCCTGGTATAAATATCCATGTTGGAAAATTTAATATTGACATAAAATGAATACCCAATATACAGTCCATATTCAAATTTTACCACTTGTTCCAATAATGTTATTTACAGCAATTTTGAGAAGGCTCCAATGCAAGGTTGTGCATTGTAGTTGGTTGCTGGTTGTTTTTTGTTTGTTTTTGTCACTTTCAACCTGTGGGACATCTTCAGCCTTTCATGGCCCCTCATGACACTGATTCTTTGTTATGAGTATAGACCAGTAATTTTGTAGAATGTCCTTCAGTTTGGGTTTGTCTGAATTTCCCTCATGGCTGGATCAGGTTATTTATTTTTGGCTGGACTAGCCAATGGATAAACATTTGATTTATGGTGTAAATGATGTCGGGCTCCCCTCAGTCCGTTGTCAGAAGACACATGGTGCTGGTTTGCTCCTTACTGTTGATGTTAACTTCGATCATGTGGCTAAAATGATGTCTGCCAACTTTTTCCACTGTAAAGTTACTGTTGTTCCCTTTATAACTAATGAACTTTTTGTGTCTGTGGAAGGGGTTATTTTGAAACTATTGTAAACTAAAAATAACATTCTAAACCCCCAACTGACTGAACGGACCCCTTTTTGGCCAATGGGACCCCAGAGAAACCTCAAAAACTGAGTTCCCAGCCATGGTCAGTTGGGAGGCTGGACATGCCTCATTACATTCTCTCCCTTTTTCAGTTTAGACACAACAACTGACCAGCATTAATGTTAAAATAGAGATCGTAAGACTGATAGATCGAACTCTTTGTGACAATAAGATATCAGATTATAAACTAGACCTCAGCCATGCCTGGCAAGGGTTGAGTCACCCACCTCTACACTTAAAGGACAAATCTATGTTCTACTTGCCAAAAGGTTTTTTTAAATAATTTCTTTTTGTCTAGCAGCTAATCAAGCACTGGCCTTGAGCTAAGCAACGCTGAAGCAGCTGCAGCCCACCCACCACCAGACTCTGACTGACTGACCCCCGGCTCCATCAGCCATAGCTACAGCTCTGATTGGACAAGAGATTGGTTTCAGTAACTTTCTCTTGATCAGAGACCGCTGACCAGAGCCCGGTTTACAGAGGCTGCACACTCAGTGCCGTTAAGTCCCTGCCTCAGCTTTTGACATACAGGCGAACATGATACATGGAACATACATGTTTGCTCATCATACATGCATGGAACTCCCCTTCGTGAATATTCATAGCCCCTCCTATATCTTGTTGACTATGTATACTGGGCCAGCCTACCTCACCCCTCCCTATCTAGAAGAGCTTGCTTTCTTTCTTTTAGCCTGAGACTGCGCTTCCTGGCTGCAGGTTGTAATTCTCTTCTTCAGAAATACAGCTCTCCTTTCTAAATGTATAAAGTGTGTGATTTTTAAGTTAACACCATGTAAATATGTCGCTTCTCATTACTCTTTGCAGAATAGTTTTAGTGTGTATTCATGATTCTTGCCCAAGTTAAATATGAACGTCGTGTTTGCAAGATGTTGATTTGCTAACTCCATCAGTCCTTCCAAATTTATTAATTGGCATTCCACTGTAAGTAATGTTCTCTCTTTCTCTCCTCCTTTTCCTCCCTCCTTCTCTCCCTCCCTGCCTTCCTCCCTTCTTTGCTTCCTTCCTCTCTTCTTTCTTTCTTTCTAAGGTGGATCATGAATTCTTACTTTGCTTGATGGCTTATACTCTATTACGGTTAGCATTTATTTTTTATGTGGTTAATTGCTCCAGCTTTGGCTGACTCCTCCAAGCTGACTTCTATGCCATTCTGACATGTCTCTTTCATTTTTTAGCATTTCCTACTGTATAGATCAAGACATTCCAGGCTTATCTTATACTTGGCCCAGTTTTTCTCTAAAATCAGCCATTCCTCCAAAATGCCACAGTTCCTTTCACTATGGAATGGTGATCTAGAAATCAGGATCTGCGTACAAGATGTGCTCATTGCTGTGGGGCTGCCAGTGTTTCTAGGCCTTTTCATTGGAAAATGCCACTTCTGACGCTTGTTCTGAAGGTTCATAGTGATACCCATGGGTCCTTCCTTGCCTTTTCCCAACCTGTAGTTCTCTCGTCAACACTGAAAATTCTGGCTTCCAATACAATGTGGCTGCTCATTTTTCTCAATTCTGCAATATACCCAAAAGAGTTTCAGAATCACTACGCTGTATGGCAAAACATAAACCTGCTAAGAGATTTCAAGGTTTGCTTGCAGTTTTCTTTTTTTTTCTCCCCCATCAAATTGAGGATATATAGTAAACTACTGTGTTCAGAAGTTGCTGAGTTTTTTTCCTTCATTGTGGTTATATTATTCACCTGAAATACAGTAAGGTTTATTTGTTTCTGGCTGTATTCAATTTAGAATATTTTTCCCTATCTAATTATTTCATTTTACTTTCTTAAGCATATGAATCATTAACCACAATTCCAAAATTCAAAACTACATAACAAGATATTTCCCCATCCCTTTCACCCCATTCCCATCCACCTTTTCACAAAAATCATTTCATTCCTTTTGGGTTATGCTCCCTAGGTTGCTTTCTGCAAAAATAGCAGGTATTTCAAACTCCAGAGCGAAGCACCGTAGAGAGAGGTGGGATGGGTGTGAGTGGCTGCCATGTGAATGGTGGCAGGGGCTCAAAAGTGAAAGGAAAGGAGATGTGGCAGAAGAGAGGTGTTCTCAGGTAGACCAATTTTAAGAAAGAATACACATGTGTGCAGGGTTCCCCTAAAGCTCTCCATGCCTGTGAGGCCATGAAAACATTATGTTTCCACAGGATTTTGTGGGTGCTCAGCCTAGGGACCCACAAATTAGCAAGAGAGTTGCCAGCAACCAGGGCCCATGACACAGAGGCTTTCCTCCCCTATTTTTGAGACTGTCCTGGCCGTGGGGAATTGATTCCACACATTTGGCCTCCCAAATGCCACACAGGGCAGAGCAACGTCCCCACGTTTAAGCTTCTCAACCTTCAACGTGCACAGCAGTCCTAAGGAATCTTGTCAAAATGCAAGCTCAAATTCAGCAAGTTTGGAGCACCCCTGAGAGTCTGCGGTGCTAACGAGCTCCCAGGTGGCACTGATAGCACTCATCCGAGAACCATAGTTCACGCAGCGAAGTAGAGCCCTGGGTCTCATGTTTGTCTGCACACTGGAAATATCTGGAAGCTTAAAAAAATACTTGCACTGATCTCAACACCCAGTGATTCTGACATATGTGGTATGGGGTGCATCCTGAACATCAGAATGTTGTGATGGTTTCCCTAGTGAGACCAAGGGGCCGCCAGGTGAAGAGCCCCGCTCTAGAAACCAAATTTGGGAATTATTTTATCATGTGTAACTTTCCATCAAATGTTGACCTTTGGTGAAAGGAGATGACATGTCAACAGTTTCTGCTAAACTACTTGTTCCCCGAATTCCTCCTTCCACCCAAATGAGGCTGAAATAGGAGCTTCAAGATGCAGAACATCAATTCTAATAAAGGAATATGTTTGGCCTCAAATTGACATATTTTGCAGCATATTGCTGTTAGGATATGTTTACTGACTCATTTGCCATTGACAGCACTTCTTTCATGGTGATGAAAAACCTTAAGCATCTGCCTTTTTGTCCAACAATGAGTAAATTAAACAACATCTTCATAAGGGAGAAGGGCAAGTGTTCAGTGAAAATTCTGACATGGTTTATAAAAACAATTATTGGCTCAATTTCCTAAAGGTACTCTAGGGAGTGTCCTGTGTTCCTGGATAACTTACCCGCGTTGAGACTGTGCACACAAACACACACACACCACAACACAGAAACATACATAAGACACACACACACACACGACACACAGAAGCAGTTGTACTCCAGCCTGGTGGAACAACCCATGCCCACCAGCCTGGTGGCCTCCCACAACCCACATTTCTGGCAATAATTTGTTGAATGGCACCACCAGTATCTTGAATTACCTCGCCTTTAAAGGAAAATATCCCAGGAAACGTTTGATCCACCATGGAGGATCTGTAATTTGGAACCATTAAATTTATCTGCCTTTTTCTCCAAACTATTTCATGTTCTTCATTGTGAGACTAACATGACTGAGCCATCCTGGTTCTAACTCAGGTTATAGATGTTTCTGGAAAAATGCTTAAAACTTGAAATGGAAGGTAACCTTGAGGCACAGAGATCGTATGCTGCTTGGCGCTGGAATGTTGCGGGAGTTGTTTTATTTGCGCTTTGACCTTAGATAAAAAATTTGGTTTAAATAAATATTCTTAACTTTTTTACATCATTTCAGTCCTTGATTCTTCATCAATAGCATATAAGAGTCTTAACCAAAAGTGGAGCAAAACTGTAGATTTGTTAAGTTGCTATATCTTTGCATCTGTTATTTCTCATTTTGGCCAAAAGACCCAATTTATGCTATATCCATTCTCCAGACACACAGACTTACCTTGCTTGTATGTAACATTACCATGTGGGATGCTTTTTAATGCTTTTGAAGTCTGTGCTAATAAAATGTCCTCAGCTTACAGGCAGGCGCGGGCACAGGGCAGAGACAGCTTGTGCTCAGCCTCCTGTCTGCAGCCTCAGTTTGCTGTGGTGGTTGGGGCCAGAGAAGAGACAGGGTTGCCTGGCCTGGCAAGCCACTGTCTCCTTTCCTGGCAAGGTGCTTCTCACCACCCATGGCCCAAGCTGGACCACACAGTTCCTGACACTTCTCCTGAAGCGTTCTGCTTGCAATGCAACTTGTAGAGCTGACCTCGCTTCCCGGGGCTGCTGTCACAACAAACCACAGACTGAAGGGGGCTCTGAAAACAACAGGAATGCATCACGCCCCGGTTCTGGAGGCTGGAAAGTCTGAAGTCAGGATGTCGGCAGGACCGTCTCCCTGAGACTTGGAGAGTCCTCTAGGGCCCCTCCACAACCCCCGGGGGCGCCGTGAGTCTCGGGGTTCCTTGGCTCTAGATGCACCGCGTCCATCTCTGCCTCCATCCCAGGCCTTCTCCCATGAGAGTCTCCACACAGGGTTCTCCCCTCCCCACAGGACGGCATCACATTGAACTGGGTGCTTTATGCAGTGCTCGACCTGGCGTTAGGTATGAGGAGTGAGGGCCTGGGTTAGGAAGAGGACAGAAAACGCCCCGGCCCGGGACCGTCCTTGACTGCGGGCAGGGCCTGAGTGTTTTGTGCCCGCTGCCTCCTTTCACTTCCTGGTCCCTTGCTCTGGAAGGAGACGCTCAATGACTAACCCTCGGTTCACGGATTTGCCCAGAGTGAGATGAATTCTTCTTAAGAAATTTGTGCCTGTCAGTAGATCAGCTGTAGTCCGTGAAAACTTGATTTGCTCAACCTTCGAAAGATAGGAGACTGTCTGGCATTGCAGGCTTTGACGAATGACGGAGCTGCACAGTCCCCGCGGAGAGGGGGGCCGTTCCAAAGCCTAACAGCCTCCGTGTCCACCCCTGCCAGGTGACAGCCCACACAGGACAGGAGTGAGCCACGCATTCTGGACAGCAGAGCCTGGCAGCAGAGCCTAGAGGTCCGGGGGCTGGGGTGTTGCTGGGGGCGGAGGACAAGGGCCCCACCCAGAAAGGGCAGAGGTGAGAGGAGGGAAGGCAGCTCCATCAGGGCAAATAAGATCAAGTCAGGATGGGCGGACAGGCGGCAGAAGGAGCCATGCAGGGGCCACCCACGGGCGGGAAAGAGAAGACCCCACGGGGAGCTGGGCTTCTGCACCGGTCTCCTCATTTCCCTCCGGCTTCATCCCACCCCCGTGGGGAGTGACTCCACCGCCCACCTCATATTTACTCATGGGTGGGCCTGCTTGCTGCGTCTGCCACGACGGGGCACCATACATAGATCAAGGGTTCGCACGATGGCATCTCCTCTCCCAGCTCTGGAGGCAGAAGTCCTGGATCAACATGTGCCACTTCCTCTGCAGGCACCAGGAGCTTCTTTCTTGTCCCGTCAGCTCCCACGGTGGCCGGCCATCCCGTGCCTCGGCGTGTAGGTGTCCGTGCCTCGTTGCAGCCTCTGCTTCCGCCTGTCATGCCACCCTCTTCCCCTGTGTCCCTCTGCATGTCCTCTCCTCTGCTTACGGAGACACTAGCCATTTGATTCAGGGCCCACTCCAGGATGACCTCATCTTCACTCATGACATCTGCAAAGACCCTACTTTCTCATTTTCTTTCTTTCTTTCTTTCTTTTTTTGAGATGGAGTCTTCCTCTGCCAGCCAGGCTGGAGTGCAGTGGCGCAATCTCTGCTCACTGCAATTCTCCTGCCTCAGCCTCCCAAGTAGGTGGTACTACAGACACATGCCACCATGCCTAGCTAATTTTTGTATTTTTAGTAGAGGTGGGGTTCCACCATGTTGGCCAGACTGGTCTTGAACTCCTGACCTCAGGCGATCCGTCTGCCTTGGCCTCCCAAAGTGCTAGGATTACAGATGTGAGCCACCGCACCCAGCCAAAAAACCTTATTTTCAAATAAGGCCGGATTCCAAGGCTCTGGGTAGACATGGCTTTGGCAGGGACACTATTCAAACACATTACGATGAGTGATGTCATCAAGGTGGAGAAACAGAAAAATAGAAAGAGAAAACCTTTGTCTCTGTTTTGTGTTTCTGTGACCCTATGAGAACATACCAGAACAATGTACTCATCCTTAAATGATGTCTGGTCCAGGCATTTCAGCCCAACTCCACGTCTAAGCAACAGAAGACCCAGCTGGACCCATTGCCTTGTGTGCTAAAGACTCCAGTGAAAGCACCTGCCCTTCCCTGCTCCACCGGCCACGCCACCACCCCACTGGCTCAATACCCACCAGGTCTGGGGCTGGTGCCATCGGAGCCACATCAGCATAGACGTCCACTGGGGAGTGTGCGGGAGACCTTGGGGTCTGACCAAGCCTGTGGTAAATAGATAGGTGAAGACAGAGTTAACTCTAAGTCCTCTCTGTGCCACACACTAGCTGTGCAGCCTTGGATGAATCTCTGAACCTCTCAGAGCCTCAGCTTCCTCATCTGGGAAATGGAGACATCAGTGGCTATTATTTATTGACAATTTATTGGGCACTGATATGCAGCAATGCTCTAAGGCATCCCTGCATTCACTCACTTCGTCCCTGTAACAACTGTAGAAGTGGTTTCCATTATTACAGTCATTTCAGAGACAGAAAAGAGCTTAAGTGACCTGCCCAAGGTCACTTAAGAAGTGGGTCTGGGTTTTGGACCAGGAGTCTGGGTGCTGACACTGAGCAGCTACTCCTGTGGTTGATGGCTTCCCAGGCATGGCCATCAAAAGGGGACAACTGAAACACATGGCACCAGGCAGCCCAAATGAGGCACCGCCATCACAACAGACGCTGATGGCAGACAGCAGATGGCCGTGTGGTGTGTGCTCACAGTGACACCTGGTGAAATCGTGAAGGCAAAGGTCTGAGAGAGTTTGGATGTGTGTCCCCACCCAGATCTCATGTTGAAATGTGATCCTCGGTGTTGGAGGTGGGGCCTGATGGGAGGTGGTTGGATCATGGGGGCAGATCCCTCATGAATGGCTTGGCACCATCCGCTTGGTGATGAGTGAGATCTGGTTGTTTAAAAGCGCGTGGCGCCTCCTACTCTCTGTCTCTTGCTCCCAATCTTGCCGTGAGGTGTGCCTGCTTCCACTTTACCTTCCGCCATGAGTAACAGCTCCCTGAGGCCTTCCCAGAAGCTGAGCAGATGCCGGCGCCATGCCTCCGATGCAGCCTGCACAACCAGTAAAAAATTAAACCTCTTTTCTTATGGATTACCCAGTCTCAGGTATCTCTTTATAGCAGTGCAAGAATGGCCTAATACAAGGTTCCACACAAAGTTGCTAATCCTTTTTCTTTCTCTCTCCAGAAGCTTTGTCTTCCTCACCAGGAGTTTGTTTCCTGTAAAGGCTTCCAGGTCTAAGTGGTGAGCAGTTTGGGCTTTTTGAGAGGTAGAAGGGGAATCCTCCCTCCAACTTGTGACACATATATGAAGAAAAGTTGGGCCATTTCTGTACCCTGGCAACCATCCATCCATTAACACTGCTGAGATCCAGTGCCAGGAAATCCAGAGTCTCGGGGCTTCTGTGGGCTCAGTCCCTGAGCAGCCTGAAATTTTTCAGGGAGGCCAAAAGGACAAACACCTATGATAACAGATAAAACGTGGTCAGGAGAAAAATATTCTCTGGTTGGAGGAGCAGTCACCATACAGAAAGAAGGACCAGGGGACTCCACAGGCCAGGGAGCTTGTCCCCAACATGGCTGAGGTGTTCCCCGCTCTTCACAGACCCCTGGACAAATGCCCCACCATCAGAGGACATTGGGTTGGGTGCTCATGCACCCTCAGCAGACACTGGGTATGGTACTTGTCCACTGTGTTAGATCTTTCTTGCATTGCTATTAATAAGTACCTGAGACTGTGTAATTTATAAGGAAAGAGTTTAAATTGGCTCATAGTTCCATAGGCTCTACAGGAAGCATTGTAGCTTCTGCTTCTGGGGAGCCATCAGGAAGCTTCCAATCATGGCTGAAGGGAAAGGGGAACCAGGCACATCCCATGGTGAAAGCAGAAGTAAGACGAGGGGGAAGATGCCACATACTTTTAAATGGCCAGATTTTGCAAGAACTCAATCACTCTCTCGAAGACAGCACCAAGCCATGAGGGATCCACTGCTGTGATCCAATCACCTCTCACCAGACCATACCTCCAATACTGGGGATTACAATTCAATATGAGATTTGGGTGGGGACAACATCCAAACTCTATCATTCCCCATCATTAGACACTAGCCATGGAGCCTGTCCATAATCATTGGACGCTGGGAATGGTGCCAGTCTACCATCACTGAACACTGGGCATGGTGCCTGTCCATAATCATTGGACACTGGGCATCATGCCCATCCATCATCACTGGACAATGGGCTGGACACTGGGCATGGTGCCCATTCACCATCATTAGACAGTGGGCATGGTACCCATCTACCACCAATGGACACTGAGCATGGTGCTCATCCACCATCATCAGGCACGTGGCATAGCACCTGTTCATAACTGCTGAACAATGGCTATGATGCCTGCCCGCCGTCATTGGGCATGGCACCCATACACCCTCATCAGACACTGGGCATGGTCCACCATCATTGGACACTTGGCATGACACCTGTCCATAATCACTGGAAAATGGGCATGGTGCCTGTCCACCATTATTGGACACTGAGCAAGGCACTTGTACACTCAAATTAGACATTGGGCATGGCACACCATTGTAGGACACTGGACATGGCACTCATTCACCATCAGCTGACCCTGAACATACCTGTCCACCATCATTAGACACTAGAAATGGTGCCCATCCACCATCATAGCACACTTGGCATGCTGCCTGCCCATCATAACTGGACACTGGGCATGGCACCCATCCACCATCATTGGACACTGGGCATGGCACAGTCCCCACCATTGGACATTGGACATGGTATCCATTCACCATCAGGAGACCCACGGCACTGAACATGGCACTCATCCATTCAGGCCTTTGAGAATGCCCAGAGGAACAGGTTCCTTGGGCAGCAGAGCAGCCACGCGACTCTGAGGGAGCCATGCTTGGTGGGCGTGAAGGGCAGGTAGTAGGCAGTGTGGCCAGAGAAATGCCTGACTGGGCTGCCCTGTGTTTCCCAGCAGCTGATGGCTTTGTGCGGGTCACTTTCCACCCTCTCCATGGGCTCAGCTGGCCTCAAGTGCTGGGAATCAGCCCACTTTAAATGGATTAATCAATAGGCTCACATTAGCAAATTCACCAACAGTAAATTGAGCCCTCACTGTCTATAGGGGACATACTATGAGGAGGAATCAGTTAATTTATGCAGATAGCTGATTACTCCTACAAATGACCAATTACAAAGCCATTCTTTCTCCGGATGAAAGCTGAGCCTGCCTGCTGACATCTGACCCAAAACACTGGACCTGCACTTGACTGTGATCTATCTGACAGAGCAAGTACCTGGGGACAGTTCCCGCTGATACAAGTGTTCACGCAGGCAGGCAGGCTTGGAGCAAGGGCGCTGGTCTGCTCTCAGGGGCAGTTCCCTGCTACCAGTGTGGCTAAAGTGAGCCTGGGCGTGTGGACGAGAAGGAACTTGAGCGGTGAGTAGGAACAGGACCCCCAGCCTGGAGGCTGTGGCCATGGGTAGAGTTGGGACAGTCTGAAGGGCCCTCACCTTAAGTGTTGTTGCTAAAGAGTGTGGGCTCCCCTGAAAGATAAGCCACACTCAGGGAGCGCCACTCCTTCACCCCGGGACTGTGAGCTCAGCCTCTCAGCACCCCGGGCTCAGCCTCTGAGTCCTGGCCAGGGGAAGACAGTGCCCATGCTCCACGATTGTTGGTGGATTAAATCACTTACCAGGTGTCCGTCTCCATCCACATCAGTCACAGTGGCCTGTTGGAAGAGGTTGTTTGGTACTGGCCTCAATATTTGTGATTCCCCTCCCTTTAAATGAATTAATCAATAATATTATTGTCAAATTCACTATCAGCAAATGGAACCCCAAAATTAAACATCCAAAACACAGACTGACTCAGCAGTGGTGCCAAGCAGGGCTCAGGAGAGATTCACATTTGTCGAGCGCCTTCACCAGGGCGTGGCCATGCCTACCTCAGGGCTTCCAGCCACCTGCCCTTCTCCAAAGGCACTGAACCCTCCCAGCCTCCCGCACTTGAGTGGAGCTGTGTGATTCCGTTGAGATCAATGGAGTGCAGCCAGAATTGACAAAATCACTCCCAGGATTGGCCTAAAAACTCTCACAAAATCATCTCCACTCACTGCACCCATAGTCCACTGGGAGATGGTAAACTCAGGACCCCCGATATCACCTTGTGGAAGGTAATGTGCAGAAAATCTGACTGGACTGTGAGATAAGCCAGATATCAGCCTGCATTGGATTCACGCTTTTCCTGTTTAGGAGGAAAAAAAAGGCAGCTCACTGCCAGCGCTCATTTAATTTTATGTAAACAAGCTCTTTGAGACTGAAGCAAATCAGATTTTCAATGTGAAAATAAAATATAAAAACTGCTCTTGGAGTTATTTCTAAACAGAACTAGCATCAGAATTGTCTGAATCATCAGAATTGCCTATTTTTGAAAAATTAGATTCATCAAATGAGTTTTTGGCCAAAAACTGTTTGAGAATGATGTTCACATCACGTGTAGGAATGCTACATTTTCTAGGATTTGACATTTTCAGCAATTGAGAATTACTATATTTTGTAAATGGAAATACCACTACTGAAAACAGAATGCTATAAATAGAATGATATCTTGTTTCCAAAGTCAAGATACTGGAGCACTATGAAAATAATAATAAAAGCAAGATATTGTGTGGCAAAGTTCTCTTGGGGTAAACCCCGCAGCCATGAGCGCCACCAGTGAGTATTCTCAGGGCAAGTAAGAAAGGGTTAAACTGCCGAGATGGAGGCTCTGTCACCAGGCTAATGTTTGCTCAATTCAAACACAGAGCGTGTGTTTCTAAGAAGTTGTTGCCTGCATGGAACAAGCGACGAGTCACCAGCAGCCGGAAGCCACCTCCATCAGATTCCACGAAGCCTTAGTGCGTATGCGGGCCCAGCCTGCAGCTTTCCTGACCTCATTACATGCCAGTAGCTCTGTGTGTCCTGAAGCTTGAGCCTACGTGTGGTGACTAATTTTTGGCTTCATCCTGACTAGGCTGTGATGCCCAGTTGTTTGCTCAAACCCTAGTGGTGACGTTGCTGTGAAGGAATTTTGCCGATGTGATTAACATTTGCCATCAGTGACTACAGAGAGCAGATGACCCTCCGAGATGGGGGCAGGCCTCATCCAATCAGGAAAGACCGAGCTTTCTGTAAGAAGGAATACTGCTGCATACTGCAACAGCGAAGCCCTGCCTGAGTTTCCAGCCTCTGGGGCTGCCCTAGGGACCTAGGGATTTCAGACTGGCTAGCCCCCATAATCGCTTCAGCCCATTTCTTAAAACAAACCTCTCAGTCTCTCTCTCTCTCTCTCTCTCTGTGTGTGTGTGTGTGTGTGTGTACATTGTCTAACATGTAAATGGTGTCACATGTTAACATTCAGAAGGGCAATGTCCATTGGTGTTTAAGTAACCAATCAAGGTGGAGAAACTGCATTAATCGCCTAGGATGAAGGCTCCCCTTTTCCCATTCTATGCCTTGTCACTTTGCACCCCATTCCCTGGGCTTAGTTCCAGGACTTGCCTTGGCCAGTGAGATATTAGCAGGCACGATCTGAATAGAGGCTTGGCCACATTGTACATCTGCTCACCTGCCTGCCCAGCTGTGCTTGCTCACCCTTGAACCCCCTCAGTGCCATGCATAAGCCCAGCTGCCCTGTTGGTGGGCGAGACAACACGGAGAATAAAGGCCAGTCCTCCAGGACAAGCCAGCCCTTGGTGGATCTGCCTGCAGGCCACAGACCCCTGAGCAAGCACAGGAGTGAGCCTGGCTGAGACCCACCAACCCTGGGCTTGTGACAAACAAGAAAGGGTTGTTGTTTTAAGTAATAAACTTGAAAGCTTTTGTCACGCAGCAGCAACTAACCAATACACCCAAATGGCATTCTGATGGTCTTACTCAGCAGCCCCTGACCCCTAGGGTTTTTAAAGATATTTTGAAATCAAGAGAAATTACACATTTTTCTGAGGTCAGACTCAGTGAAGTGGCAATTTTCTTACTTCTTGGAACTTTATTCCAAATTTTTATTTATTTTATTTGGTGATACAGACTCTCTTGTGCTGATCAGATGTTTGTCTTGGCAATTTTGTATCTTTGCTCATAATAAAATAATATGTAATAGAAAATATATTATTATTTAATAAATGTAGTTTGTTAGGTAGGATTTTACAAAACACAGGGCCATGGGGATGTAGTAGGATACAGGCTGGGCATCTGTTTTCAGGATTCGGGGGACGGATGCCAAGCCCAAGGCTTCTGAACTCCACTGACCTGCCCTGTGACCTTGAATGGTTCAGCTTGTTTTGAATTTTCTCTTTTCAAGGAATAAAATATACAATAGCATGATACTTTTTCATTCACATTTTTAAAACATTGTCAGAAACCTGAGTTGCTCTTAGCAAATCCTGTATAATTTGGCAGAAGTTTGAATGAAAGCATGTAGTAAGGTCTAGACGAGGCTTGGGACCCAGCACCCAGAGAGGCGTTTGCCAGGATCCACGTGCCCACCCCAGACCCTGGCTGGTGGCCATCCACAGCCAAGCTGCAGAATCTGCTCAAGTGACCCAGAGGGGGCAGAATTGAATATGTCGACTTGTGCAAATAAAGCTGAAGAGCACTGATCTATTTTTAGCACCTGGTGTGTGCCAGGTACTGGGTTAGGTCCTGGGACCACAGGGCACATAGTGCAGACATAGTGTTTCTTGCCCGCCTGGCACCTCCCTTCTTGTTGGGATGCATAAGCAAACAAGGACCTACAGCTCAGTGCTATGAGAGAGACACACAGTACGCAGGAGATCAGTTCGCCTGGTGGCGGGTGGGGAAAGGAGGTCAAGGAAGATTTCCCAGAGAAGGGAGATCCTCATGGAAGGAATCTGGGCTGGACGTCGCCAGAAGTAACTGAATCTCCATTTTCTTTCTTTCTTTCTTTTTTTTTTTTTTTTTTTTTTTTTTTTTGGTGGAGTCTTGCTCTGTCACCCAGGCTGTAGTGCAGTGGCGCCTCTCGGCTCACTGCAACCTTGCCTCCAGGTTAAAGCACTTCTCCTGTCTCAGCCTCCCGAGTAGCTGGAATTGCAGGCAGCCACCACCATGCCTGGCTTTTTTCCATTTTTAGTAGAAATGGAAATGTTGGCCAGGCTGGTCTCGAACTCCTGACCTCAGATGATCAACCTTCCTCTGCCTCCCAGTGTTGAGATTACAGGCATGAGCCACTACATCCAGCCTGAATTTCCATTTTCTAAGCTTTCCCTCTGACCAAACCTTCTTCAGAATGAAACCATATTCCTTAGACTTAGACGATTTTAATGTCAGTTCTCATGTGTCAAAATAAAACATGAACACCCCAAGTGACACCACTCCATTAATACCAGATTTAGTTCACTACAGCTTGTTTAACTTTTCAAATTATAAGAAATGAGCCAGGCACAGTGGAGCATGCCTCTAGTCTCAGCTACTCAGGAGGCTGAAGCAGGAGGATCGCTTGAGGCCAGGAGTTCAAGGCTGCAGTGAGCTAAGATTGCACAGCACTGCACTCCAGCCTGGGCAACAGAGCAAGAAACAAAATGTAAGAACTGATCATTCATTATAAAATTAACCCTTGATATCCAATATTAAGAGTTAGTCCAGGTGTGGTGGCTCACACCTTTAATCCCAGCACTCTGGGAGTCCGAGGTGGGCGGATCACTTGAGGTCAGGAGTTCGAGACCAACCTGGCCAACATGGTGAAATCCCGTCTCTACTAAAAATACAAAAATTTGCAGGGCATGGTGGTGGCACACCTGTAATCCCAGCTACTCGTGAGGCTGAGGTAGGAGAATCTTTGAATCCAGGAGGCGGAAGTTGCAGTGAGCTGAGATTATGCCACTGCACTCCAGCAGGGGTGACAGAGCAAGACTTTGTCTCAAAAGAAGAAAAAAATTAAGAGTTAAAGATGTTCGAACTTCCTGACTTCTTACACAGCATATTTCTTATAACATCAAACAGACAAGCACCACCTACCATGTTCATTCTCGTGCTTGGGTTGAAAAAGATGGAAGCAAGCTCAGGCTGGAGTGAGAAAAGGACACAGTGACGTTTCGTATAAGGGCCGTCTCAGGACCCCGAGCCTCAGGAAGTGGCTCCAACCCAAACTGCAAAGACCCCAGCGCTCTTGTTCTCGGCATTTAGCCCCCACCTCTGTGTATTCGCTCGGCTCCTTCTCAGTCGATGGCTTTCACTGTTTGCCTGTGCTCCAGGCTACATGAAACGGTTCCACCCAGGCAGAAGGCAAACCCTTCTGCAGAGGGTCTAGCTGAACCAGTCCACCATGGATGGTAAGTGGGCCCTAGAGAGCACATGGGGCATGGGGTTGCTCTTTCCCAGATAGGGGACCCTGAGCCAGGAAGCTGTTCCCTGCAGGAGCTACTGCACTCAGAGGACACTCAGCTCCCCACAGAGTCCTCTCAGTCCGGCTCCACTGCTGCCTGCGTTCCCTGGACACTCTGTGCCCATTTCACAGCTAAACAGTTAAATCCTTGAGGGAATCATCCCTTATTTCTAAGGGTCTTCTTAGGTGGGCAGGAGGCATAGGCAGGAAGCAGAGCCCTCAGTGGAAATATTAACTGCAGAGATAACTGCTTCAGAGGGAAGCAGTCCTTAAGGTCCCTGTGTCCACATAGTCTGCTGACAACGCCATCAGACACCTGGAAGTCATCCCCACAGTAACGACCAGCGGCAGCAGCTGAATTAGTAGCCTGTCACCAACAGCCAACACGCCTGCTGGCACTGGAGACACGCCAGAGCCTCCCAACCCCCAGGACACTTTTTGAAAAACAAAACTTTAAGCATTTATGCACTGAAAACTATTTTTGAGAGATATTATAGGAAAACAAGGGCATAAATAAAATTATATTGTATATTGGAATCTAGTTAAGATAATAAGTTTTAGATATGTGGTAATTTTCTACTAAACCCAAAAAGAAAAATGGAAAGCCACGTAGCTAACAAGAAATATGTTGTATTTGTAGATACAAGTATTTGGGCTGCAAGTAAACACAATAAATTTACTAGTAAATTTACAAGTACTTCACATATATAAAAGCAAATATAGACAATTGTATTTCAGTAAAGCTGGCAAATAGAAAGCAAGCCACAATATGAAATGAATTATAATAAATTTATATAAGATTCATACTGACAAGGCAAATGTGTTACTAAAATTTTGTACAAAATATTGAAAAAAAAATAAACTTGGGTGATTCTTTACAAAGGTATCCACAGTACATATAAACAAAAACACAGTCCAATAAAAATGAAACAATATAAAACACAAGAATTCATTTGAAATAAAAAAATTACAATGCCAGGTAACAGAAATGTCACTAAATATTTAACACCTGGTGAGCAGCGGGGGAAAAGTAAGTTCTGCTTGAACCTAGCAGCAATGTCACCATTGCTCAGGATCACACCTCTGCATGGTATTCAGTTCAAATCTTAAATGTAGGAAAATCTCATGTTCTGTGTCCTATTGGGTGGAACCTACAGCAGGGCCTGAGGCTGGAGCTTGCCCGGGCGCCTGATGATGCTGCCCGCCACCAGCAGGGGGCAATGTTGCACCCACATTGCCTCCCTATCCAGTACCAGGGAACTCAAGTCCCCAAAGAAAGGCATGGGAGGCAGGGGCGTTCCAGGACATGTGTTTGAGAAAATAAGACGTATGGTACCTAAAACAACCTCAAACCTCAGTTCATCTGGGAACAATGCGTGGGGGAGCCACCAATAACTCCATAGAAGCATTCAAGTAAAACCACAGCTCCTCCCAAGCATTGGGGAGCTTGGGGGTCTCTGGGACCTGCACCTGCTTCCAATGGGTCAATCTGCGGAGCAGCCCTCAGTGCCATTGCCGTAGGCTCGTGGTGGACTGTGCCAACGCACCCACCAGCAATGCATCTGGCCCTTCATAGAATCAAAGACTCCCATTCAGCTAAGAGAGATCAAGATTGTCCCCCAAACTAGAAAACTGCTCTCAACACTGAGAGTTTTCATTTCATATCCATCAAAAGAGCAGTTTTTTTGCTTATTCAGACATATATTTTTATTAGTATCACTCCTTTGTATACTTAACTAGAAAAATAAGGCAAAAATAATTGGTCTCAATTCCCCCGTGCTTCTTAAGGGTACATCTGTCTTCCCAGTCACTGCTCTGAGTGGGGACCACACAATTGGCATCCTTGTGCCACAGCCTCTCCTTGTGGCCTCAGGAGCCTCCATTGGGGGCATTGTGAGGGTCCCTACTATTGCCTACCGGCACTTCTGTCCCACAAGTTTCTATGCAGATGAGGAAACAATGTAGAGGCATGTCCTGAATCCAGAGGCAGTAAAATGGGGACAAATGGGCCCCTTAGAGCTGGTAACACGTGGTGTGTGGCATCTATAAATGCATGTATATGCAAACATACACTATGTATACATATATTTGATATTTTATATCTAATAAAATATATATTAAAAGATAAAAGACATTAAAATGCTAGCAGTGTTTATGTCCAGTGGAGGCAGTTAAGGTGATGTAGTGATTGCCCCTTTTTTCCTTTATTTCACTGTGTTTCACAGTTTTTACGTTTACATTTCTTTTTGGGTAAGCTTACATTTATTTTTGGGTAAGGTTACTTTAAGGAAACAACAATAACAAAGTTAAAACACCTCCTGTAGAGTCAAGACAATTTCATCTAAATCACCGTGAGGTTTCTTCTTTTGTGGACCTCAAAAAGCTGATTCTCAAATGTATATGGAAATAAATGAAGAACCAGGTACAGCCAGGATCCTTGTTCTTCAGCAAGGACATGGCTGGGGATGTGCCCTCTCAAAGCTCAAGACAACTCCCAAAACTAAGTCTTTAGAACAGGCAGCTGGGCAAGACCATGAACACATGGGCGGAGCCACAGAGCAGACCAAGCAAACTCTCACTCAGAAAACAGACCTCCGTTAAAGCAGGCCTGCCCTGTTTAATAATAGCACATGCATATGTATGTAGACAGCAAATAAACACTACTCAATAAGCAGTACTGAGGCAAGACACTAAACCAAGCCAAATGAGATTCGATCCCTACCTCACATTATATTTTAAAAAATCAATTTCACATGGATTAAAGACTTAAACATGGGAGAAAAAAAAACCAATATGAAACTCTTATACAATGAGGTAGAGGTTATCTCCAAAACTTCAGAGCAGGGAGGGCTCCTAATACACACACACACATACACAACCATGAAAATAATTAATAAGCTGAACTATGTTAAAATTGAGAACTTCTACTCATCATAGAACACCATCCCAACAGGAGATTCAAAAGACGAGCCAGGAAGTAGAAAAGAATGCCTGGGCATGTACCTGACAAAAGATTCAGATCCAGTAGATGTGGAGAATTCACATCAGTCAACAAGGTAAAAGACCAACAACCTAATAGAAAGCGCTCAAAAATCCCCACCAGACCACTCACAGAAAAGGAAACAATAAGCTGCCATTTTATTTTATACTTCAAAATCAGGTGACAGCGAATGCTGGCAGAAATTTGGATGTAGCGAAAAAGGGATTCATGCTCAATTCTGGGGCGGGTGGAAACTCGGGTGACCACTTTAGAAAGAACTGGGCATTGCCTGGTATGTGAGCATGTCCATCCCATGGCCCATAACAGCCCTTCATTGTTGGAAAAATTCTGGCCCTTATGTAGCAGGAATGTTTAGAATAATGTTCACACCAGCATTGTTTGTAATAATAAAAACATGTAAGCAACACAAAGATCATCAGTAGTAAGCTGGATAAATAGACTGCGATCTGTTCTGTGTTAGAACACACTATACCAGTGATACAGAATGAAATAAAGCTAAGTGAATTCACATGATATATCTTGAGCAAGAAGTCATAGAAGAATACATAACAGATTCCATTTGTGTAAGGTTCACAAACAACAAAACCCAGCAGGATGTTTCTACACTGAGACATAAATAGTGGAGAACTTTAAGGAAGAGCACCGGAACGGCTGTCTACCCTGCAGGTGGTGCCTCCTGTGCAGGGGCAGGTGGGGGTGCCCACAGGTAAGAGCAGGTCACCCGGGGTGCATATGCAGGTGTTTGTCCTTATTCTTTTTCCTTAAACAGATATGCAAATTTCATGTACTCTTTTATATGTATAATCTATGTCACAACATAAGGAGAACAATAATAAAACATTTGATTTACAAGAAGAGGAAGAAGAGGCTGATGAAGATTATTTTTAATTGGTATCCTTGAGGGCTTTTGGGTTTGGTGTTGCTGGTTGCTATTTTTATCTTTTCCAAGCCTATGGTTTTTGTTTGCCTTGTTGCACCTTAGTAATGGCTATGGACATCGGGGCACACAGCTGTGGGAAGCAACAGGACGGGAGCTGCCAGCCAGGCCACTAGCAGGAAATCTCATGAGACCTGCCAAGTGTGTAAGGGCCTCCTCACAGTGCCACAGAAGCCTCAGTTCTTGTAGAGGGAGGCTTGTCCAGCTTCAGCCCCACCTCTACCTAGCTCACACCCAGCTCACAAGCACACTCCAATCCCAGGGCAATGATCACTTGGCCATGCATGTAGCTCTGCCTTTAAGGAGGGAGCATGGGAGCCCTGGCCACTTCTGTCCTGTCCACTTGGTTACAGTTCTTGCTGTAAATTAATACTCACCTCAGATTCTTTTGAGTTCTTTTAGCATCCATTCTTAGGTGCTTGATCAATTATTCTGTATTAACTACTGACTTTCTGGGCCTACAAAATTAAGACCAGACACTGAAATGTGGCAATACCATCCTGTCGAGGCAAACGTCACATGATGTGGGCCTGTGTGGTCCCACACAGGTTTGTCTCAGGTGACAATTGGCTTTGCTCCCTGCCTTTCCAAGAGGTTGTTGGCATGGGTTGCTGCAACAGCCTCATTTTGCAGATGAGAGAACTGAGGTGGCAGGGAGGTTGGGTAAGTTGATCAAGGTCTTTGGAGCTGGAAATGGCCACACAGACTGGTTTCAAAGTCAACATCAAGTGAATGGTGCAGGATGGGGCTCCTGCAGGTCGTGCACCATGGCTGTCTGTGAATCAGAGCTATGTGGCTTGGGGAGTGAGCCTGCCACACATTTTTGGTAAATTTGACAGTGGAAATGTTCCAGTGTAGACCGATCTTGTTTTTGCATCATTCCCTCTCCTGCCTTGATTAGAAGATGCCCAGCTGGTCCAAAGGCCTCACGACTGCTGCTTCTGTGACGCTGTTTGGACACTTCCCAAAGCAATATTTTTTCCTTAAGTAAATAGAAATGGATCCACTTACACATTTGTGACCATAGGGAAAGTCACCTGATGCTCAGGAATAAAGCTCTGCCCTCTCTTTTCACCAACAAGGACACAGAAGGGTCACAAGTCCATGAAATAACACTCACCTTCCTTCACACTGTTCTAAAAAGCCTTCTTATCCGTAACCTACCCTACAGGCCTCTCAAAAGCAATTGATGGAAAGTCCCTTGCAGGATGTGAGACATTGACTAATGTCACAAAAACACGCTGACTTCTGAAAGAATTACCTGGTTACCAGGAGACTTTTCCCTCTGGAAATTCTCCAAGGCCCCCTAGCCCCAGAGCAGGGATGAATCGTAAAGTACCAAGGAGCCCAAAGCCTTAGAGCACCTGGCCCAGTGGTTCCAGAAGGAGAGATGGAGATGACAGGTTTAACACTAGGAAAAAGAAGAGGGAGAAATTTCAAAAAACATAGAGGCCAGAAAGGTCAGAGACCTAGGAAGCTGATAGAAAAGAAAGCTTCAGATACGAGCAGCAGCAGGGCAGATGCTGCTGCATGGAAGCCCCTTTTCGGACACAAAGCCCTACTCAAAACAATGCTCTAGGCCGGCTTTCTTCTGCAAGCCTTACCCCATCCACAATTAGCAGGATCTGGAGAATTGAATTAAGGGTTTTAAGCATAGCAACACACTGAATATTTGGAAGGAAACTAATAAAAGCTGCCTCTTACTACATTACCCATCACTGAATTGAATGCATATACACCACTGTAATCGCGGGTTCTCCAGAAACAAACACAAACAAAAAATCAGAACCAGTAGGATATGTGTCTATGTATATATATAGAGAGAGATTACTTTTAAGGAATTGGCTCAGGTGACTATGGAGGTTGCTAATTTGAAATGTGCAGGGTGGGCCGGCAGGCTGGAGACCCAGGGAAGACCAAGTCTGCAGCTCCTGGTTGCTCAGGGAGGTCAGTCACTGTTCCATTCAGGCCTTCAGGTGACCCTGGGAGGCCCACTTACTAGCAAGGGCCATCTGCTTCACTCAAAGTGCACTGGTTTAAGTGTTCGTCTCATCCAAAAACATCCTCACAGGGACATCCAGAATGCGGTTTGACTACACATACGGGCCCAGCCACGTTGACATATAAAATTAAGCATCACAACCATGTAGTCGCATGTTGTTGACATTGAGAGGAAGGCAGGGCCTGGTGCACAGCTGATTGCTGTTCGTAGGTTTCGTGTGCTCTAATGTCATCTAAGTTTCATGAGGTCAGGGGTTTTTCTCTTTTTCTTCACTGCTGTGTTTCCAGTGCGTAGCATTTAATCAATAAAATAAAATTAAAAAAAACACTGTTGACCCCATGGCTGTGTTGCTGCTGTTTCGAATTAGTGCGTGCGTCTGCGCATGCGTTCATTTGGGACTTGGTGCCCATGCTGGACAGACGCTAAGGCGGCACCTGGGTCGCCACCTCCTCGAATTCGTGTCTTGCTGGAATCCTTTCTCCTTGCTGTGGGGGGACCTGTGACCTGCTTCTGACACGCAGCATATGGTTGAGGGATAGCCTGTCTCTCCCCTGATCCGGGCGCATTCCCTGGCCTCCACCCACAGCCGACTTGCTCGAGAGCCCCCCGCGGGCTGATGAAGTAAGAGGCCGCACTGGAGACGACCACGTGGAGAGAGACCGAGGCAGCCCCCGACGGCCAGCGAGGCCCGGGGCTCCCAGAAGGTGAACTCTGCCTGCAGCCCGCGGGAACTTCCGCAGCGGCGGCCTCCGCATGAGAGCCCTGCTCAGCCGGCGCGGGTGCGAGCCGGGCCGGAAGCCGTGAAGCACCGCACGTGTGCGGCCCCGAGCTGCCCGGCCCGGGTCTCCGCGCGCCGCGACTGAGGACGGACGCAGCCCGCGCAGCGGCGCCGGTAGGACTGGGAAGCCGCGCGGCTGGCGGACGAGCCCTAGGAAGGAGACCCGCGTTTGAGGCCGGGTTTGCCCGTCGCGTGACTTCGTCAGTCGGCCGATGTCGCTGAGCCCCTGCTTCCTCGCCCGCAGAAGAGTCCGTCTCCAAAGGCTTTTTCTTTCTGTGGCTCTTCCATTCCAGAGGCAGGAAAGTGTGGAACGAAGGCAAAGGTCAAACGCAAACCCTGGAGCGTTGACGGTCAGGTTGCCGAGAGGGTCGCTCGTGTGAGGGCCACTTTGTGAGAGGGTGTCCTGAGGGGGAGGTCGTGAGGGAGGGCGCCTCGTGAGGGGACCCCCAAGAGAGGGGCATCGTGAGGGGGAGCCTCGGAAGCGGAGCGTGTCGTGAGTGGGGCGCGTGATGAGGGGGACACCGTGAGCGGCACGCCGTGAGTGGGGCGCGTCGTGAGGTGGACTTCGGGCCTGTAGTGAGGGGGGCGCGTCGTGAGGCGGACTTCGGGCCTGTAGTGAGG